>NW_011888951.1:657125-742289 GCF_000151845.1 Pteropus vampyrus
TCAGCTTGCTTCAGATCAAACAGCAGATGCAAAGTGGTCACACCTCCAATCCCCTGCTCCTTCCTGCCTTTTCTCTGGCCTGTTACTGCAGAGGCTTCTATTCAGTCCTCAGGGAGCACTCATGATACAGAATCCAACACTTAGAGCAGCAAGCCAGCAATTTTTGTTTAGTTAAAACCAGAGGTGGAGTGTAAATGTAAAACCAGGGATTTTAAAGAATCTGGATAAGTGGATACTTAGCAGCCAAAACTTACCTGTCTTCTTAAGTGAATTTCAATGGCTTTGGAAATTTGGGCTCTTATCTTGCTAGGGACGATACACCTTTATGCAAAGGGACCCAGTTATCTCCTCCTTGAATATTTCAAAACCAATTCATGTCTTAAAAAAAAAAAAAAAGAGTAATTATTGAATGTTAGGAGTTAAAAAGAGAAAAATAAAATTATAAAGTAAAAGAGATCTTAGAAATTAAGGCCATTTAAATCTCTTGGGAGGTATCAGTTATTTAAAAATGATGTATTGCCACACATAGTAAGTTAATCTTTTTTAAAAAAGGCATTTATCCCTGCTGATGTTATAGTTTTTATACAGACTAGCAAATCCCTTATTTTCCCCTTATTTTTCCAAAATTTAGTATCTTTATTTCAGAAACAAAGATAATGACTAAACGTCATTTTAGGTGTGACTTCGGGATTTCGGTAAGCTATGTTTACTAGAAATTTTACTTACTTAATTACTTTCAAATGATACCATTCTAAACTATCAAGTCTTTTCTGTGGCATTTTACTTACTAGTTAGATTGTTCAATTTGGAGGTTTAAAGCAGAGACCTTCACATTTATATATCTGGCAGGCTGTTTTATTTCCTGCTATCTCAAGAATGATATTGACACTGTATTTATGACTTCTTCAAGTCGATTTAATGAGTGCCTGTAGTGTTCTTTTTCTCTGAAGAGTAACCCGAATATAATGCCTCTTTGCATACGTATACATACATCTATTAATATTATGATCTTTTTGTTATGAAAAAATAGCCCTTGGAACCTTGTAAATGGAAATATAAAACTCTCATTTAAACGTCCAATGATTTTCCCTTTCATTCCCTCCTGAAATAATTGATTTTCACCCTTCTTAATAGTTAGCTGACTTTAATCCAGAGAATCTTAAAGTAAAGTGGATTCCTAGTATTCAATCTAGTGCTGGCTAAAGTTAATCATACCTTGGAACTTTAAAGAGATCGACAAGGATTGCTGAGTTATAGTATCATTTCTCCACAATAACAGTCTAGCTTTTAAAAATATATATTCTTAAATTAATAAAAGTCATTTCACAGATAAGGAAAAGCAGATAGAAAAGGTAAAGGGAGGTCATTAAAAACTTCAAATAATAGAACAAGAGTAGTATCCAGTGGAATATAAGTGGCCTTCTGAGTGGCACAGATACTCCAGGTCTTTGGGAGCTCCAAGGAGGAAAAGATCAGAGTGGGGCGTAGTTTCAGGAAGGCTTGCACTTAACTTTTAAATTGAAATTCCAAAGATAACGTTTGGTGATTTAGAACTTGAAGGAAGATTATAATCACAAAGAGGGTTGGGTGGGCAAGGGAAGGATCCTGCAATCCCCGAATTCCTTTTCGAATGTCAACAGTGATGAAATCGACCTTATACCTTTCTTCTATTTTAAGATTTCAAGAGAAGATTTTTCTCAACGAAAAACTATCTAAGGAATCTGTTCTCTTAGGTATCCAGAATTTTACGTACTATTTGAATTGAGACTGTTGAGTCTGATCAGCGGTTGGATGTCCCGGCTTCCACACTGCCTTGGAAATTCAGTTATTCTTTATTCCAGAAGACAGTGATTTTGCCTTTTTTGTCAGCCCCCACTTGTTATCCAATCTGGACTTGAGCTTAATTTAGCAGCCACCAAACTGTGTGCCAGGTACTGAGAAGATAATGCGAGGCATCTATAGAGTGGACTAGTCTTGACTATAACACCAGCTTAGACTGTGTTCAGTGCTACAAAGTGTCGAAGGTGAAGTTAATTCTGTCCAGGGGTCAAGAAAAGGCTCAGAGAGAGGGTGACATTTTGGAGGACCCTAAAGCAAGAGAAGCTTTTTGGGAACTAGAGAAGGGGAAATGGTGTTCATTACAGGTAGAGGGAGGAGGAGGGCAGGGGTGCGTAGTGTGAAAGGACAGTTTGAGAAAGGGCAAGTGACTGATGGTGCTGGATATAGGGTTACTGAACCCCACAACAAGTCCGTGTAAGTATATCAAAAAGCTACAGAATGCATACAAAGAGATATCTGGAAGAAATGTTTACTATTGTCCACTGTGTGCCCACCTCTCTGCTAAGCACTACAGAAGATATAAGGGAAGGCCCTTTCCTTGGGAAGGTTTATCTGGAAGAGAAATTAAGTGATTAAGTCACATAAAATAATTTAAAAATAATGACAGTCTAAGGCAAAGCATTATGTTGTCCCAAAACTCAAGCTAAAGATGATACCCTTAGCCAGTACTCCTGCTGGCCTGGCTCCCTCCATCCCCATAGTGGTACTGAGGTACATATGGGTACATCCCCATAGTTCAGCTGAGGCTGGCTGAACAAGCAGAGGGGCTAGAGAACTTGAGACTTGTTAGCCCCAAAACAGAAGTAAAGATTATGGAACCCATACATAGTACTTCCTATGTACCTGGCACTTTTCTAGGTGCTTACATTAATTAACTAATCAAATCTTAATAATTACTCTATTTGGGAGAGTCATTATCTCACTTACATATGGGGAAACTGAGGCACGGAGCCAAGATTCAATCCCACAGAGTCCTGCAGTCTTTTTCATGTTACTATCCTTAGAATCTAGCACAGTATACAGCGCCGGGTGTGAAGATCTTAAAAACAAACAAACAAACAAAAAACAGTTTTCCCTGAGTATTATCAGAATAATGAGATTCAAATGAAAATAAAAACTTGAAAATAAAAAAGGCTTGAAAGCCCCAAATTTGTAAGGGAGGAGAAATGCATTTAGCTGTGCAGCCTTCACTTTTGCCTGACCCAAGGCCAGCAAGAAAATGTTTCTTTTCATTTACATATATTTTTTCCTTTTGTGACAATTTGGTGTTTCTGAACGCTAGGGGCTCCCGGATTCTCTGAGAATAACTTTTCCTTTTAGAATTTTTTTTTTAAGGGGGGGGGCGGAGGGGGGAATGTGGCCTTAATTAGCCTACGTCTTAGGCAGCTTAAGGAAGGGGCCGTACTTTCTGAATCCCTTCAGAGCCAAGTAAGGAGGTCCCTCTCGTTCCCTCTCTCTTTTTTAAAGGACCTCGTGAAATAAAAGTGCAGAAAACAAACCCAAGGCGATCACAACAGCAGCCGCGGCGGCAGCAGCAGCAGCAGCAGCAGCAGCAGGAGGAGGAGGAGGAGGAAAAGTTGGAGTTGGGGCAGGCGCTCTGGAGTGGCTGAGCTCCGCGCAGCTCCCATTCATTAAGTCACCAGCCGCGGAGGAAGGTGGCCGAGCGTCCGCGCTGCCCACTCTCTCGTTCGCGCAGTCAGACACACTCAAGCCCAGCGCGTCCCGAGCGGCGCAGCTTTGCAAAAGTTTCTGCTGGGGATTTGGCTCTTTTCCCCTTGGACTTTCGAACGATTTGGGGTTGAGAGAGGAAAGAAAGCAGAGGTACACAGGGTGAGCAGAAAACACCACCGTCTGCATTTGGAAGAAGGCAGCGAAATCGCATTCTTGTCGCGTCCCAAGCCGGTCCCGACCCGTGGCTCTCCCAAGCGGCTTCGGCCAGGAGGCGATCCCGGCATCTGAGTGTGTGGCTGCTGTCGCGGGACGTCTTCGCGGGTCAGCAGGCTCGCGCCGCAGCCAGCGCCATGCAAAACTACAAGTACGACAAGGCGATCGTCCCGGAGAGCAAGAACGGGGGCAGCCCGGCGCTCAACAACAACCCGCGGAAGGGCGGCAGCAAGCGGGCGCTGCTCATCTGCCTCGACCTCTTCTGCCTCTTCATGGGTGAGCCCGGCCCCGCTGTCCCTCGGCCCCTCGGCTCTCGGCGCGCGTCCCAGCCCGGCGGGGTGCCTGCGCGCGGAGCTTGGCGCTTCCTTGCTGGCTCCAGGCCGCCAGCCCGCCGCGTCTCCAGGCAGCGCGGCGCTGTCAGCCCCGGGGCGGCCCCCGCAGCCTTCTTGGGGAGCTTTCGCGCCCCTCTGGCCCCCAGGCCCGCACCCTCCCGGCTCCCACCGACTTCCCGGCCTGCACATGAGTGTTTGGTGGTGCTTAGGCTTTTGCGGGCAACTAAACAGGCTCCTTAAAAGCCGTCTCCACTTGGAAGGGGTGTGGGTTCGCCCTTTCAGAATAGGGGAGGTTGGTTGAACCACGATCTCGAGCAGCTCATAGCTTGTTTCCCTCCATCCAAGTAAAATGGATCTCCTGGAGCTCCGGGCTCCTGCCTGGGGCCGAGCTGCCCTTCCCCTGACTGTATGTAAACATCCAACCCCTTCCGCTGTTGCTGCCCGGACCCGGCCAGACCTGCATGCTGGCCTTTCAACTTGCTCCTCTCTCAACATCCACCCGCACCCCGCCCCCAGACCCCGCAAGGGGTTTGGAAAGTGCTCTCTAGGGGCTTTCTAGCGGGGTACCGATTCTGCAGTCACTTAGGCGCCTGCTACGTGCTAAGTTGTTAGATTTAACTAGCCTTCTCCCTGACTCGGTGCATTGCGAGTGAGGAGCCCCGTTTTACAGATGAGGAAACTGAGGCAGTAGGAAAGAAAAAGCATGGTCATGTTTTGGGACCACAATTAATTGCACCCCAGAAAGTTGAGGCGATAGTCCACTTCTTGTTTATCAAACTGTTTGGAAGCCACAGCTTAGAAGAGCGGTGGGAGTTTAAGGAATTGGAATGAGAGAGTAAAGAGGATTTATGAACTCGGTGCGGGGAGGCAAAAAGCTATTGACATACATCTACAGGAGTTCCAAGATTGAAGTCAGCATAGAAAAAAAAAAAATTTTTTAAGCGAATCATGGTGTAATGGAAAGTGCACGGGACTTGTCATCGGGACACTGCCACTCTGCCCTTGTTGGGTGTGCCACCCAACTGCCTCACTGGCCTCAGTTTCCTCATCAGTTGAGTAAGTGGGTTGAACTAGATGCTCTCCAAGGCCCCTTCCTGCATTAAGAACTCGGATTTGGTCCAGGAGCTGTTCTGCCAACTCTGCTAACTGAAGGAACATCTGTGTTCCCAATTCAGTTCCCTTAAAATAGAATTCCTGCACAGAGACTTAAGTCCCCTTTGAAATGAATTTGTCCAGGCAGAGTGTGCAAACCAGAGACTTCTTGGGCTGGACTTACACTTCCTCTGTTCATGACTTTTTGTTGCAGGGTCCTTACCTAGGTCTATCAGTCATTGGCTTTCCTGATAGTAAAGTTTGCCCATAGTGAAGTTTGAGTCAAAGAAAGATGGGACTCTTAAGAGTTTAAAAGTAAGAATGCTCCCCTTTAGATACTGAGAGAGTTTTAGGTGCTCTGTGCAAGGGGAGAAAGGTGACTGCTAAATCCTATTTCCACCTCTTCAAAGAAATTCAATTTAAAGATGCTATGTAAAGGAATTGTCACTGGGGGGCCTACCTTCCTGAAGGCTGCTGGCCTATTATGATGCACAGGGAGAAGATTGATACGTAAAAGTCTCTGCCAAGCTATTGAATTTTTAAGAGACCCTACCTGGTCCTAGGGGAGAACAAGGAAACACTAAACACATTGAAGCTGTTTGCTGTAAACTTTCCTGGGGCTTCCCAGTGTTTACTGGCATATTCGGTTGATGGTAGGGTAAGCTCTCTTTTGACTGCTGGTGCAGTGTACCCTCTTACCTCCTACCTTGTGATTAGGAAAGCAGCGCTAGAATGAGCTTGACAGCCTTTGTACAGCTTCATTGCTCTCCTCCTCCTTTCCACGCTTCTGATTTCAGAAGGCATTCCCAAAGGATGGATGGTGTATTCTTATTAAAGAAAAAAGAATTGTGAAGGAATTTGCAAAAAGACACATCTATCAGCTATATCGTAGCAAGGGACACAGAAACCCCAAGCCACTCTGCTGTGCATGGAAGGTGTAAGTTAAGTGTATGTTCGCACGTTTCATTTCTTCACCTGCCCGGACTACTCTGTGTGCACCGCCCACCCCAAGCTGGTACTCTAAACCTAGTTGTTTATTTTGTTTACTCACTGTTGCTCTGTTTGAATAAGTGATTTGTTTACCTCAAAAAAAGTAATAAGGTAACAGGACCTTGTATTTTATTATAAGAAGCACATAGCTATCTGGTTTAAGGTATGTGTCTTGCCATTAAAAAACTATGTCGACAAAGTCATTTTCAAACTGATTTATCAGTGTCTCCCCTATGCACAGGCCTAATTACAATATCACTAATTTAATGCCTCTTACACCTTTAATAACAAAAACTGTTAGGTAAATACTTGAGAAATTTACAGGAGAACTCTATTTGGCTTCCAAAAGAAAATTAGTAATACAACATGTGATTTTAATATTCTACACACCACAGGCCTAAAAAAAAATTGTTTCTACTTGGTTCACTTTTTGCCTAAGACTGTCAGAATGGTTTAATTTTTATATAGTTTATTGATCGTATGGTCTGGATTACAAGGCACTAATATATTAGAAAGAGAGACATAGTTTTCTATTTATTCTCTCACAGGAATATATACCAAGCTTCATCTCCTTGTATCTGGAAAAAATAAAAGCTGATGTGCTATGTAAGTGTTATGTAAGTGGAAATATGCAAGCAGTTTAACTTGTTCCACATACCTTTTTGGAATGTTAAATTCTTGGTGAAGAAACAAAAGTCCACTCTTGTTTGAAGGTCAAAAGAATCCGGTGTCAGAAAACACCAATAGGAGTTTACCTCCCATTGAATAGCTATCTTTTTTTTTCCCTGCCTTTATCAACTAATTGCTTTTATAAATACAATTACGAATCTTTGTGTGGTAGTTTTTCCAAAATCAATTTTGTTTCCCTTGCTATTAAGTAATACATACACCTCCTTTTCTCTGTGCATTGGTTCTGGTGAATGAGGTTACATGAGAGCAGCAGAAAATATCATAAGCAAGAAGAGAGGAGCACCTACTACTGTCTTTCCAAGCTCTGTTAGCCTCTTTTTAAGTATAAACTAGTTTATATACTCTTCACTGTAACCCTCAGGAAGAGATTATCTTCATATTATAGATGAGAAAGCCAAGTGTCAGAGAAGGGAAGGACTGAGATTCTTCCTGAAGCTGACTCAGGTTGATCCCTAATTCTCAGCGAGCATCACTCAAGTCCATCCCCCTTTCCTTTCCTACCTGAAGAATCCCGAAGAGCTCAGTTTGCAGAATAAACAGCCTTTCCACATTTCTGAGTTACCCATTTGCACTTGAACAGATGGATAAAGGCAGTTCAGCTCTTCTGGTATGTGGTACGGCCCATTCGCTCCCTGGCATTGTTTAGATTTGGGGCTAGTTCTAGTACTAAGTAATTTCCAAATTTTGAGGGTACCATCTTACTCCATGAGACAGTGGTTCCAAAGAAAGAACACAACAATCAGTCCATGGCTGGAGCACAATGTGAAAAATTGGTAAATCTATCTTAAGCTTCCATGCCCCTGCCTTTCCTCATCCCTGCCCCTTTCCCTAGATACGTTTTGAATGCCTCTTTCCAACCCATGCCCTTTGATGGGTAGGCATTTTTAGAAAGATCTAGCTTTTTGTTCTGTGGACTTTATTCCAGCCCTTCATCTTCTGAGTCCAGTGAGCTCATCTGAAAAGTGGTGATCAGAATGGCCACTTTATTACATTGCTCTGAGGATCAGAAGAAATATTAGATGTGAAATTTCTTTTGTCATCCCTCAAGATTTGAATAAATGTAAGGGATTTATAAGCTGGAGCCTTGCATGAAGGTTTTGTGATCGTCTTCAAATATCGTATTGCAGAATCATTGGTATCTTAGACCATGAAATGAATATTCAGTAATAATATAGTGAAGACCATAAAGCATCCACTTCAAATAAGATAATGTCACATTTTCCCAGGAAGTTGAAGACAGTTGATTTCCATTCATTATTGATCAAAACTTTTGCTGAGAAGGCAGCCCCTAAAATTTACCAGAATTTTTGAGCCACCTAATCTTCACAGTATTCCCTGAGCCCTCTTTAGAAAAGATTCATTTGTACAGACTATTCCTCATTTGACTTTTGATACCAGAAGGTAGGTTTAGCTGAGCTTATGGTTGTGATGGGAGATGTGTGAAGAAGCAGGTACTTGGTCAGGTTTGGTTTGAAAGGCCTGACTCCTGTGCGACTCCCTACTAGGAAACACGGTTGGTGGGCGGAGTATCATGAATAAAGGGAAAGAAGCTCAAACAGGTAAAAATATAGAATTGGGGTGGTCAGCAACCATACTATGTACTTTAGTGGTTCCACAGCGTTTTCGGACCTTTCTTGTTTTACAGTTAAATAGTCGAGATAAAATTTGAGAACTGGTTCCATATATGGGATACATAAAATCATCACTTGTTATTAAACTATTCACTTTTAATAGTGAGAGAGAGGCATTGTGGCGTAGTGAAGAGAATGAGAGATTTGAGGCCAGAAGCCTCAGGTTCCAGGTCAGCCAATACCACCATCTAGTTGCGTGGTTTTGGACAGGTAGGTTTCCTATGGATCTGTTTCTTTTCATTGGTAAAATGACTAGTCGGGTGGGATTATGTCTGGCATCTAAGGCTGCCATGCAACATTCTGTGACAGATTTCTGGAAGAGAGGAAAGACACATTTGTTGTCTGTCTAACTCATGCATGCACTCTGCTTAGCTCTTCATTGTACATTACTTCGGGGAGTTGTCACAACAATGCACAGCCTAAAACAGTGAGTTCTGGTCTTGTACTGCCACTACGTTACTGTGCAACTTTGGGGAAATTCACTTGACATGTCTGGGCCTCAGTTTCTTTATTGCAACAAAGGGAAGGGATCATCTAGATCATCTCTTGGACCCCTTCTAGCTCTACAATTTTATGAGTCTGCTGGTAGGTATTGTGATGTAGAAACACAATCATTACTTCTCTTAGACCATTTTAAACTGTTACATTATTTACCAGAGAACAGCATCTGACAGTTATCTTACAATGATGTTCATTCTGGAGTAATAGTAAACAGTTTTATTAGAATTACTCCAATATGCTGAGAAACTGGCTAGATTTTTCCTTGGCTGGATGTGCCCTTTCACCTCTCGTGAAATCTATAGTAATCATAAGCAAACTAGTAAACAAGGTGATTTTTCCCTTTTTGTTCCTCAGTTATTATGTTCACTAAGTATGTGTTTTTAATAACTTAATAGGTTTAGATAACATAATCTGCAATGTGAAGCGCAAAATGTAGAAACAGATTTTCATTAACCGGTGAACCACCTAGCTGAGTATCCTGCATGGGTTGAAATAAAGAAGGAAACTTCCATTTAGGTGGTAAGCCCTGCTAACTTTCCTAGGATAGTTGAAAACCTCTATTTTCTCATTGTCCAGAATGGCTAGTTTTTTTTCTTTGCTCCTTCTCCCCTAACTTTTTCATATGCTTAAGAGATATACCATGGGGATATAGCTGCCTTTGGGGTAGACTGTTAAAGCCAGAATTGGTGGCCTTTTCCACTTTTAACCTTTTTAATTTCCTGTCCATTTTAGATTCTTTCTCCCTTCCTGTGTAGCTATTTGGGCTGGCAAACCCAGCTGGTGACAGCATGATGCTAATGAGACCATAGTCAAGGCTTCTTCCTTGTGCAGGCAGTTATATTTATGAAGAAACCCTACCTTGTGTGTCAGTATAATTCAGCACACATTATTTGAGGAGTAATCATCTATTTGGGGGATGGCTACTGTGTCAGTATTTCACAAATTCACCTATTAAGGACACTCATCTGGTGTGAAATACAGATGCTCAGGCCTTTTCCTGGGAGAGTCGGATTCAGTGGGCTTTGGGCCAGGGCCTGAGATTCTGTATTTTATCAAAGCTTCTGGTGATTCTTATCAGGCTAATTTAACAGCTGATGTCTTAAGGGCAATTGACTTAAGTAGAGGGCTTTTTGTCCCTGCACTAAATGTTCTGGCATTTCCACATTGTTAAGTTGTCTGTACTTTTTTTTCATTTGTGTCCAGTGCACCTTTCTTTCTCACTAAAGATGATCAAGCTTGTCACAGTTCTTTCGAAAGAAAAAATTACCTTTCGGAGCCACCGTGAGGTCTCCAGTGATTTTTTGTGCCAGGACGCGATGGTGTCTCCTAATTGCTGAGAGACTGGGGTTTGTTTTTATTTCAAAGTTCTAAACTGTGTTCTAGGTAGTTGAAGTTGCCAGCCAAGTGACTATTTTGGATAAATGAGATGTTAACTCTTATAAATATTTTGAGATATTGAAGTTTGTATATGAGTGAAAAGTGAAAGGAATCAATTAGATTCCTCAACAAAGGCTTTAAAAGACCAAAGTTAGCTTGACAAAGTATTGAAGAAACAATATAAGCTTTGAATTCACCCAGAGATGGGTTTGAATCCTGACATAAAGCTAAGGCTCATAGGTGTGACATGGGCAAAAATTATTTAACCTTTCCAGGCTTCAGTTTCCTGACCTGGAAAAGAAGCAAGCCAACCTAGTGACACACTTGTGCAGTGACGCTCAGATGAGATCATGGATCTGAAAGCACTTGGAAAAGTTAAAAAGCACTATGTCATTATCAGGTATTATATTGCTACTATTATTCATAGTAATAGTAGTAATTTCCTTTTCTTCCCAGTGTCCTCACTCAGTAGTTCTATGGAATCCTCTTTCATTTTTTTGGCAGTGAAGTTGCCTGAAATATACGAGGAGAAAAAATTGTGAGGAGGCTCCTAAGCAAAAACCAGGCAGAGAGAACACAAATGTTTTCCATTAGCTGAAGAAGAGCCGTGGCAGGTTTCTGACCCTGTCTAGAAGTCACAGTGCAAGAACCTCAGTAGCCTCTGGTGACTGCATCCTCCCCCTTTGAAAGGAAGATGGCCATATTATCTTAAGAGAAAGACAAATAACACCTTAGCAGGGTGAGAGGGGATTTGGACAAATGGTCTGTTTTAGCATCAACTCTTCTCCGTATCTTTTGACAGCCCAGAGGAAAACCTAACTAAATAAAACAGCTGTGATTGAAAATGGATCAAAATGATTGTTTTCCAGGGCACTCCACTTATTTGCTGAAGAAGGGACTAACTGTTCTGGTTATCATTTATTATTCATGCCGACCATTTGGTACAGATATTAGGTCCCTCTTATAGATGAGACAACTGCAGCTCAGAGAAGTTATATAACTTGCACAAGGGAACCCAGCTAGTAAGTAGTCACCAAAATTTCCAGAGCTCTTGTTAGCTTAGCTTGCTACCCACTTATCGGTGCAGTTAATGCAAAGGAGATTCACTCTTTTCTATTTCATTCGATTTCGTTTATTTCAATTTTATTGAGTCTGAATATGTACAGTATGTTCTATAGGACTCAGTAGAGGACACAGATTTGAGTCTTAACTCAAGGATCATTTTGGACAGTGGAGGAGACAGTTTTACATAAAAATTACAAAATCTCTTGGAATGTGCTGATTGAACCTCTCGGTGGGTGTAATAAAGAAAATACCATCAGAGCAATTCTTCATTGCCTAGATTCATAGAATTAGTAAGTACCTTGATGATTTCATTATCAACAATACCAGGGTCATTTTTTATCTTAGTCACAAAAATGGCCCTCTAAGCAAGGGAAGGTTGGGAGGTCTGAGGCGTAAAGCACAGGCTTTAGAGTCAGATGGGAGTTTGCTTACTATTATTGGTTTTATAAACTTAGGCAAGTTACCTAATATCTTTGAGGCCTCACTTTTCTCATTTGGAAGATGGGATAATATACGTACTGTGAAGTTGTGAGGCTATGCCTGGTACAGAGAGTGGTACATACACCCTCAACAGGTGGTAGCTACTGTCAACACTGTTAACGCAGCCTAGTCGGTGCCCTTGATTCGCATATGGTGAACCTCCGGGCTGGATTGGTGAGAAATGCATTGTCCAGTGACAGTGAAAGAGAAGGGCTTAGAACCAAGGTCTTGGCTTTATACCATTTTGCTTTTCTGTTGTTTACTAGTCAGTTTGAAATTTGATATCATTGGTGAGTCAGTTCTCCAGAGAACTAAAGTCTCTTCTTTCTCTTGCCTGTGTCAATTAAAAGGGAAACAAGACAAACAGGTTTTAACTTTTAATCCAATCAATGGATGATAATTGAGTGAGGCCAGAGATACATGGGACAAATTTGAAGAAGTAGGCCATT
This sequence comes from Pteropus vampyrus, assembly GCF_000151845.1. Classification (NCBI taxonomy): domain Eukaryota; kingdom Metazoa; phylum Chordata; class Mammalia; order Chiroptera; family Pteropodidae; genus Pteropus; species Pteropus vampyrus. The sequence continues at coordinate 669,456 of NW_011888951.1, forward strand.
TTCGATATATCATTTTTCTTCTGACTGGCACATGTTCTAGAAATAGCATATTACCAAAGATAGCTGTTAACTGATTTGAGCCTGAGCAGTCACCATCAAATGATGTATCTAAGGAAAAAAGGAAGAGAACCCACATTTTCAAAGTTTTTACTTTTTAAAAGCATCTTCACCACCTCTTGAGGTAGAAATTAATTTGACTGAGGAGGAAACTGAGTCTCAGGTTAAATAATTTTCTCAAGGTCATGCATTAATTGGCTGTCATTCAGAAGAAATCTAGCTGAGGTTCTCAAGCATCCTTGTGAAACTATTCTTGTCTTCGGGTTAAATTATAAATTATGATCTGCATTAAAATTCTCAAATTTAAAACAAACCAAACAAAATAACAGAGACTCATTTGGAAATGGTTGAAAGGAACTTGTTGATTTCTGTGTGCTTTGAAAATATACATTGCAATCAGAGTATTGGTGGTAAGTGTGTTTTTGAGGTTTGTCACAAATTAACAAAATTATATGCCTAGAGAGTTTTACAGAGAAATGCAAATCAGCATAAGCGCCTTGTCATAATAAGCACTATGTTTTGGTTCCTGTTTATATATCCCTAAAGCACATAATACACATGATTACATTGACACGAAGGCAGCCATTCTCATTGATGGCTTCTTATATCTGGCTCCCAAATTAGTCTGTGGTATCAATCATATAATTTCTAGAGAGCCTATTTAATTAAGTCTATGTTTGTATCTGTCTTTTAAATATATATCTTTTGCAGATGTTTCTTGGGCACCTATTATATGCCAGGTACAGGAGGTTCCTTGCTCTTTAAGAATTCCCAAGCCAGTGAATGGGAAACTTATGCGTAACTACGCACAGGAAGTGATGCTGACTTTGGACTGCTAAGGGAGGGACTATAACAGTGGTGAGGAGTAATGAAGTTTGCTTGAAGGCATGGAACTAGATCTTGCAAGGCAAATAATAGCTCGCAAGCCAGGAAGAAGGGGAGATTATTGCAGCAGAGGGAACAACAGGTGCTGAGACCTAGAAACTGGAACATTCTTGGGAAGGGTGAGTAGTTGGAGGTTGGAGTGTAAGCATTGTGTATTTGCACTGAGTCGGGGAAAGAGAATATTGGAGATGATGCTGGAGAGATAGGTTGAAGCCAAATTATAAAGGGAGGCTGTAAATGGCAGGCAACTAAGAAACTTGAACTTTATTTTGGAGGACCAGCAGAGCAAATAAAGTTTTATTTTTGTTTTCATTTTTCTTTTATTATGGAAAATTTAATATAGAAACCAAACACAACATATAGCTAGGAGTGGAATTGCTAGGTCATATGGTTAACTTCATGTTTAACTTTTTGAGGAACTGCCAAACTGTTTTTCCATAGTGGCTGTACCATTTTAGAAATAACATGAGGTTAGTTAAAATAATGTAAGAACAAAATACAAAAGTTTGACAGACAACATTTGGATTAACATATTCATGAAAAATTTTATGAATATGTTAGTGGGGATAATCTAATCTGATTCATGTTGAGAAACCTGGGTTTGAGTGGAGGAAAGGACATGTAGGAGGGAGACCAGTTAGGAAGCAGGTGAGAGCTGAACCTAAGGCATTGGGGACAGAGAAAAGAGGTTACAGGTAGTTTCTGATTTCCTGGTTGGAAACCTCTGAACTCTGGTGATGCCACTCCCTCCACAAACAATTCAGATGCAGTGTTGATAGAAGACTTAAATGAAATCCATATTACAGGATTAGTAAATGCTTCTTCATGTTCATTAGAAAGATGAGGCTGTAAGTTACCTTTTTTTCCTTTTTGCTCTAAAATTTTTAAATTTCTCAAATGTCACTTAAAATACATGGGCTATAGGAAATCCTCATGGCTTAGAGAAATGGTTTTTCTTCCATTGTAATGATATTTAAAAAATAGTTTTATTGACATATAAGTCATTGTACCATACGATTCCTCTATTTAAAGTGTACAGTTTACTGGCTTTTAGTATATTCAGAGATGGGCAACCACACCACAATCGATTTTAGAGCATTTTCATCACTCCAATAAGAAACCCATACTCGTAGCAGTCACTCCCCATTCACTCTCTTCCTCCCCCATCCCATGGCGATTACTAATCAGCTTTCTTTTTCTATAGATTTGCCTATTCTGGACAATTCTGGTATAAGTGGAATCATATATTGTGATCTTTTATGACTGGCTTCTTTCAATCAGCATAATGTTTTTAAGATTTGTCCATCTTGTGTATATTAAGCATGCATCAGCACTTCATTTACTTTTATTGCCAAACAATATTCCATGGTATGGACATACCACATTTAGTTTGTACCTTTATCAGTAGATGGACATGTGGGTTATTTCCACTTTTTCGCTATCGTGAATAGTACTGCTATGAACATTTACATAGAAATGTTGGTGTGGACATATGTTTTCAATTCTCTTGAGTATAGATACTTAGAGGAGTTGCTGGATCATATGGTAACCCTATGTTTAATGTTTTAGGGAACTGCCAAATTATTTTTCATAATGGCTGCACCATCTTAGACTCCTATTAAGCTTGATTAAAATATGTAAGGAAAAAATACAAAAGTTTTACCAAAGACTTTTGGAATTAACATATTCATGAAACCACTATAGTGTCACTTTATTCTTAGGGGCATTTTTTCACAAAGAAACAAAGTTTTTAATCAATTTAGTAGTGTCACTTGGTTTAAAAAGAGTGAACAGGGAACAATATAGCTGACCAAGGAACAGATGCTGGGTGATCAGCCAGATCCACTCTCCTACTGAGTAACATACTTCCTCAAACCAGGGTGTGACAAACGGATTGCTGCCTCAGCAAATGAAAAAATTCTTGGATCTTCAGAGTTCCTTGAAAACAGCTAAAAGTACAAATATTAATATTAAAACTTACATATTCCTAGGATCTGCTTTACAAGATTTTTAAGACCATGAAATAGAACTGTAGTTCCTGGTAAGGTTGGTTATTCACACATTTCCCCCTGGATATATGGCTGTATACATAATTATCATCTCAAATTAAAATTACCATGTATCTTTTAGACTCATATGCTGGATGCTTGGGGATATTAAAGAGTATAATACACGCGCACAAACCTTTAGAAATTAATTGGGCCGTCAAGTTGTAAATTGTACTTAAAATTGCACTTATAAGTGCATGAAAAATTAAACCACAAATATTACAAAAGGGTGGGAATAGGCACTTACTTTTATTATTAAGAACTTTAGATCAGCGGTCCCCAGGGACTATTGCTCCTATGAGAGTCTAATGCCTGATGATCTAAGGTGGAGCTGACGCGGTGATGCTAGCGCTGGGGAGCGGCTGCAAATACAGATGGAGCTTCCCTAGCTCACAGGCTGCTTACTTCCTGCTGTGTCACCTAGTTCCTAACAGGCCACAGACTGGTACTATCTGCAGCCTGGGGGTTGGGGACCTCTGCTTTAGATGATATCTCACTTACTTTTTCCAGTAACAGAAGAAGTAAATGTCGATAATCTGGGTTTGCAACTCAGAGAGGGTAAATGATTTGTTCAGGTTCACATGCTCAATATGTGTTGAGGCTGATATTTGAACTCAAGCCTGACTAAAACAATGACCATTGCTAACATTTATCTAGTGCTAGCTTTGTACCTATCTATGGCTTAAAAAGTGTGCATGCATTATCTTATTTAACCTTCCCAGTGAGCTTATGAAATCTTTATTATCGTCACTATTTTATTGAACTGAGGTTCAAAGAGGTTAAAAATAATTTAGCAAAGGTTATGCCAGCAGTGAGTTGGAGAGTTGAGGTCAGACCTAAGAAGTCTATCTTGCGAGGTCATTCTTAACCACTGGGCTCTACTGCTTATGCTCTCCGAGTGTCTCTGAATATCCAGTTTCCCACCACAACTCCATGCTGGCTTTCACATTGGCAACATGTGATTAATTGTCCAAATGAATGAGACTTGTGATTCTCACTCTAGGTTCTCTGGACCCATAGGGCAATCACAGTCATCTTATGCTCTTTACTTCAGAAGTATCTAATGCGTACTGTATGTTTCCCAATGATTTACTTACTCACACTAACTCAGAGCATGAGCCTCTGCCTAGACTAGACAAAGCGTCTTCATTCTGCTTGTCATTTGAATGTGGAATGACACCTGTCAGCTTACTCTGGGCTTGCTGGTTATTTCCACAAATCAGGAGATGGGATTGGCACTTTCTACGCTTAAAATATGGTAAACATATTTTCCTTGGTAAATAAAGATGTCTTCCAGACATCACAGAGGGTCAAGAAGGAACTGTAAGCGATCTTTGGTGATAAAAAGGTGGGTCATCCTAGAATGGACAAGCCGCTTTGTGAACATAGAGGAGAGGAAGACCACTGGACCCTGGGAAGGTTTCCTAAAGGAAGGAGGGACTCGAAGTTAGCCTTTGTCCCTCAAACCAGGCAGCAGTAATGGGTCGCTGTGGGCTTGACCTGCTGTCCCTGAGGTTTGGTGTAACCTTTGGGTCACATCGAGAAATTTTGAGCTTCTCTGGTTAGTGGCTGCAGATGCAGCACCTTCATTAAATGCAGTAAATAGACCTTCCACTAGTAGCCTCTTCCCCACAAATGACCCACATTGTTGTAAAGTTAGCAACCACTGACAGGAAGTGGCAGAAATGCTTCTCAGCCACACAGTGGATTCCATTAGACACTTGCCCGAAGTAGCTGTTTTGGTCAGTTTGCCCTGTAGGTTTCTAGGGATGAATGGCCTAATACACTATTTCTCATCATTACATTTGTCTGGCTGTCATCTTGGCCCTAATGCATATTTTGATTAAATGCATAGTGTCTCCTTTTGAAGGAACTGCACATACTGTGATCGTGAGAAGGAACTTTTGGCAGGCTGAGATTTTAAAAATATTTCCGAGGTGTTACCAATTTACTTGAGTCTTTGATTTAATGGGCTTTTCATTTAAATCTGTTTAGAGAGTGGTTCTAATGACGCGGTAGGAGGGATGACGGGCTCCACTCGCCCTTGTAAACCATTGCTTTGGAAGGTCTGTACCTTGGGCATTATGTAAATGCAGAATTCTCAGGGGCTGGCTAGGAAATGAAAATATACTTCCTGGGTCAAAATATTCAAAATACAGGGTTTTCTATCCCAGGGGAAAATGAGTCATCTTGATTTTAGATTTAATTTTCCTAAGGCCATGATGGAGTTGAAAACCCTTTAATTATGATTTTGCCTTAAATGAGTTGTTTATGGTTATGCTGGCCTCAGCTGTGAGATCTAAGCATTTATTATTAGTTAAAAATCCTTTTCACTGAACAGTTCTACCAAATGATAATGTATGCATCTGAGAATGTGAATGTAAATATCCTTTCTTGCTTCAATTGATTTTTCTCATTCTAGATCTCCAGCTTTCCAGCCCTGAAAAGGCAACAAAACAAAACTTTAAAACTACCACACCCAGAATATCGCTCCCAAATGTTAACTGGAAAAAGAACACTTTTGAACCTTTATAACTAGGCACATGAATGTATCTTATAAAACAGTACAATCCTGAAGGGGAGATATTGCTCTAACTGATTTCACAGATGAGGCAGTTGCCCTTCGGTGAGGTTGAGGGGCATGCTGGGGATTCTGCAACTGGAAAATGGTGGACAGAGCATCTGAAATAAGAGCCAACCAACACCTATTCTTTTTCTTCCAACAATGAAGACTGGCATAGGAATTTGTACTGACCACTATTTCCAATAATAAGCATATGAAGAAAGCAAGCAAACCAGAAAGTTTTAAAATGAAATTATCAGGTCTTGTAAAGTGTTCAAGTGTGATTTCGGGTTTAACGCCTTTTGTCCATGTTAGTATCGCCTGTTTCATTGTAAATTCCTAGAGGACAGAGATTAGACTCTAAACCTCTATGCTGGAAAAGGAAAGGGCATGAACTTTACTTAATACCAGCAAGCACTAGAGCTACGAGCTTTACATGCATTATTAACCTACTTGAATTTCATACCAACCCTAAGGAGAAGAAGGTTGGGGTTCATTTCAGTGTTCCATAACCTGGTCAACAATGGCCGTCTCAGCTCTTGGTGGGTAGTGACACACTATTAATAATTCAACTAGTTAATAGAGATCCTTTGCTAAGATTTCAGGGGAAGTGCTTTGCTAGAATCTGATTTGAGCTGGTCACTTGGACCATGCATCCACTGTTATTGAAAGTATGTCAGAGACAATCTCAGCTCCAGTTCTGTAGAACCAGAGGAGAAAAAGGCAGAAGCCATGGCAGGAGAATATTTTGCCAATTTCATACAAACACAGAGTGACTTTTCTGCAGAGGGATAGAACTGGAGGTTGTATTGTTAATTCTTCTTATCGATCTTCTCCAAAGGAGTTAAAAAGTCAAGGAAATGCAACATTTTGAGTGAAGTAGCCTACACTTTGCTTAAAGGCTCTGTGTATTTCCCAGGCTATTGTAGGGCGGCTATTCAGCTGGGATTTGAATGGTGGTGTGATTAGCATGAGAGCAAGTGTATAAAGTAGGTCTTTTTTCCCTTTCCTAAAAGAAGTTTTGTGGCATTTCTTTTTCTGACAGAGTTGGCATGAAGCTTTGACAAACACAGACCCACAGAAAAGTTAAATAGGACTTAGAGCAGGCCCATTTTGTACAGATCCTTCACATTTAAAATGCAGAGCAGTAAAGCAGCTGGCAAGAGGTACCTCAGATCATAGGAGTCATAGCAAGTGCTGTTCTCCACTATGGACCTGTGATGAATGGGGAATACAAGACCAATGAGAAAGTGTACCATTGGCCCTTGACCATTCTCTGTTGTCAGAAAACTACTGAAGGAGATACAAAGAAATATAAGAGGTGGATCTTACCCTCAAGAGTCACGTGAGAGGATGAGAAGACAGGAACACAAACAAATAGCAGATAGAGAAAACTTGGCCATGTGTCTTGAGCTGGTAATTAAATGAAAGTTTAAAAAAATTTAAAATTCTAGCTCAGTGCTGAGCTAGGCTCTCTTGTCAGCTTTGCTATATTAGCTGGATGACCCTTGGCAAATCACTGCTACTTTAGCATGACAGAATGGGGGTGATGATTCACTCACTCCCTGCCTACCTCATAGACCAAAGGGTATTAACATACCCTTCACAGAAAAATGCTTTGAAGCATTATGATTGTAAAGTCATATTTGTACAATGAATATAATTTGTGCATGTGTGTGTTCTGAATTTGCTTTCTCTTCTCTAGTCTCTCTATTTCTAACTCATTTCAGGTGCATGGTTATCATACCCTTAGAGCTGAAAACATTCTTTACAAGTTGCATTTCTAGGGTGATAGTCTCTCCTCTCCCATATATCCTTTATGCAGTAAATATGCAGGAGTCATTTCTCAAAACTGTCGTTCTGATCACCTAGGCCCTTCTCTACAGAATAGGACTTTTATGACCCCTTGTTAACTACAGAGTAAACTTAGCATAATGGAGACCCTTCAGAATCTGGCCCCCACCAGCCCTTCCTACCCCCCATTCATTCCCTTGTTTCTCATCCCCTGTACTCCTCCCTCTCTACCCTTGTCCCAGACAGCTCCATTCTGTGGCTAGTCCAAGCACTTTCTCACCATGTTACTCTTTTTGCTTGGTGTGTGCTCCTTACCTCTTGATAATCAGTTCAACTGCCACTCCCTCTGTGAAGCCTTTCTTGATTTCCTCTGGGCAGAATTAGGTCTTCTTTGGGCTCCCATAGCACTTTGTGTTGACCTTTTCTACATAAAATTTTTTTATTTTTTTCACAGTTTTGTACAGTTTCATCTTAATAGATTATGACTTCCTTCTATATAATAGGTGCTTAAAATTTTTTATCGAAGAAAACGTCAATAAAAAGTTATTTTAGAAAATATAGACGAGAAGCAAAAAATAAAATAAAATAAAATTTTTGTTTCCTATTCTACCACGATCCTAAGGTAGCCACTGGCACAGTATCTCTTCTTTGTATAAATAACTGAATTCTTAAGTATAATAATGAGTCAGTGTGAAGAAATGGACAGAGAAATTCACCTGTTTGAGTTTGTAACAGCCCATAGTGAAGTATTAACTAACCTGGGAGAATTGGGAGTGTGTATCTTAAGAGCAACTAGGTATTTTAAGTTCGATTTTGCATTCATATGGTGTTTCGAACTTACTCGACAGACTGAATTTGTACTAACCATGATAGCCTCTATCAAAAAAATGTTTAACGTTTAACCCACCATATAAGCTAGGGCTGTGTTTAGCATGTGTAGTTTTTCTCATCCTTGCCTTGCCTTAGGAGGGGCTCTGAATGGGAGAGCAGAAACCTTCCTGTAGAGGAAAGACACTCAAGCTGGGAGTCAAGAAATCTGAGTTTATGCCTTAACTTGGTTGTTAAATTACTGGGTCACCTTGGCCACATGGGACAAGTAAATCTTCCAGCGTGAAGAATTTTCTAGTTCTTTTGCCCAACTGAGTACTTCCTCTGAAATCTCACTTCCTTAAAATATTGTGAAGTTTTCACTTCAAAGGAAGGAAATAATGATTTTCTCTTCTAACTTTCTTCTGTTTGATCCTGTTGCCTTACTTACTCTTGCTCTGTCACTTCAAAAATATTTGGTTCATTGCTTTTACCTATTGGAAAAACTTTTTAAAACAATCTCCTAGTGTACTGCATGTTTGTATGTTTGCCTTTTTAGATATTTTTCTGGCTTAATCTTGCTTCTCACAATTCCAAGAGGGCTGAGATTGAAATATCAAAATATCTGATTCAGAAGAGGAAGGAACTAACAGTATAGAACACCTAATGTGTTCCTGATGCTTCATGTGTTTTATTCAATCCCTGCAATATTCCCTTGGAAAGGGTATATTACTCTAATATTACAGTTGATAAAACTGAGGCATAAAGAGGTTAAGTATTAGGAATTAACCCAGAATTGTGTATCTTATTTCAAAACTTAGGCTTCAAGACCATTTAATCAATCCTCTCACTCTCATCCCCATCCAGGGCACAACCCCTCTAAATCATCTTTTCTTGATTAGTATCAAACTCTACTTAATACTTCCAGTAATGGCGAGTTTATTCCTCAGAGGCAGTTCTAATTGTTCAAAAGGTTATGTTAATAGATAATCTGCCTTCCTGTAATTTTAGTCCAGCATCAACTATGTTTGGTTCCATGTTGACAAATAATTATTAGCATTAATAATAATATTAATCAGTTTTATAATTAAAAGCCGCTGAATACATGGTGGTGATGCATCATTTCAACAAACATTCATTGAGCATCTTTAATGTACCAGGCATCTAATGATGAATCGGATATGGTCCCTGCCTGTGACTCCTCTGGAGCAGATACTAGGCAGATGCAGTTCTAGAAATACAACATGGAAACTGTACAGAGTTAGCAGAATTGAGCTTGGGGGACTGGGAGCAATAACATCACATTTGTTTGGACGGGCAAATTAGGAGAATGCTGTTAGGCACCACTGTCAAAGAAGGCATTTCAGAGTGTTTCCTCTGCCTCAGCGCTGGCCAGCACCAATGACCATCCTTTTGAATAGTCTTAGCATGCTGAAGGTGGAGGGGCCCAAGCAATCAAGAGCTTTTCCCTGTCCAATCCCATTACATAGTTGGGAAAACTGGACTCAGAGAAGTTAAGTGTCTTAGAAAATGGGAAAAATCCAGAGGAAACAAAACTTTTACTTTGTGCAGATTCAAGTTGAAATCCAGTAAATACCATATTTTAAAGCATCCCTTTACACTCTAGATTTGGTTGTTCTAAAATCAGATATTGGCCCCATATGTCAGTAATCTACAAGCCTTTTAAACTTTAACATAATATCCCAAAGCACAGTAATATATTCTTACTGTAAAAAATATTTCAGAAGTATGATGGTTACGTTAAAAAGGAATAACCCTCTCACCATCCCTCCAAGTTCCTGCACAAATATTCTCATTGACATCCACCTCTATCCATAGTGGTCTCGTTGTTTCCTAGACACACCCCTCAGATATTTGCCTTCTGGCCTTTGATCACGTCTTTCTCCAAAGCACCCTCCTTTCTCTGCCTATGGGAAGAGGTGTCCATTCTTAAAGCTGGTTTCTGCTCATCCCCCTCTCTCACTACTCCAAATTTGGAGTACTTTCACCTCCTCATTTTGGGGTACTCTCACTTCATTTTGAATCGTTTCCAACTCTGGCACTAGTTAGTGACCTTAAACAAACCACTTACACTCTAACTTTCCTTACCTAAATAATGGGGCAGTTGAATTAAATGGTCTTTATGATCCGCTGAGAGCATTAAAAAAAAAAAAAAGACTTCAATCCTAAGACAGTTCTTCAGTTGAAGGTCCTGACCCTGTGGAATTGTTGAATTTTGTCATAGGATTGCAACATAAAAGAAGAGATGAAGACATTCACCATCACTGGTTTTCACAATTTTAACTCAGTCGTAAAGAGGCAGTGTGGCGCAATAGAAGAGGATTTTGTCTTGGGGTCATACAGTTCTGGGCTCAAATCTTGGCCACAGTATTTGCTAGCTTACCACCTGAGGCAAAGGTTGTAAACTCTGAACTTCGGTGTCTTCCTCTGTAAAATGAGAACAATAATTCCTGTCTTGCAGGTTGTTCCAAGATTAGAAGATGCCTGGCAGAGAGCAGGTTATTCCACATTAGTCTACCCTGCCTCCTAAAACACTTTTTGTTTGGGAACTGTTATCTGTCATAGATAATTACAAGCTTAAGAACAAATGTGCGTATAAGAGAGCACTACCTGGATTTATAGCACGTTTGGTATACAAAGTATGGATTAGACTCAGTTTATCCGATCTTTGAAAAGTAATTCTGGAGTCCTTCCAGAGAATTATATGGCACCTGCACAGATGTAGCTACCTTCCCATCTGCACTTGCTTCAGGAAGGTGTTTTCTAATTGGGAGAGAACATGTTGGAAATTTGTCTTTAATGCATTCCAGTGTTCTGAGGCAAAACTTGCCTGAGAGAGTGAGCAGAGCATATTAACTAATATCATTTAAAGTTGATTAAAACTATCATCTTAATTAAATACAAGAGAACAAGAAGTTCTCAGTCTTCTGGTAGCAATTAAAGACTAAAGAGTCAATTTGGAGTTGTTTTTGCAGCTCTTAAAATAATACTCCCTCTCCCCCGCTCCCATGAAAAGAGTTTCTTAGCTATAGACATGCGCTCACATTGAGGTTTTTGAAAGCTGTTAGGACCACAGACCTGCTGGCAAAGCCTTCTACTGCCAAGGCATCGGAGTTCTCAAAAGCAAGAGGGTTCAAGCTCAGGATACGCTGATTTGGAAAGAGAGCCTAAACAAAGGGCCTTTTGAGGCAGGAAACTGGGTTTTGGCTTCAGCACAGAGCAGTGGGATTGGAAAAGCACCCTGGGACTTGCTGAGGAGAAGAGGGACTATGAGATCGATCAATGGAGGAAGTATAAAGTTTCTCCATACAGCGAGAGCTTATTTCAAAACCTTCGAAAGTTGGTTTCAGAAGCTGTTATCTTTCCACTGTCAGCTTAATCAGCATGCCTATAAATGTGGACTTAACATTATATGTCTTTGAGTGGAAAAGGGAAAAATGATCCATGAAGGTACATGTAGACATTACCATTCTAGCAAAGGTGTCTAATCTGAAGACCAATGCTTTTCTTTCAAAACCCAAAGCAACTACGTTCATTAACCCATTCATGCAATTTTTCATGATTGATTACCTCTATGTCCAAATATCCCCTTTTTATCAGGTCACCAGTCATATTGGATGAGGACCTACCCTATTGTAACTTGATTACCTCTGTAAAGACCCTATCTCTAAATAAAATCACACTCTGAGGTATATGTGAGGAAATTGAGGCCCAAGCCAAGTAACTTGAGATTTGAATTTAGGCCTATGTGACTGAAATGGTGCATTTTCATCACATCCTGTTTTCTACCCATGAATTTAAAATAACTATGAACAAAGAAAAAGAATGTCTTCCTTGATCTGAATTTGATTAGTGTGAGACATTGATGATTATTAACTGCTAAAATTAACTGAGTTTGACCAGTTGAAAGAAGTATAATCATGGTATTTAGAAGCAAGGTTAAGTACAGCACACTATGCTTAGAGTTAGAGCTTTTTTATTCTAAAGCATTTGCTAAGCTTGTTGCGGAGATTTTTTCATTCTTATTTGAAAGTTCTAGGGAAGACAGTGGCCTATAGGCTATACAACATTCCAGTAATTCCTGTCAACTGGATCACATTCCATAGGAAAACCAGTCAATATTAGATATCAGCCATTCTTGTTCCTCCCATCTTTCTTTGCAGATTCTTTTTAGTTTTTGGTTTTCCTTCAACTGCATAAGTGACTACAGCAAGCTACACACACAGACACACACATGTACACACATGCATGCATGCATATACACATGTACATGCATACCCCCCTACACACATACATACAAACCCCAGAGAAGGCTAAATAGAACCACTATGATGATAATCAGCAGATATAGCCTGTCCACTCATGGCCCTTAGGGTGTCCATATTGACAAGAAAGACAGGGCCCTGCTGAAGCTATTGAGCAGAAGTTGTGTGATGCCTGCTCTGCCTTCTCCATTATGGAGCATAGTGGAAATAACACTAGCCTTAGTGTTGGCTGAAGTTGAAGGCTGTGAGTAGTATCCCTGGAGTTTTGTAGTGCATGCATATGTGTCCCTTTTTCACTGAGTACCTTTGAGTGAATCACTACATCTTTTCTTAGTTTCCTCACATGAATACAAAAACAGAGGTTTGAACTATGATCACTGTATATCCCCCATAACTCTTACATCTGTGCTTTGTTCATTGTAGGTGCATAATAAATATTTATTGGATAAGTGAATGAATAGGAAGTGAACAAGACCCCACAGAGATGGAAGTAAACCAAGAAAGTTCCAAGGGACATGCCATTCAAACCAACATGAAGCACTAAAAACATCTTGTTATTTTCCGTTAGCTGGAAATAATCAAACATTGAAAAGGTGCTGGTGTTTTAGAAAATTCTACATATACTGTTGCCCTTGCCTGCTTTAAAGGAAAGGAACTTCCACATGGGACAAAGGGCTACCCATGGCATCTTTCTTCATTCTAGTATTTTGAAGGGATGACCATAAACAGTAGTACCCATGAACTGAGTGTACTATATATGGCACTGTATCTCTAAACTTCACAGTAACCTCTCAGGGTTACTGTGGCATAGAGAGGTAGCAGCTTGCCCAACGTCACAAAAGTAAAAAAGCAGATCTAAGCTTCAAACGCAAACCTATTTGATCCCAAAGCCTGTGCTTTCTCTGATAATTCATATTGTCAAGTCACCAACAAAGCCAAAGGCTTGGTGACTTTCACAATACCCATTTAGTAACTATATGTGCAGTAAATAATGGATTTCTTTATGGGCCAAAATAGCACTTGTTTCTCCTTATAGGAGACATATCATCCCATATTCACAAGAGTAACATTTTTGAGTGTTTCTGTGTGCCAGGCATAATATGAAGCATCTTCACACACAATATCTTATTCTTATATCACTGTAAGAGGTTAACTGATTTATTTAAGGTGGAGACAGAACCCAAGAGTGTGTAACTCCAAAATCTACATGCTGGAGCTACACCATGCTACACTTTGCCATTGTACTATAGTTTCCCACAGATGGGTAGCTGCTTTACCTGTTTAGTTCTAACCTACACCTAAGTACGCTCCTGAATAGTGAGTGCTATGTGTTCGGATAACCTGAGAAAGTCTGGGTAGGGAGACCGCAGCCATCAGTTTCAAGGAGGTATTTAAAGCAAAGAGAGAAACAGCACTGGACTCTCCTGGAGAGCAGGCAGTGTTTAGTTGAGTCGTGCTGTCTGGAACCTGGCATGGCATCATGGCTTGAGAGGCCATTATACATCATATTCAGAGTTGATGGGAATGTATCTAAAAAATGTGGAAGGCTCTTCTCTGGGAAGGTGGGTGGCCACACCTCAGTGAGTAGGGAGCTTTAGTTATAAAGCTCCTGTGCTCCAGTCCATCTCCCACAGGCCGCCACCGTGATCTAAAACACAGTCTAGTCATGTCACTGTCTACTCCAGATGTATTTCTTCAAGTCTCTGCTGTGTATCTAGGACTGTGTAGAGGATAAATAAAAAATATTGCCCCTGCTGGCTAGGAAATCAGTCTTGTTTGAAAGCCATGTACATGAAACTTAATTTTAGAGCTGCTTAGGGATCTAAAGGCGACCATTTAGGCTGCCTTTTCTTAGAGAGTGTTCTGGACAACTCTCGTTCTTCTAGGTTGGACATCTCCTTGTTGAAATCCAACAGTGAACTTTGATGAAGGCTCCAGGAAGAAAAGTTCATGCCAGGTATGCTTTGGGATATGACCAAATAGTCTAACCTCCTCTCTGTAATAGACAAGGAGGCTCAGAGAATAAAAGAGACTTTCTTAAGTTGCAAAAAAATCCAACCTTGGGCCCCAAGACCCAGCCCAAGGCTTTTTTTTTTCTGCACAGGGGGCCTCGTCATTTTATTCTCCATTCTGTTTTTGCCTTTAGACCCGGCAGTCATAAGGCATATATTTCCTTCTGTATCTTGAAACCATATGCTTCTCAGGCTTCTTCTTCCCTTCTAAGATAGGCCCTTGATGTTTGATGTCTGAAATCATTCCGTTTCTTTTTCAGAGCCTTTCTGGCAAAGATGATGTTAAGCTAAGTTCATAGTGAGGGAGATGAGAAAGTGGGAGAAGAACTGCAGGTCTGAATTCTTACAGGATCCCTACAGAGAAAAACTAATTTTTCAATTGAGATGTTACCGGCCCCCTAGACAGGGTGTTCTTTAAAGGGAAGAACCCTGTTTTACTCATCTCAGTATTTCCCATCCCTAGCACACAATAGGTGCTCAGTTAACATGTGATATTCAGTGTGGTTTAAAACTGTGTTTCTCTGGTATACACATATATAAATTGCATTTTATGTATATTATACTTCAATTTTTTAAAGCCCTTGAATTCAAAAATGAAAATGTTTTTTTTTTCCTTTTTGAGCAGTGACTCCCAGATCACCTTGGGACAGAATCATCTCAAAGTCCTGTCAAAAATGAGAATTCTCAGGCCCTTGCCCCAGAAATTCTGATTGAGTAGGTCTGGGCAGTGCCTGGAATGTGTTTTGTAATAAGTCCCCTGATGATTTTGGTTCAAGTCTTGTTCAGTCCTCAATTTTACCCTTAAAGATAGACGTGAAAATAAGCACTAGGCTTCAGGCCTGGAACCTTCAGACAAAACAAACAAATAAACAAACAAATTAACATGTACATAGGAACATAGACAATATATATGTGGAACAAGTGGCCAGTGTACCTGGTGTCAGATCGAGGGATGACAGCGAGAAATGATTTGCAAGCCTAATTAGACCTGCTCCCAGTTCTCAAACCTGCAGCTCTAAGCCTCCTGCTAATTGGCAGTCCCTTAATAGATTAGGACTTGGCATTGGGTTTGCATGTTATTATAAACCACACACAGAAAAACCCAGTGGCTGAGGAATTCCTGCCAAACCCAGGCCTGGGTTTTTGTGAGGCTTTTGAAGTGCACTGGTCTTTCAGTATTTTGTATAGTCAGTGTGCTGAAAGGCATCAAACCATTCCTTTGGATGGGATTTGTGAAGGGCGAGTCTGTTGAATAATTAATTCTTCCAAACCCATTCTGTCATCTTGATGGACAAGCAGGAGCCCACATACGCAGTTGTGCTCTCTGTGGTACTTGGAGCACGATTGGAGAGATTATTTCTCACGGATCCTGTTGGATTCTCGGGAATCTGGCCCCCTTCCCTTCGCACTTTTGTGGGGGGAAGGAAGAAGCATTAGAGTGCCTCTGCTACGTGCCCGGCTGTTTAACACGCCATCTCAGGAAATCCTCACAGCAGCCCTTCCAGATGGCATGACCTGTTTTGCCAATGAGGATGCTAAGGTCCTGAGAACTCACTAGTCCAGGATCATACTGCCACAACCTGGTAGAGAGGGGAGGGACTTGTGTACCTAGGTCTGCTAATTTCAAATTGTCACCAAACCGATCCAAATCCAGCAAACCCTTTTCGGTTTCTCTGGGTGCTTAGGTGATTAATATAGGCAGTGAAACAGTTTTCTGTGATTTACATCATGCACAGAGTTACCTCTTTGCATGGTGAATAATGTAAGTACTATAAGTGCACTCCTTGAGTCCCCCTACTCTGAGGTGAGCCTATGCATTACAGAGAGCCACATAGTGCAGAGGGACAAGAGAGAGACTAGAGAAAGTGGCTTTGCAAGAGTGTGCAAAGGCCTATGACAGGCTCCAAAGGTGAATCCATTATTTCTCAGGACTTTGAGCAATTCCAGGGGCCTTGCTCTTCGCTCTTGTCCACCCAGTTATATTCCAGTTGGGGATCCTTCCATTTCTTTCCAAGTCCATTTCCACAAAGGGAGAGCTGTATTGGAGGCTAAGATTTCCATGAAAACCTTCCATTTTTCAGGCAAACATACCAGGCAGCTCTCGTGGCAATACCATGGTGAAGGGGAATAATGTTATTTGGCGTTTTGCCCTTTAAAAATGTGTATGGGGGGTGGGTAGTCGGCGGGTAGGGGAGGAGGATGGGCAGAGAGAACACTGGGGGCTTTGTAACTTACTGCAATAGAGAGGTCAGGTGGGCAGGGTCACAAGGGGAGGAGGGGTGCAGAGGAGGCCTGAACCCCCCTCTGCCTGATTCACACATTTTGGGCCTTTTTAAAGGAGAAGTTTGGGGATTTTATGTTTTTATTTGGAAGAAGGACTCTAGACATTCTGTCCCTCTCAGAGAAGCTGGCTCCTTGCTGCTTTGCAAGGATTAAGGGCCTGGCTTCCAGAACCATTGAGGAAACATCCCAGGAACTACCCTTTTCTATCAACAGCTGAGAAATGCATCACGGAGCAGTGGCTTCCTGGAGAGTTTTGGCAAAAGAGCTTCCCTCTGGAACAATAGGGTTCCTGTAGCCAACCCCCTAGAAGTTTTTACTGCAGCCTGTTCTCCCACGCATATCTGAATGCCTACATTTTGTTGTCCCCATCCTGGTGGGGGAAGGGTGGGGCTGCCAAAGCAGTGGAGGGTGGTCCCAGATCACGTGGATTCCTACCTACAGAGGGCACCAATTTATGAGACACACCCCTTCTCAGATCCAGTCAAAAGTACCTTAAAGACGGAAATGCAATGTCTGCACGAAGCTGTAGAAAGCCTACCTGACCCAGCGCCATGCCTACTGTGCTGCCCTGAGACTGTGTTTCTGGTCTTCAGTTCCGGTCTGTCCCAAATCAAGCTGGTACTGCTTACCTGGAAAGGGTCACTGGGAGAAATAAGTGAGCTCCATCTATAAAGCACTTAGAATAGTATCCAGTTTGCAGCAGTAGCTAATGCTGATGCCCTCCTGCCTCCTACCTGCAACCACATTTTTGCCGATGCCTACTTCTTCGACAGAGCCAAGAGCTGCCAATCATTAATTCGGTTTCTATTAGAACTGGGGATATTTTCTAGGACTGTTCTTTATAAGCGAGCTATCTTTGAACTCTTGGGGGCTCCGCTTGGTCAGTTTACCTTTATGAACTTAAAGTGGTGTGCTCCTCAGTTACCCCAGCCAGGATAGCAGGCAGGCTCATGCCCATCTGCTCTATCTGGATGCCATGGAAATGAAACCTTCAGTTGGTTTATAAAATGTCCTGCACTCCTTGGACAAAGATGAAAACTCCTAAACTTAGAAAGGTCCACAAGACACCTGATAAAACTACGCCTTTCATTTTGCATATGAAGAAAGAAACAGAGCCTGAGAGAGCAGCAGTATGGTTATGTAGTTAGCAGCAGACGGACCACTGACGAATACAAGTTATTATTAATTATCATTGGCTAGTATTTGTTTCTAAGGTTGCCTTGGCAAAAGAACTTTAACTAGTTTTCCCAAACTTGCCTGTGTTTTCTTCTTATTGCTATCAGGCATGTCTTCAGTAAACTCTAAACTGGGGTTAAAATGATTTTCCTCTCCAGAATATTGGTTGAGCTGACCCAGCTCAGCCTGTCTGAGACTTTTTATTACTCAGTGGGTGAAAGGTTGGCTAATTTGTCAGAACAGCCACACAAAGTAGAACGATCCCAATATATATATTTGGCTTTGGTTTACTCCAATTTATAGTAATCCTAGTGATGATTAAACTAGAAATCTTTTTCCCCAATTAAGAAATTAATTCTGGATTGAATGACATTTTTAACTACCAGTTTTTCCTTTTTCACATCTTTTCAGCATCTGTGTTTTAAGAATCAGATGGGTTCCCTCAAACTACTTTTTTCCTTTTTCCTCAGGGTAAAAAGTTGGGTAGGGGCTGAGGGTGGAACACAGCAGTAGTTTTGTTAACTTTTTGGGGAAAAAACTTTCCAGTTCTGGATTTTTTTTTTTTTTTTAGAACAGCCTTAAATACATTATTGCCATTCAAAGATAGCAAGGAATGTTTGAAATGCATTTACTGGGCTAGTCAATAAACTGGTATTGCATGCCTGCTGGCTGCCAGGTCATGTGCTGAGGGCGTCCACTGTGTTCCCTGAACATTTTAGAAATGCCTGTATGGGAGTTCCTATCACATTGCATCATGGGTAGTCGTTCCCCAAGTATGTGTTCTTCGAGGGCGGGGACCACATCTTATTAGTTTCTGTAGCCCATAATACTGTCAGTGAGGAGTTTCCTCATTCAAAGCAGCCTTTTGCTCCTTCACTTTCTTGCCACCCAGTGCAAAGTGTAAAACTCGGTGGGGCATGGACCAAGCCTCAGATGTCTGGGAAAGAAGTTTGACTTGTACTTTAATCAGGTGTTTTGTAATGCCATTCATTCCCTGGGCACTTCTAAATGAAAATGGAGCCTATAAGGACAGCACAGAGAGAGGAAATAAACTACAAATTAAAAAGTGATTAGTGAGTGTTTAAGCAGAAGGTCAAAGGGATTATTTTAAACTTCAAACTTTTCAGCTTTCAGGGCTTGTATTCAGTTACGAAATTACATCCCCGAATTATTTGTGCAGGTGGCAGCTGTCATAGTTGAAGAAGGTTTCAGTGTTTTACAAAAGGAACATTGACAGGGTTGGGAATGGGCAGTGTGCTCCCGGGGTGAGGGTTGTCTTATCCGCAGCACACTGGAATGGCTCCAGTCTTGCTCAACTTGAGTGACAGTCCTTGTCTGAGCTGACACAGCCCTGTCCAGGTTAGTTCAGGCACCTTCTTAAGGAAGCCAGTCAAGCCAGTTGATTGGCATCGTGTAAATAGCTGGATAGTAGGTTTTCAGGACTGGGAGGGCAGAGAACTCACCATGGTTAAATAACTACCACGTGATATTTCATCCTCACAGTTCTTCAGAATGGGCTATTGGCATCTTCTCTTTACAACTGGGGTTCAGAGAAGTTAAGCGGCCTGCTGAAGATTGCATAGATTTTAAGTGGCAAAACTGGTTTTCAAACCCAGGTCTCAGTTGTTTTATTGAGATGTGTGTTCTTCCTTTTACTTAGAACTTTGTTCAGGGCAGAGATTCTCAAGAGGATCACAGCAAATGGGTTAGGGGTGGGCTGACTTTGATCCATTTTGGCCCCTGGGGCAGCTGGGCGGGTGGGGCATGGCTGCTGAATCACTGACCAGTGGCCTCAGTTTACCTGGGGCTGCCTTACAAACTATTTTTCGAAAGCTTCACTATGTGAAAAATGCCGGGAAACAGTGAAGATTAAATATCTTAAAGATCATCTAGCACCCTGGAGAACAAGTGCAGCCACAGTTACCACGTCTGTATTGCCACATGGTATTAGAGCTGGTTTAAGAAGCTGGAAATCTGAATGTTATGTGAGACTTCTGTTATTAAATGTTAGCAACTGATTTAAAAATTTTTAAACACTGGGTGGGCCAAACAGAACATCTCTGCAGGCCTTATTTGGCTATGGGCTGCCAATTTGTGACCTTTGACTTGGACCATGTAGCTTGATGGGTTGGTTACCTTGGAGTACCTTGACGGCCTTAGATTGCTGACCAGCATGATTTTGTTCTCAAAGACATCCAAAATGCTTCTACTCTTCATTTTTGGCACTGCATCTGGTCCCAGTCTTGCCTTTTGACTATCTCGAACTTTGGCCTTCCCAGGTGTCTGATGTCCTGCCAGTCCACATGTTGTTTATTTTACCGCCATGGGAACCTGGTATTTCATGTACACCTGGGCAGCATGGCTTGGACGGGGGAATGCATGCTGACGAATGTGTGTTTAACTATTGGAAAAATTAAAAGAAATGTTTCTTTTTACCCTTATTATAGCTTTACCTCCCATTCAGCCTCGTGTGATCTTTGAGAATGCATAGCAGGGTTCTTGCTATGATGTTTCTTCTCTGTGTCAGGGTGCCAGGTCCTGCTAACCACTCTTGAAGCCCCTTCTGTTTATACAATCCCAAGAAGTCCCTGGAATTATAGGATTTTATGAGCATGCTTTTGCCTTGGGGTCAGATGGCATTTGGAAAGTGGCTGGCAGCCCGTGGCTACTTGAGCAAGAGTTTGACAGAATTCTGATCGCATTTTATTCCTGTGTAAAAGTTTTAGTGGCTTCTTATCACAGACAGAAGCAAAAACGAACATTTATGGAGCCAGACAATTACTGGATATTTTGTAAACTGTCTCAGATGGCCCTCATAATTAACTCTGTATGCTGGGAACTATTGTAGAATGATGAAAACGAAGTTCAGAGAAGTAAAGTGACTTGCCCAAGGTCATACAGTCAGCCTGACAGGTGATAGTTCATGGATCAGTTGGAAAAAAGTAACCCTGCCAGAATGGGTTACATGGCTAAGTGAATCCTTTGAGAGGAGATATTTAAGTCTCAAAGGATGAATAGGAGTTTGCCAGTGGTAGTTAAATCCAGATGTCGAAAACACAGGAAGATCAAATGTGATTATTTATGTAAGAGCTATAAAATCCTGTGCACCCTTGTGATTCTTGCTGTGTCCCAGCTCTGGGCAGCCATATTGCAAGTGAACACATTTAGGTCATAAGTGAGACTGAGACAGAAGGGTGACTGAATCTGTATTAATCCATCTCAACATCAAAGAGGAGCTTGCTTTTCATTTTTGTTCAAGATCAACATACACTTTCCAGAGCTTTGTAGCTTTCCTAATCTGCGTAGACATAGTTTATGTGTACTTAGCAAGCAAAGCTAACTGGCCCCGTCTCTGAATGAACTTTAGAGTCAGAGTATTCTATTATATACCCCGGTTCTAACTCTTATCAGTAGAGTGGACACTGAGGAAAATTATAATCTCTCTGACCATTGATATTTTGTCTATATACTAATTTATTTTGACAGTTAAACCAGCTGTCTCCAAACTTCTGGCACACAATAGATGCTCAGCGAATATAAATTTACTGTCATCCTTATTTAAAAGGGGGATTAAAAAGAGAGGAAGGGGATTTGTGAAGTGACCCAGTTTTACCTGGGATGGAGGAATCATAAGTCCCGTTGGCTCTGGTAGTTGTGTATTAGTGAAATATGTCATTCGTGAAATATATAATGGCAACAAAGAGGTCTGGACCTTTCTCAATGAAAAGTTTGAGCCGTGGTCCGTTGGTCAGTTTGTTTTCAGTTCCTGGTGGATGTGGCAGCCCTTTAAAAATCCAACTGAAAAGGCCAAAACAGCCAGAGCCCAGGGCGTTAAAGAATAAAATGTTCACTTTAAGCACTTTGAATTAATAAAGGCCATCCAAAGTTCTTTTTCACACCCACAAATTAGACTAAAGACAGGTGTCTCTTTTTCATGGAACCTGAGACTTTCTGAGCTTGAGGAACTCGAAAACAGTGTGGTGTCTTGCCCATCGTTGTGTCCCCAGCACCTAACACAGTTCTCAGTACTCAATAACTGTCCATAAATGTTTGTGGAACGGAACTAAACACCTTAGCCTTGGGGTCAGGAAACCCAGGCACCAGGACTAGATGTGCCATTAGTTTCCTTATTTCTACCATTTAGGTGCTTTTGGTTCTGACAATCTTCTTTTTGTGAAGAAAGGGTCTGAACTTCTCAGTACTGAAGAATCGAGCATTTGTCAGAGAGAACCTCTAGACCCAGAATATTGCATGCTCACACCAGCCAACAGCAAGTGTTTTTCATGGCAGCCCCTTTCAAAGGTGGAAAACGCCTTCATAGTAAACTTAGTTTTGTCTCATCTGGATTGTGTCCAGTCTAAAAATCTGGACAAATATCGTAAACCAAAGAAAGTTTGCACACGTCTAAGACCAGTAGCAAT
Organism: Pteropus vampyrus; assembly: GCF_000151845.1. Taxonomy (NCBI): domain Eukaryota; kingdom Metazoa; phylum Chordata; class Mammalia; order Chiroptera; family Pteropodidae; genus Pteropus; species Pteropus vampyrus. The sequence goes on from NW_011888951.1 coordinate 691,788, forward strand.
TAATTACTTTAAATAGAAACCCTGTCACTTATAAGCAACATAAATATTTGTATTTTGGACCTCTAAGTAGTAGTTGGGTTGACCATTCTGGCCTTAAGTAATTAAAAAAATCAGTGGGTCATATTTTAACAGGGAATACATTTACAAAGAAGGAGAGGGTCAGGTCATCGAATAAGAAAACATCAGCCAAAAGAGAAACCTGGGTTCAAATCTCAGTGACCAATTGACTCCCTTGGGATCCTTGGACAAGTTACAAAACTTATGGCCTTATTCTTCTGTTGAGTACAAATGAAAATAACCTGTAACTTTTCATAGTGATGGTGGAGATTAGAATACATTAATTCCTAATTAAACTCTAAACTCCTTGACATCAGCAACTCAATGTCTTCTGTCTATATTTCTAACATCTGGTCTAAGTTGGTGCCATTTGCTAGCTTTGCACTTGAGATGACCTGCTTACCCTTTCAGAGTTTCAAATTTTCATTTGTAGAGTGAGTAGAACTCTATAGTGAAGGTAAGATGGATAAATTCTTTTCATAGAGTCCTATTAGCTGCCTGATTTGAGCAACTTACTCTATGCTTGATACTTACATGCATATTCTGCATCCAGTATTATTTTATGAGTGGGTGAATGGGCTTTCTGCTGATGTTAGTTTAATTACTACTCTCATAGATCCTGGACTTTGCTTATTTTAAGATAAGTACAGATGAGGTGGAGCAGATTGTTGGACAACTCGAAGGACTTGGAGTATAGGGAAAAAGCCCCTCCCTGATGCTCTGATTTGCAAAAGCGCAAAGATCTCTCATTCACTATACGACCCCACTACTTCCCTGCCCTGCACCAAGGGCTTTCTAAAAAAACCCTCTGAGAGCAGGAGGCTGTGTTTAATTTTGTGCAAATGTGGAGGGAGCAGGGCTCTGGGGCTGGGTCACTTGGGTAACACTTCCCACATGACTTTATCAATGGGTGGGCCACGAAAACTTATCCTCTGTGTTTTTACACCCCACTCCCAACCGCCCAACCTGCCTAAGTGTTAGTTTTTCAAAGCCCAAGAAGTTTCAAAGGCCTGAACCCAACACAGGGGCCTTTCTTCATGCTTTGATTTTCTGCCCATTAAGTGTTTGTCAGTGAGTTCGTATTTCACCTCCTCTGCAGCCTACACATCCCAAGAGGTCCCTGGAGGTATAGGAAGTTAATTGATCCTTGATTAAAAGAAGGAGAACTACTTGAGTCTGGGTCTAAAATCACCAGATGGGGGTGTGTGTGTGTGTGTGTGTGTGTGTGTGTGTGTAAGTGTGTGTAAACTGGTCGGTTTTGATTTGCAAAAAGCTTGTAATGTACCTTTCATTATAGATAAATCTAAATTCCAGGATATTGGCTTCAGAGTTTTGGTTAAATTATGTGCTGAACATATGTGTGATACGTGGTGAATGTTCAGTGAACAATGGCCAGTACTGTTGCCTTGACTGTTCCAAACAAAACATCTTTTTCTTCAAAGGCCATGAGTTTTAGATCGCTGAGCTTCACTGAATTTATTAATACTCAGGTGCTTCTTTTTCTCTGTTTTAAGTGACTCACTTACTTTAGAAAGCACCCAAGAGTCAGATCATTTGAACCCCATCCAGCCCTACCACTTACTTGAAGAGTGACTCTGGTAAGTCACTTTAATCCCTTGAAACTTAAGATGACTTTACAGTGTTAGTTTTTATGACTGTTTTTCCCATTAGCCTGTGGGCCACCTGAAGGGTGAGACAGAAACTCCTTCATCTCAGTAGCCCTATCAGTGCCTAGAATATAATAGGCAGCCAGGTTTGTCAGACTGTAATAGTATATGTGGGGATCCTCAGCACAGCATGGACACATAATAGTTGTTTAGTGAATGTTAGCTATTATTATTGTTCTCTGTGCTATTTTTCCCTTTCTTCCTTTTATTGTTTACTTATGTACCTCTTCTAGCTCTGCAGCAAAATTAAAAATTGTATTCTCATACTGACCATCGGTTTTGTTGACTGCTTTATTGGAATCTCTAAACTACACTGAATTCTCATGAATGTGCTTAGCCCTTGGACCCCAGAAACCTCCTGCTCATGTAAGGGTCAACTCATGCCTCACATTTTCTGTGGGCCATCTTTAGAGTAGTCTTCATGCCCTCACTATAGTCTATATATATGTCAGTTCACACACTAGGAATATTTTAGTGCAACTGTTTTGTGACTTTCTTACAATACCATGAGCCTCTTGAGGACAGGTACTATATGATGCATTCACCTCTAGATTCCCAGTGGCAAGCACTGGGAATTTTTTTTGAAATGAAATGATTAGGAACTGTAGTGGTTGGTAATAAAGATGATGCCAAAGTTAGAAATGGAGATCCTGCTTTGGAAAAAAAGTAGCCTTTTCTCTATGCCCTGGACAGGAAAGGCATGGCATTATGTCTCTTGAGGACTAGCTGCCCTATTGGGGAAAATATTTATGCTTTTTCCATCAACCGAAGGAATCTGAGGTTGCTCTCTATCTGGAACAAAGTCAAGAATTAATGGGCATCACCCTCAATCAGACCACAGGTTTGTAGGGGAGACCAAAAAAAAAAAAAAAACCATTGGTTTTCCGAAATGCTGCCTCCACGCCATTCAAGAACACAAATAGGATATATTCAGATCCAACTTCTTGTTTGTTTGTGGTCGGTTATCCACATAATCGGAACCGGAAACCTTCTCCAAGCCTTGAATGAGAAAGGAAGAGAAAGGGTTTGTATTGCTCCCAGGTTGAGAGCAAAGGAACTGACCAAACAAATTTTCTTTCCTCACCTTCTCTGTGGGACTTTTTCATCCTTTCCTTTTAATATTTATTGAATGTCCATATCGTGTGCCAGACTTGCCAACATTACCAATGCCATTGGCTTGTGTTCTCCAACTAAAGCAACATCCTGTATTGATTTTAATCGCGTGTATGTGCCTTCCCTTACTAGATCATAAGCTTCCTGAGGGCAGGGCTTGTGTCATCTTCATATTCTTTGTATTTAGTATGTATAGTAAAGACTCAATAAATATTTGTTGAATAAATGAATGCATTAATACATTAACTTATTACATCATTCCAGCTATCCCAAAGCTAGATTTTATTCTTTCCATTGAACATACGAAAAGGGGCTTTTGAAGATGTTGAAATAACTTTCTCAAGTAGAAGGGAGCAGAGTCGAGATCATTAACCTAGTTTGTCTAACTAACTCCACAGCGTTTTTATATATGTTTTACTGTCCTTAGAAACATATGTTTTACAGGCCTATCATATGAATGCCATTAAAAATAGAAGCTGGGGGCCTGAGAGTGTAGCACAAATTTAAGAAACTCAGGGTCTGTTCCCTACCCGAGTTTATTAGCAACTCCTTGGCTCCTAGGCACCACAGAGGCTGCGACTGGGCGCAGACACCAAACTGCATGTTTTTATCACAATGTGTGGAACTTAAAATCGGACTATTAATATCATACTGCTGGCTTCTCAGCTACTTTTCATAGCCAACTTGGCCACATGTCAAAATGTTTCGGCAATGCAATGAAGATGGTTCAGGCCCATATGATATCTTTTCTCTCCCAGCCCCCCACCCCTAAAAGATCAGCTGACCGCTCTTGCCATTTCTAAGCCAGAACATTTATTCACTTTCTCCCTTGCCCCCTTTACTCCATTGCAGAAACCAAGTTTCAAGACCTAATCGTTACTGCCTTCCAGGGCCCCTCAGTGTTTACTTTGAGTAGGTCAGGCACAATGCTGTGGTGTGTTGCTGTTCTTTCTTTTCAAAGCACCAGTATGAATTTGATAAAGTAAATTGTTGTTCTAGCAGGAAGCAGTTAGGGGTCACAAAATAAATAACCATAGAATTCAAATAAATCCAAAGAATAAAACCAAATAAATCCATGTGTGTATGCACAGTGATACATAAATACACTTTTTAGAAAGTGAGCATTTTTATCGCTGCCGGTCTGGACCAAAGTAATTGAAAAATTGTGGAGTTCATGGTACATTTTTTAAAGAGACGGTCTGGGCCTTCAAGCAACGTGACATGAATTTAATTCTTTTTGAAAAACATGAAAATGGAATTTTATCTTTCCAACAATTGCTTATCTTGGGATTTTTTAGCTAGTGAAATTCATATTTGGATAAACCCAATTTGCAAAGTGAAATTAGGGATTTAGGCTTTTTTTGGGTGGACTAAGAGACTCTGACTGAGCTAAGTAGTCTGTCTATTTTTTCCACTTGAAGATGAGTGATATTCATACTTAAATGATGCTTTAAAATGACCTCTTAGGGTCACTGGAAAATTCAATGCAAAAATGTGTATAAAGTGCCTTACACATCAGTAGTAGTCGTTAACTATTAATCAGGTATTTTTCATGGTCTTTCCTAGTCTTAACATTCAATGGCTCACCTTTTATTTTGTGAGGTGGCATTGGGGCTTGGTATTGAAGTTATGTGGTAGGGAAGAAATAGGTCTTCTAGTTTAAGAGAAGAGCCTGAAAACCAAGATAGGAGTCTCTGTGTACTGTTTTCTTGTAGGACGTGTCAAGCGGGCCAGGAGACCATGAGACTGAAGAGGGGAGGTTCAGGTCATGGGGAACTCTGTAGGTCATACTTTATCTGGTCCTGTGCAATGGGGAAACATTGAAGAGGCTTTAGGAAGGCAATGACATGCTCACGGTCAGGAAGTAAACTGGTGGATATGTGTAAGAGGCAATGAAGGCCAGGAGACGGATCTGGAGGCTTTTGCAGTGTCCACACAAGAGCTATGTGGTCTTTCAACTTTTACTTCAGGGTTATGAGGGACTTTTTCCTGGCAGGCGATTGACTCCATTTGCCATGACCTTTAAGAGAATGGCATCTGAGCTGGCTACTAATTAAACCAGCAACAGCTGCACTGGCAGATTGTCACTTTTGGATGCCCTTAGGCTCTCCTCCAGTTCTGCAGGCATCAGAACCCATCTCAGCTCTGCTCAGTCTTCTCAATGACTTTGAACAGTGAAAGGAAAAGGCTGAAAATGGCATTCATTGAGCATCTACTATGTGCCAGGCACTGTGCTAGTGCTTTGTTCTCCTTTCTTCATCACCACTACTCATTTAGCATATGGGGGAACTGAGGCCCAGGCAGATGGAGTGAGACTTAGAAGTCACACTGCTAATAAGTGGTGGATCTGGGATTCCAATTCAGGTTGTCTGACTCTGAGGCCTTCACTACTTGCAATATAGCCTTAGGATGAACTTCTCAAAGAGGAAATGGCTTAATAGAAGAATGTTCTTGAAGACATAATGAGACATCAGTAGATTTGGGACTGTGTTAGTAATGATTACAAATTGGACTTTAATTTTTAGCAGGATGTTATAGAGCAGTAGAAGCGCTCCTGCCTTGGCTCTTCCATTGCCTCCATCTGTGCTCCTGGCCAAGAGAAGAGGATAACGCTGCGCTCCTGGGGATGACGGAAGGAGGGAAGGGGATGCAGGGAGTGAAAGCTCTTGTTAGGCCATAGATCGCTACAAATGCCAGGAATTAATATCACTGTCATTGCTGTTATTTGGGGCGGTCTTTGTTTTAGGTCATTCTTTAGCCTCCTTGCATTGATGTTTTCCCTTTCTCTCCCTCTCTCTCTCTTTGTTTTCTGGTGTTTACGATGGTTCCATCTTGACCAGCGAGCCTGCCCTTCCTGATCATTGAAACAAGCACCATCAAGCCTTACCACCGAGGGTTTTACTGCAATGATGACAGCATCAAGTATCCTCTGAAAACTGGCGAGACAATAAATGATGCTGTGCTCTGCGCCGTGGGGATTGTGATCGCCATCCTTGCGGTAAGTGCCCAGACTACCATGCTCTATCTGTCTGACTTCCTCTGTGTCATATTATAGACTATCTGAGCCAACAGAGACTTGGCAGATCAATTAGAATTTCACTTGAATAACTCTATTTATTTCATGCAGTTCATACCATTACCAAGGTATTTTGAAATACTAAACACACACACACACACACACACACACAGAGGAGGTCCTTAAATAATGTCATTTCGTTCAATGCCTTTTTATTTATTTATTTATTCGTTTACACCTACAGCGCCTGGTCTTCCTAGGTGGTCTCCCATCCAAGTACTAACCAGGCCTGACCCTGCTTAGCGTCCGAGATCAGACGGGATTAGGCATGTTCAGGGTAGCATGGCCGTAGGCTCAATGCTTTTTTAGTATAACATTGATGAGATGCCATGGCAACTTAACTCTTTTTTATATCAATTAACTTTTGCTAAAACTGGTTTTATTATATGTCATTTAGCTTAAAGTTGCAGATCCTATCTGAGGACTTATTATCCTCTAAAAGTCTTATAAAAGTGTGCTAAGCACTCTTCTAACATATTTTGCAAGTCTACTTACATCCTGAACAAGCCCGATCCCATCTGATCTCGGAAGCTAAGCAGGGTCGGGCCTGGTTAGTACTTGGATGGGAGACCACCTAGGAAGACTAGGTGCTGTAGATGTGAAAAATAAGGGATTGTAAACTGACAAGGTCCTTGCTATCTGTGAGTTCAACCAAGGGTTGTCTCACCTATAAATAAATAAATGAATGGATGAATGAATGAATGAATAAATAATAAAATACTTTGCAGACATTATCCTCATAACAATTTAATGAAGCCTAGATATTGTTCTTTTTCTTCTACATATTAAGAAACTGAAGCCCACAGAGTAAAAATAATTAGCCCAAAGTCACTTGGTTAATAAGTGGTAGAGTTGGGATTTGAACCTACTTGTCCCTTACTCAAGTCTGAGCTCTGAGCCCCTGAGGAGTGGGGAAATGCCTTGTCAGATATCAGAGCCATTTTCTGGGTTCTTTCCAAACCATCACTGTGCTGCTGAACAGTATTAATGCCACTGGCGTTCTCTGGCATATTGTTTAGTTCTCTCCTCCAGTGGCTATGGAGCCAAAGTGAAAATAAAATGGGATTTGCAATCCAGAGACCTTGGTTCTAAACCTGGCCTTCCACTGATGAGCTGTACATCTTTAAGACAAAGTGTGACCATCTTGCTTCGTAGTGTTGCAGTGAGCAGTAAGAGATTATGAATATTGAAACACTTTGCAAACACTTAACTGCTGAGCAGTTTACTCATATATAGGTGTAAAGTCCAGACTTATATCCAGGTTTTCTCTTAGAGCAGGGGTCCCCAGACACCGGGCCGTGGACCAGTCCACGTACTAGTCTGTGGCCTGTTAGGAACTGGGCCACACAGCAGGAGGCAAACAGCGGGCAAGTGAGCAAATCTTCATCTGTATTTGCAGCCACTCCCCAGCGCTAGCATCACTGCCTCAGCTCCACCTCAGATCATCAGGCATTAGATCCTCATAGGAGCACTTGTCCTTGGTGCCAAAAAGATTGGGGACCTCTGCCTTAGAGGACAGAGTTCTTGTGGAGGATGCAAAAATGTGCCACAGGATTGGACAAGGTCCACAATTATCTTGAGCAATGGTAGCCTCATGGAAATGGGGATATGGCCTACCTTGGAAGGTCACTCACTGCCCTGTTTAAGACTTGTCCATTTGGGGCAGAGGAGGAAGAGAGTAGTCTATGATAATTATAATGGTTATGATTCGTGAGTCATACATTTATCACAACTGTCCACTTCACACCTCCAGTATTTTCTAAGTTTGTTCTTTGCTCCTAAACCCTAGCTATGTGGAAGAAAGGCATAGATATCATGTCCACCAAGATCATAAATTCTCTCTCACAGATCTTTGAGTCATCTGTGTTTTAGCCATAGCCTGGAAGCTTATCGTTGGCCTATATTAGCAAAACAAGAAGGAAGGAAGTTAATATGAAGAACATTACATGTGAAATAAGTGCTATTATCCTCGTTATACAAATGGAAAATCAGAATCTCAAAGGGGTTAAAAGATATGCTCAAAGTCTACAGCTAGTGAAAGTTGGGGTTCATACCTACACCTGGTTTATTTCAAATCCTTCTTTCCATCTTGCAGACTTGGTTTTGGAATAGAGATTGGCTATTCCAAATGAACTACTTGAAGGGATGGGCAATTAGCTAATCTTGCCTACTCTGGATCGAATGTAAGCTGCTGATGGTACATGAACCACATTTCATGAAGTTTTTCTTTTTATTTCCTCACTCTGGGGGTTGGTTGTAAACTTTGAGACCACTCTTTGTTTTTTAATAACATTGTAAACCAGGCACACAATCAATAGTTTGAAATTGGGGAGGTGGGGAGGGAGGCTAGTAGAATTCTTTCCAAACTTTAAAAGAAAAACAGTCCATTTGGAAACTAGTAGTTTCTTAAAAATGGAATAAAGATCTTTGTGTTCAGAAACTGAGAAATATAAAATCTGATTTTACTGTTTGCTCCAAACTGAGTGTGGGGTTGAGTTCTCTAAGAAGGGCTTTTCCTGGAAAATATGTTCGTAACAGAAGAGAAATAATTGTACAGTGTCTTGTACTTAAGGTTTGAACAGGTGTTTTGGACACCTGGAGGATCAGTTAATTGAATGCTTTTAAAAAGCCAACTATAACCTGGGAGTGGCTAAGATAAGAATAGCACCAGGATGGGGATGTGCAGTGCTCTTTCCTCCACTTACATGCGGTTATTACCGGCTTGCCTAGTGGGCTGCTCTCAGACAAAGCGCAATGGAAAGAGACTCTTTGGAGGCCTCGGCACCGACTGACTGTGAATTGGGCAAGTCACTGGTTTCTCAAGCCCTCCTTTTCCTCATCTGTAAAATAAGAGCAGTGTTTGAATTCACTCACAAGGATTGCCTTCCGAATCAAATGCTGTCGTTATGGGAACGTACTTTGTAGCAGTGGGCTAGATGAACTTAAGGTGCTAAAGTATTTTCTTCAAGATCCATGATTTTCTTCTGTTCTTCCTTCCTCAAGCAAAACGCCTGGTCAGCAGCTCTTTCCCTGCTGTCTGCTAAGACCCTTACCTTCTGCCTTATGAATGCTAGCATTTCTTTGAAAAATCTGCTTTTACAAGCTTAATCACGGGCTTGCCTGTCTCCTCATGTCATGTTGATGTTTTAATTAAAATGCTCCTTGACCTCCCAGGTTTCCTTGAAATAGTTGTGTGCCGTGGTCTTGGTTATAGGATGAGTAACAGCGTTGCTTCCCCATCCCATGCAATATTAATAAAATAGATTGGATAATACTTTCCTATAGTACTGAAAAAGACCAGGCAAGCAAATACTGCAGTAATTATCTTTTGTTGGGTGCCGTTGTGTGCCATAGAAACCAGTGAACCATGTTCAAACATTTTACCCTCACAGAAACCCCAGGAGCTAGGTATTTTTGTGGTTCTTAGTTTAGGATGTGGCTAAGACATAAATAAACTCTGGTTCATATCTGAGCTCCTCAGCTGTGGAATGTATAGCAAGTTAATTAACCTCACTGAGCCTCAGTACGCTCATCTGTTAAATGGAGATAATATGTCTACTTATTAAGATTTTCAGAATTAAATGAGCTAATGTACGTAAAGTAACTCAATGTCGAGCACCTACCGTATACTCAATAAATGTTAACTATTTTTATTATAAATGAGTAGACAGATTGAAAAAGTGGTGAAGTGACTTAGCCAAGACCCTACATCTGGTAAAAATAGAATCAGGAAAGGAACTCCAGTCTTTGGATTTATAGCTTCTCCTCTTTCCTTGTAGTTAATGAATTCGAACCCAGGTCTCATGACTGTCACTCCTGTGCTCTTTGCTAGAGGATCTTTACCCCCTGACCCAGCTGCCCTCGCATTTCAGCTAGAGGCAAGTGTAAGATGTAGGCTCCTAATTGGGATCTGCTTGCCCATTTACGTGCCATTAAGTGCTAGAGTCCTCATGGAAAAAGTCAAAGCAAAGACCTCAGAGGAAAAGTGAATCATTCACTTTAGTAGACTCATTTCTGGAAAAGCAATACAGCTTAAATTAAACAACAACAACAACAAGCTTCCCACTTTCCCATTATGACTGGTCATCGAGCCTGGCTGGCTCCATCCAGAATCTGCTTCTGATCAGAGGGTGTGAGTGACAGTCGGGGACTCAGAGCTGGAAATCTAATCATCCCCGCTATGTGCTGCCCGTGCCTTCTCTGCCGAATGTCAGGTTTGTTTAAAACAAGAGAAGCCTTGACTGATTGGATGCCCTTGCTTCAGTTTGAATGTTCCCACAACAAAGGAATGGAGTGCCGGTGGTGGAGTTCAGTGGTGCAAATCATCAGAAGTTATAGAGAAAGCAGACACCTTTCTATGGCAAGAGATAGGGAAAAATCTAGTCATGTTGACCTCTTTTTCAGATGTATCTCAGATTCTGGAATTATAGCATAACAGGAATTCCTTCCAAATCCACAAAGCAGTGGTTCCTCCCTGCCTTGTAAAGGTTTAATGACTCTAGCAGTAGTGAGATTAGGAGCAAATAGTAAAATATCATCTCCTATCTAGCCTGCTCTCATTTTGCCTTGCACTACTCTGTAAAGAATATCATGGGCAAAGATTTTAATATGGCAAAAATGCTCAGTATTCATTTTAAATATATATGGGATCAGAGCTTGCCTTGGCCAAGCCCTGAAGGGAGTTTTCATAGATTCTTAATATCTAGGAGTTGATGCGTGGGTGAGTTATGGGTGAATCCCTTTTGCCCTCCAGCCATAAAAAATGCTATTTTTCCTCTCAGATCCCATTGAATCTAATCCTCTGTAATACTATTCTTAACTGGAGAAAAAAACTCCGATTTTGGCATCACCTAACTTAGGTTCATGTCCCAACTTCTGTGCTTATTCATTCTGTTACTTGCCTTTAAACCTCATGCAAAGCCATTGGCTCCCTTGGATAAGAGCTATACTGTCCTTTTCTGTAAATTGGTGACTATAGTTCACCGACTGCATGGGCTCGTTTTGGGGGTCAAATCAAGTGAAATTATGTGTGTCATCAGTAAGAATCATCATTTTCATTTCTGTAGTGTTGTATAGTTTGCAAAGTGGCCTTAATGTGCACTTTGTCTTATTTGCCGCTGGTAGTCGTCCTTGGAAGTTGGTTGTTATAGCTAAGGCAACTGGGACTCAGCGATAGTAAGTGAATTTCCCATGACTAAATAGTGGCAGGGCCAGACCAGGCATCCTCTGATTCTAAGCACAAAGCCTTTTTTTTTTTTTCTTTTTGGTAAAGGCACCACGGCTGCCTCCTAAAGCCCACCTACCTTCCAGAATTATTTATCAAACACCCATGGTATAGCAGGTGCTGAGGACACAGCTGTGAACCTCAGCCTGAATAGCTGCATGTTGTCTCTCATCACTAAACTGCCATATGCTGCCCAACTCAAGCAGACAAATAGCACCTTCAATACAGATTTCCTTGTAATGTGATTTGTGTCCAGTCGTGTGTTTCCAGTTAGATAATACGTTCCTAAGCAAAAAGTAGGCCTTTTCCTCTTGCACATGGTAGGTATCAGATAAACAAGCAGACATCTTCTTCAGCAAACATTCCTTGGCTGCCTCCTCCCGCACCTTGAAAAGATCCCAGAGATACCTGGGCCCACCTCTGTCTTTGCTGTTACTGTGCTGAAGTGTCATATCTGTTTATCTATATCCTGCTTACCTTGTTAGCTACATCAGGGTAGGGATCTTTCTGATTCGATTTTGTACTGCTAGTGCAAGTCATACATTTTAGTGCTCAATATATATTTATAAAAATCATAGAGGAGTCCATACATTTTGAGCAGAAAATCAAAAGCATTAGGCCAAAAGATGACACAGGCTGTACGGAGCTGGGAAAAGTGTCTTATTTGCTTTCCTAAAATCTTAAATACAGTCAGTCCATGATGCACATGGGAACGTGCTCTGTACCGAAAATTTCTTGCTGGAGAGACAAGAAGAAGAGCAATGAGAATCTAATACCTCTAAGACTTGTTTATTCAGGATCAGGCTTCAGTTTGCCTACATCTGGACTTCATTACTTCCTCCCCACCCCCCATCTTCCTTTATCTGAGAAAGCACTGCCAAGAAAGCAAGGTTCCCCAAGATTGCCTCCTCATTAAAGGTTAGTCAGTTTTTCAACTCTGAAAAAAATGAAGTCGTGCTGGCCCAGCGGTGCCTTAGTGGGGGACTCAATCCCCCAGTTTACAATCCACTACATCTGTGCAATTACCAAGACCACCAACAGAGAGTGGCTACATTAATCCTTCAACTGTGTCATCCCCTGATCAGATGGCTGCAGAGTTCTTCTAAGACCTCCTTATCCCTGGAGAGATGATGGGAGGGGGCATCTCTCTTTGCAATTTAACAAATCATAGGCATGAGGTTAGGATTTACTGTAATCTGTTCCCTTTCTCCACCATCGCTACTCATGCCCTGGAAGAAGTGAGAGCTGCAGCAATTCTTCGTAAGTTACATAGAGCGCTGAGGGGTTAATGACTATTTGAAGAATGCATCTAATATGAAGGTGATAATATCTCCATTTTAAATGATAATGCTTAGGAGATTGAGAAAACTGTTCATGTAAGTCAGTGTGTGTTAGGGGATGGGGTAAAAAGTCAGATAACATTTGTGAGCTATCTAATGGGCCGGAAACTAAGATGCCTTATCTTAAATCCTCTTCAACAGCTACATGAGATAGGTATTATTTACCCCATTTACAATGAGGGTGGAAGGGTACTGAGGCTTACTGGTACTGACAGACTGGTGTGAGATTACTTTGCTTAGTGAATGGGGGAGCAGGAATTAAAACTTAGGTCTGTCTGGCTTTAAAGCTCAGCTTGAACCAAAGGCCCACTTTGTGCAGAGTGCTCTTCAGTGAGCTATCAAAGCTTTCAGTTCCCGGGCTTGGAGAGCTCAGTGTATGGAAGAAGACAGAACATCTAGACCACTGTGCAGGTGACCACCTAAGATCGATGGTGTGCAATAGTGTTTTGTATGAAGAGGTTTATGTAAGAGTGATAACCTGCTGTAGATAGAAGCTTGGTGAGAACTCCCCTATAACAAAACAGGCGTGTGATAGGCATCTTAGCCTAGAAGCTAATGTGTAAGATACAGATACTATCCTTGGAGCTTACGGTCTGAAACAGAGGTCCCCAACCGTTTTGGCACCAGGGACCTGTGCTTCTATGAGAATCTAATACCTGATGATCTGAGGTGGAGCTGAGGTGGTGATGCTATCACTGGGGAGTGGCTTCAAAGACAGATGTAGCTTGGCTCACTCGCCTGCTGTTCACCTCCTGCTGTGTGGCCGTGGGGTTGGGGACCCTTGGTCTAAAGAGGAAGCTGGGCAAGTATAAGACTGACTATACTGTTAGATGCTTAAGGAGACTAAATAATTGGATGGAGAATAAGAAGGGAGTCAGGGCAGTGCAGGGTGGTGGGCCCCAGAGAGGTAAGAGCTTCAAAGACGAAACAGGACAAATGCTATAGATGGCCTGAGGGATGAATACAGTGTTAAAGAAGTTCAGAAGAAGGTCAATGAAGTTATTTTCATTGGGGAAGACTTTATCATCATCATCATTCATTGAGCACTTCACCCTTTCAGTTATCACAACAGCTCTTGAGCTGTTGTTGGTACTGTCAATACCCCCCTTCTTACACATAAGAATTCTCAAGCTCAGTTGTGCAAGACCCACAAATAAAAGAGCCAAAAACTCTAACCTCGTACACTAGTTGGTAGCTGAGCTCTACTTTGAAGGATGAGTGGGACTTTCATCAGAGATGCTGACATTCCCGGCAGAGGAGATTGCCTCAACAATGGTAGAGACTAGAATAATAGTGTGTTTTCAGATCTGCTTGGCTAGAGAAATAGATTATAAGGGAGTCGACAAAGATAAGGTAAGAAAAGATTACAGCAAGATTGTGAAATTCCTTAAATGCTGAGTTTTTCCTCCAGTTGATTGGCTGGTGATGGATGAAAGCGATTTAAGCTAACTTGGTCATTTTCCAATCAAGGTAAGGATGAGGCCTGAACCACAGTGGTGGCAATGCAAGGGGAAGAGAGAGAAAAAGATGGATGTGAGATGCCTTGCAAAAGTAGTATGAAATGAATTTGATGACAGTGAGATAAGGGAGAGGGAGGAGTCTATAATTTCATGTTTTTGAAGTTGTATGTTTGATGACACCTGAGCTGAAATAGAAGAAAAGTGAGGTTTGGGGCAGAAGTTGGAATGAGTGGAATGGTTAGGTTGACATGCTGTAACATCTATTTGATAACCAGTTGGGAGGTGAGATTTGACTGAAGATTGGAATAGGGCTGCTGGGGTAAGGTGTAAGCTGAAACTAGAGAGAGGGAGAGAGAAATGCCCTTTAGGAGAATATCTTCTCAGGGGTAGTAATTGAAACTGTTGAAGCAGCTGTGATCATAGCAGGCAGGCAAGAATACAACCCTAGAGAAGACCCACATTTATCTGGTAGAACCCAGAAGTGGAGCCACTGGAAGGAGAAAGGTGTTTGAGAAGTAGGAAGAAAAACATGGTAGTGCTATATTAAGGAAACTTAAGAAATGCAATGTCAAAAAGGAATAAAAAACGGGCAATGGCAATGTTATAAAAAGAACAATCAGGAGACTCTTGCATGTACAGGCAGAGCTAGTCATCTAGGAGACCCATGGCTTTGAGTCCTTGACTTTTGGGAACAGAATGATGCTTCATGCTTCAGACTGCCTTCTTCATAAAGCTGCTGGTGTGCATAGGGCAGCTACCATGAATAGCTTCTGTGGCCTCTATCTGGCCTTTTTGCTGTCGATATCTAGTTATTGAAGTTTTGACTTAACCAGAAGGTCCAGAAACTCCTATCGTGGCCTTGGACAGATTTATGTCCTCATTGCCTTCTGCGAGGCGCTAATCTCTGCTACAAGGCTAACGACAACCAAATGAGAGAAGAATCGAAAATTAAACTTTTCATCAGTGATTTGTAGTCACTAAAGACACTGTGTTTTATTACAGTAGATGGAGCATTCAGCTTCAGAGACAATACAGCTACACTTTTTACTTCCTCCTTAGAAGCAGGACTTAGATACATTACATGTTTCCTTTCCCTTGGGACCGAGAAATATGCTGAGAAGAGCAATTCTTCCTTCATTAAACATTTGTTGATTGAATCACTTCTCAATGGAAAGAAGTTCATTAATTCCCATAATTGAGATGTGAAAGAACAGCTTGGTGCTCTGTGGCAAGAACTAGAACGAGGAGGTCCAGGCTGCAGCGACAGCCCTGCCACTGCCTTATTTCTGACAGGGTGATTCACGGGCCTCTCTGGCCTTTGCCATACTTATTTATAGTGTTTATAATAATTTAGTAATTCACAGATTGTCGAGAGAAGCAAATAACACAGTAGATATGCAAATGCGTTTTAAGCTGTACAGTACCATGCAAATATTATTATTTGAGCAGATCAGAATATAGGGAAATTGGTCCTTCAGATTCAGCAGGAGAAGAACCTAAGTTCTCAGTCTCTAAAAAGAGGGATCGTTGAGACACTATATGCAAAACCTTACTTTTCTTGAGATAACTTGTAAATAGAGTAGAATGTTCATAAATAACACAAACAGCACAGTACAATTGCCCTTTCTGCCTTGGGTTTAGTTTTCCCTTCGACTTTGTTTACCTGAAAAAGACATCCTAGATAAAATCGTCAAAGCCAGTGTTGTCCGTATGCATGTTTTCTGGTTATACCCTGGAGAGGTGGGTACTAGTTCTAAACTTTAGCTTGGAGGGTTCTCTTCTAAGGAGCTCTTGGAATTATCTTAGAAAAGATATTCTCTACAAGGATCTGTTAGTTTTTTGTCTCCCTTTCTCGAATGGAAGAAGAAAATTAACTTTTGGAGGGCTTCTTTGCTAGATGTTGGGCATTTGACATATCTCGAATCCCTTGGCAATCCCGCCAGATAGATATTATCAATCTTCTTTTATAGACCAAGAGACCTAAACCCAGAGAGGAGAAGTCACTTGCCTAAGGTTAAGAGATGGGATTCAGATCAAGGTTTTCCTGGCTCCAAAGCCAGTGCTTCTTTCACCACTCTATGCTCTCTCCAAATGTCTATCTTAATGTTTCTCTAAATTTCCTCTCCAGAACAGTTGAATATTTGTGACTATGTGGGCAGTTGAGCTCTTTCACCAGAAAAGACAGGGAGAGCGGCCGTCTTAGAGTTGGAGACAACCTCCCCAAACCACAGCCATTCTCAGGCAAGGACTGATCCCTTTCTGTCCCTTCGCAGCTTAATTGCAATGCTTTCCCAGTTTATTAGTTTCCAGATTCAGTGCCAAGTGCTTTAAAAGGTAGGTAGGAGAGAGTTCCCTTCTGCTGGCCTGGCAGCCTGCCATCCCCCCCAGAATCTGTTGCTTGCTGTTTCAGAAAGGGATCAACATTGAAGGCATTTTTCTCAGCAGTGAAATTTACATATCACAGTCTTGCTGACTGAAGCAAAAATGAGGGCTCCAGAGGCAGGAGTCTGGGGGTGGGGACAGAGCCTTTGTAGGGGGAGGTGAAGGGGGAGGGGGAGGGAAGAGCTTATTTTATTACCCAGGAATAAAAACATTGTGAGTAATGAATAAAGTCCGAAAGCAGTAAATCTGGGACTCCAGAGTTAGGTGTGTAATATGTCAGAGAACAATTTAAGCCTTCGCCTCTTCTGCAGAGGTGAGGTATGCGGGCCGTCATTCACAGCCCGAATTTCATTAAATGGTCTTTTAAGGGCTAGGATTACAAGAAGCCAAGTCCGGCTGGTTCATAATGATGATTTATGGCTGTATTGTCGACTCCCCGACCCTTCTGTACAAGGGGACGGAGAAAAAATACATAATTTGTTGCTCATTAACTCCAGGATCTGTCAGGGCCAGCCCAGAAGCCATGTGGTCCTGGAGTCATGTGTCTGCTAAATGGCTGTAGCCTGGCTTGGTGCTTGAAAATACACACTTGCTATACCACAGTGGAAACTGTTTTTAATAACAATAGAAATAATCAAACGATCTCAATGTACTCTGCTATGAGTCCTTGAACCTGAGAGTCAGAATATCTGGGCTCTACTCTTACCTCTGTCACTTACTAACCACAAATCTTTCAGATAAGTCACATTCTCTCAGAGCCTTGGTATCACCATCTGTAGAACGGGTATATCTTCTCCATGAAGTTGCGTATTAAATGAAACTGTAAAGTGCAAAAGAAATGTGAATGATTGCTATTATGATTAGCATTGTTATTAGAAGTATGAGGTGCCATAAAATGTTCTCTGTTCCCCTTTATCTTCTCACTAGAAAAGAGGAAACACTTTAACAGCAGTTTACTGTTTGCAAGACTGTGGCACGGAAAACTGAAATTTTAGAATGAAGGGATGTTAGAGCTGAAAGGAATCCTTGAGTTGTAATTAAACCCTTTTTCTCTAAGCTGACTGAAGCAGAGAGGTGACTCACCTGAGGTTAGTCAGTAAATTCACGTAAGAGATACTAATTTGCAGTGGAAACTCACCTGTTCTTTCTCAGCATCAAACAGGAAATCACCCTCAAGCCAAGCCAATTTAGAAACAGTGTCTTAATTTGTGGCAGTTGTATGGTTCAGGGAACTCAGGAACGGTCCAAGGGCAGGGATTGTGCATGGAGCCGTGGTTCCACTCCTTGCCTGTGGTGTCATATCCGAGGAAGTACCCTTGCTCTGCTACTGCTTATTACCTTTGCTGGGTTGGGAGCCTAGTGGTGAAGGTAGCACATGAGCGATGAGAATAAATGTCATTGCAGTTATGAGAGTAAATCACAGTGTCTAGCACCCTCATTTTGCAAAAAAGAACCTAACTATCTCAAATTCATTCAATGAGTAGGGACTTGAACCCTGGCTCCCTGACTTTTAGTTTAGTGTTCTTCTCCCTACGTCTAAAGTCACGTGAGCATGACTTATAAATAAAGAGTAAGAAAGAGTTAAAGAACATGATGGTGGTAATAAACATCTGGAACTTGTTAGCCTGGAAGGTTACATAGGGTAAAAGTGTAAACAGGTTCAAAAGGGGAATTAGACCATGAATAGAAGGAAAGAATGCTGGGTGGGGAGTCGGAACACCTGGGTCTAATTTTTATGAGTTAATTTGGACTTCAGTTTTTTCCATATATAATGGACTCTTTCATTTCTGACTGGCTATACTTCTCAGATTTTAATCTTTGCAATGTGTTATCAAAGGACTCTTGGTAATGTTTAGAGGATATTTTCAATTTTGCAATAAGGCAACAGTGAGTGCTACTGTCTTATTTCCTTTCATTTGTTCAATCTTTCAACTGACCGTCTCTGAGCACCTCTGCGGGATCAGGTATTGGTCCTGCTCGCCCAGGGAATGGCTAAGCCAGGACTGTTGACTATTTCTCCCTCTAATATAGAATCATACTCAATATGATTCTGGGAAACCAAAGTGTAGCACTTAGAAATATTAAGCAATTATAAACACAGAATCACTGTATAAATGCTAGCAGTGGAAGTAGCAGTTCTCACTGCTGTACCTGCTGGCCTCTGGGCCCAGCTGGCATTTCCCTCCTACATAGCACTCCTAGCCCCAGACTTTGGAGCCCTTGAGAACTTGGATCACACCCTAGGCCTTCCCCAACTGTGAAAGAATAACAGAAGACTTTGAAAAGGAGTGCCCAGATATGTCAGTTGATTGCTTCCCTTGTGGTTGTGAACATGCTCTCTGCTCCCTGAAAGGGCAAGTGTGGCTCATCATCCTGACCTGGGAGGAAGTGTGAAAGAGACTTTGTGGTCAGCGATGAGTTGAACATCACTGTCCCTGGACTGTGGTTGCAACCAGGAAGTGGCCAGGGCTGTGCTATGGAGTTAAGACGAGGGCAGCAGACGGTGTGGTTGTGCGTCACCAAAGTGGAATTGGTCTTCTGCTGCATCTGCTGTGTAGGCATCATGGGCATTTGTCTTATAGGGGATCAGCTGACCAGCCCTCTCACATTCTTAATATAAAACCAGGCAGTTTCAGTTGAAGTGCTTCCCTTCTCTGAGCCTCAACTGTATCTATCATGGTTTTCACAAAGTAAATATATAAAAAAATTTTACAAAGTAAGTATATAAAAGCAATGCCTAGTATGTAGTAGGAATTCAATAACTGGTGGCTCTTTTATTTTATTTTATTTTTTTTTTTAAGTAGTGATAAATGTCCTCTAAGCATCGAGGAGTAGACACAGTGGGATGCAGGAAGGGTATGAAAATCAAGACTTACTTGCTGTCCTTCGGGACCGAAGGGACAGTGCAGGCAGACTTGAAGAAATTCACAAACACTGAAGGGCATTGTATTAAAAGTTCCTTGGCTTGTAGATCAGTGTTCTTTTCATCATACCATACTTCTAAAAAGGAAGATGAAAGAATCACTTTCTATGACCCAAGTATTTCCCATTCCTTATCATATTTAAGCCAACAACTCTGCAAAGGTGTGCAGCATCCTTTCGTAAAGAAGGAGACTGAAGCTTGGAGAGGTTAAGTTATTGCTGAAGGACACCAGGTAGGTGGGAGAGCCTGGATTCAAACCCAGAACTTGATCTTGAGATATTCACCGTTTCCTACAG
Organism: Pteropus vampyrus; assembly: GCF_000151845.1. NCBI lineage: Eukaryota > Metazoa > Chordata > Mammalia > Chiroptera > Pteropodidae > Pteropus > Pteropus vampyrus. The sequence goes on from NW_011888951.1 coordinate 711,326, forward strand.
AAATCCCCTTCGTGGCTCAATGTTGGTACAAGGCTGAGGCCCTTTGTAGTTAAACAGTTAGTGGTCCTTTACTCCAAATCCCAGAATCCTTGGATTTATTCAGATCCTCTGATCCTGGCTACCCTTCAACCATGTCTTGCCATCTAACTTTTTTTCTCTAGCTAAGTTCTTATTTGTCTCTTTCTTATGTTATTATATATATTTACACACACATATATATAATACATTTGATTTTACGTTTTTCCTATTACAAAGATGTGTAGGACTTTTCCGAAAAAAGGAAATAATGACGATGTTAGCCCTTTGACCTTTCCTCCCAAGCATATTTGTGTCTGTGTACTTATTAAATACAAAATTGGGATTTTCTAGATTATAGCCTGCAGTTATATGCTGAGTATTCTCTTATGTCATTAAATGTCATATACGGCATCAATTTTGATGACGTGTCTTGATTGCCTAATTCCCCTATGGGTTTCCTTTCAGATCATCACAGGGGAATTCTACCGGATCTACTACCTGAAGGAGAAGTCCCGGTCAACAATTCAGAATCCCTACGTGGCCGCGCTCTATAAGCAAGTGGGTTGTTTCCTCTTTGGCTGTGCCATCAGCCAGTCCTTCACAGACATTGCTAAAGTCTCCATAGGACGCCTGCGTCCTCATTTCTTGAGTGTCTGCAACCCTGATTTCAGCCTGATCAACTGCTCCGAGGGCTACGTTCAAAACTACAAATGCAGAGGCGACGACAGCAAAGTCCAGGAAGCCAGGTGAGACATCACCTCCCATGGCCACTGTGTGCACCCTTTTGATGCTGGTAGTTCATTGAGCGCTTACTAAGCACCTACTAGGTGTCAGGCCCAGTGCCAGGCCCTGGGTTATTAGGTGGGTGACTATGGCATAGTCCTTATTCTTGAGGAACTCACAGTCAGCTGAGTGAGACAAATATGTAAATAAACAATTATGATATAGCATTGGTAATCCTATTCGTTCATTTGTTTATTTATTTTTTGTTTATTCATGCATTCATGGGTGCCTGCCGGGTTCCAGGCAATGTAACCAAAGCACCACCAAGGATGCAGAAAACAAAGATGACGGTGCCGCCAAAAGTCTAGGGAGGGAAGACAGGCAGACAGATGTGTGTCGGGGATGTGCATATGGCCCTTTCATGGCCCTTTCTTGCTCTTGCAGGAAGTCCTTCTTCTCTGGCCACGCCTCCTTCTCCATGTATACTATGCTGTATTTGGTGGTAAGTACCTGCCTTCTGATTCCAATAGAGTCCACCAGCATCCAGCCCCAGCTTAAATCCCTTCTGTACATAAAACCCCCAACGTGGTTTGGGATAGATTTACTGTGAAATCCTTGAAAAACAGCTTAACTAGAAAAATGAGGTTCTATTCTGAGCTTTGCCACTGCCTTAGCAATTGTTTTACTTTCCAAGATTTTCTCAGTTTTCAAATAAAAATAATATTTACCATAGCTGCTTGATAAGCATTGTGTACCCGTTTTGAAATTATAAAGTGATAAAGACACATGTATAACATTTTATGGTAACGAGCACTGTTTTCTTAAAATCCATTAACTCAGTTGATCCTTACAGGAACCTTATGTCATAAGTAATATTATTTCTACTATGGGAAAAGATTACTAAGTAAGTCTCAGAGAATTCAAGTGAACTGCCAAAATTTACATAGACACCAGAATTGTCACTCAAATTTAAGCCTTCTGGTCAAATTCCTTGAGAAGTTCATCATGCTGGTCCTCCTTGGTATTCTGCTAATGGAAAAGTTTGAAAACTCATCATCATCCGACTACGTAGAGGGATGTTAGGTTTTAGAAAATACTTCTGCATCCATGAAACACATGTGACCTCATAATAACACAGTGAAGTACAAAATCCCCATTTCCATTGCTTGGACCCAGGGACCAAGGCCCAGAGAAGCCAAGCAGCATGTTGGCGGTCTTTTAAGTAGTGATAGAACCAGGATCTGGATCCCTATATTGCCCTTCCCATGGCCTTATCTGTTCTGACTTCCTGGAGATGCTGGGACAGTGCAGGTGAAGTCCCGCTCCTCTCCAGCTGCTGCACAGACAGCAGCTGGTCTGTTTCTCTTTGTCAGTTAAATTTGGTCCCCCTGCCTTTCCTCTTCCCTTGAATGAGGTTGGTGTGCCAAGGCACTTCCTGCTGTCGGCTGCTTTGAGGGAGTTCAGAGCTAGAAGGTGCTGAGAGGTCAGACTCAGCTCAGAGGAGCGTGAGCTGTTTGGAAAAAGAACATTTTGATTTTGGCTTATTTAAAAAACATGATTAGGAATTGGAAAAACTTTAGTTTGTTTTGTTTCCCTCCAATTCTTTCCAAGTTTGGACGCCTCTGGGCTTCCCCTTTATCTAGGATGCGGAGCTAAAAGGTGGGCCCCAACCTATACGAGCATTAAATGTGGATTTTATTTGTTCGTGAACGGCACTGCCCTCCATTCCTGACTTTGTTGTTGTTTTCGTTTTTGCTTTGCTCTTAGAAAGGATAATTTAACAAAGCTGTTTAGTTTCCTATTCCATTTTCATATTTTACCCAGGGCTGGAAGCAATTTTACAAATGTAATTTCAGTGTTTTGTAAAGGTGCTCAAAGGAGTGGATATGTGCTCGTTTTTCCATATTCCTTCATTTTCTCCCGAGAGAAAAACAGCAGATAATTTTGTAACCAGCACTGTATACTTACTGTGCGCTCCACAGCCACCCCAAAGGTAAAGGTGCTAACAGGCTTTTGGTGCCTTCTATGTGCCAGGCACTGCATAGAGCTCATATTGTAATATTCAAGTCTCTCAATAACCCAGCGAGATGCATTATGATTACCCTGCTTTCTGTTTAAAACCAGCCAACCAACCTGAATCTAAGAAGTTAAGCAGTAAAAGTTCTATATTCAGTAAGAGGCAGAAAAGGTATTTGAAGGCTGGTCTTTATAACTCCAGAATCCTTTTGTGTTCTTTTTATTGTACTGCACTGCGAAAAACAAAAAGCAAAACAAACAAAACAAAAACAAAACAAACCTCTGCAGAGTAAACTTAAAGAATATAAACCCCTGACTCTAATTTCTGTTTCACCTGAAGGTGACCTGCCTTTCTTCAGATCTGCTTTAATAGGTACGATGCTCTCCCTCCCGCCACCACCAATTACCTCCTTACCAGCTGTGATTACAGCAAGAGTCTCTGCAGGGGTGATGGGTGAGGAGTAGATTTTGACTGAATCTTTCTTTGCATCTCTCTGAGGGAGGAAGCAATTATAGTGCCTTTATATTCCTGGAAAGAAGAAAAAGGAGAGGGAAGAAGAAAGGGAGAGAAGGCAGGAAAGAGAGGGAGAAAGAGAAGAGCCCCCTTAATCCTTCATCTCCTATGCGTATTATTACACACACTCACTCATGTACATACTCCACACTCTTAGGAAGCCTTGCAAACATACACACATTGACCAGTCACAACTTGAAGACACCCACATATACAATATACAAACACTGGGCTCTATTTTTAGCTCTAAGATTATTTTGCCCTAAAACAACCTCTGAAGCCGAGAGCTACAAAAATAAAGACTTTGCCAGGGGCTGTTTTTATGTGATAGTTTGTAGAAATCTCAACCCCTTGAATGTCCAGTTTGCAATGTGTTCTATAGCAAGTTTGCTGCCTGTCAGGATTGGTGAGAAATCCTACAGTCAATCAGAGAAGCCCTTAGACGCCCCCGCCCCTGCTTTCATGTTGGGTTTCAGGAAGTGCTAGAGTTGGGTGCTCTGTTAACACAGCTTGTGACCCTCAGATTCTGGCTGGGAGTAGTGTTAACAGACAGACCTGCACGATTCTGGCCATGCCCAATTACTTGGAACTGTGAGTGGGTTACTTAGCTTTCAAGTCTCAGGGTACTATTTGTCTGGAAAGTGGAATCATGTCCATTTTAAAGACTTATTGCCACTTTTCTTTAGACCCTACTTGCCCCATCTGTCAAATGAAAGAGTGGAATTAGGTGGTGTCTATTTATCTCTCAATCTCTGTGATTCTATTTGAAAGAAGTTTGAACTACCCTAACTGCCAATGGAAAGCCATCAGGGACAAACTTAGGCCCACATTACCTTGGAGTTCAAAGAGAGTGTCTGTCCAGGAGCATCAGCCATCCCTACTCCAGGCCTTTCAGCACCAGCTGCCATGTAGAGCCTTCCATGGTTTTGCAAGGCACTCCATATTAGATTTTGATTTGTAAAATAGTTAGCTTGGAAAAACCATGCCCCAAACACCAAATTATCTCTGGGCACGGAACCTTATGGATGAGGTTATGGCTTGTTAATGCATATTCTAATAAGAAAATCCCACAGCATACATAAGCTTAAATGGGGCTTCCTACCCCTGAGCCCTGGCCTAAACCCCAGAGGACTACATCTTGGTCCTGTACTTCCATGGTCAGGGATTGAGGATGACTTGGCTGTCTCGAAAAAATGCCAACACCAGGGCAGGCACCGATTCAGGTAGCATAGCTGGTGTCTCCTATTGTGCCAGGCATTCTGCCCCCTTCTGGGGCTACTGAGAAAAATCAACCTGAGATCTGCCCTCCAGAAACATCCCTATGCATTGAACATTCAGTGTTCAGCATACATTTCATGAATGTCACCAAGAACCATACTATGGGTGGGAACAGAGATTAGTAAGCTGTGGTCACAATCCTTGGAGAGATCAGTCTAAAGAAGCAGGCGGACAATGACAAGTCTGGTTCATTGTGCAGGAGGGGCAAGGGGGTGTGTAGGTTATTATGGAAGCTCAGAATTATGGCAGCTAACCTGGAGTGGAGGGTGGCATAAGCCAGAGAAGACTTCCAGTAGGATGAGGATAGGAGGACTGGAAGGATTACCCGCGTGTAGGGGAAAAGGAGAGTGGTGATTTGAGAACTGCAGGTCTTCGCTTCAGTAGGCGTTGGTGGCTGGTAGGAAGTAGCGAGTGGAGGGCACACTGAGAGTTGAGGAGACCTGTGGGGTCTCCAGTTCCTCCTTTTTCAGCTCAAATTGGGTGGCAGCAGGTTCCTGTGGAGGCCTTTCCCTTCTCCCCTCCCAGGAGTCTGCACTTTGCCCCCTCGCCCTTCAGGTCACTTTGTCAGAGAAGCCTTCCCTGGCTGCCCTGTTTAAAATGACAGCCCGTTCTTCCCATTCTCTCTAATTTCCTTTGCGGCCTTATTTTTCCCCCCAGTTCTCACCTCTGACATACTATGGATTTGCATCTTTATTTATCTCTGCCAGAGAAACTGTAAACTTCTTTCCATTCAAATCAGAATTTTTGTTCGTCTCCTCATCACTGACTTGATAGATCACAAGAGGCCTGTGTGGTGTAGGGAAAACCTCTGCTTCCTCTTCACTGACCTGTTTACCTGTTGACTCTACTGTGGTGCCCCTGAGAACTGTTTATGTGTCAGAGGGTATGTTGGGTACCAAGGAAACAGGGAAATGGTTGTACTCTGACAGCTATGTTCCCCAGCCTGTGCTTGTTAGTCATGGAGATTTTGTTCAACATGTTTAGGATACTGGAGCACTGGGGTCTGGTGTGCCCACGAGACATACCCGCAGATTCTGGGAGTATTTGCTAAAACTTTGCAGAAACAAGATTGTTATTCCCAAGGGGAATATACCACGGTGCCAGATGTTTTTCCATTTCTTCCTCTCTACCCCATCCATCCATCCATCTATCCATCCATCCATCCATCCATCATCCATCCATCTATTCTTCCAGTGTCACTGACCTGTGTCAGACCTTGTGTGAGCACCCAGGGACGCCAAAAGAGCTCACATTTTGTGTGGAAAGTCTGAAAAGTACATAACTGCAAAAAACAGTTGGGTAAGTTCTCTGACTAAGGGTGGACTGAAGGGTTAGAGCACAGAGGAGAGGGCTGTCAACTCTGCTGTGAGGTGCACTGGGTCAATTCACAGGTCTCCTTAAGATCAGGTCAGAGGATGTACTATAACTCTTACAAAATTGGTACACTTGTGTTTCAGACATGGGTGTTATGAAAGTTGTGATGAGTAAATGAGAGGAGCCTGAAGTTCTAAATGCCCCATGCAGGTTGTCCTTTAGTCTGTGACAGCTGTGTAGTCCCCTCGAATTGGTTCTTTCTCTGAAGACATTAAGTCCAGTACAAAAGACCAATACTTCGTGTGCATAGTCCTAATTCCCTACAGAAGCCAGGTGATTTTGTGATTAGAGCATGAACTTAGAGCCAAATCTTACTCCATGTAAATCATGGCTCTTTGTTACCTTGAACAAGTGACATGGCCTCTTTTGGCCTTGTTCTCCTCACCTGTAAAATGAGCACAACAGTGTTACCTCACAGGATTGTGACAATTGCAGGTTATATCATTTAAAGCACCTACCAAGGTGTCTAGTGCTTAGCAAAATGGTAGTATCTTTCTCTCTCCCTGATAGGGACAGAAAACAAGATCTGATTCCCTTCTAAAGGAAGAGAAAAGTCAACTAAATTTTTCTCTTTTGTCTTGAAAGTCGTTGAATAACTTCCCAGAGATAAATTCCAGTTCTGTACCATGTAGACGAGTCACCAGACACATGAAGCAGAGCCAGGCATAAGCCATGGAGGCGATGAGAGAGGGAGAAACTTTCTCCTGTGGGGGTCAGTGATCAGGACAGACTTCTGATCACAGAAGCGAACAGGCAGAGGCACAAGGAAGGAACGAGAAGCTTCCTTTTTACTCTTAGCAGAGCTGTCCCAAGAGTGATGACAGTGAAGTGAGAGGATGGTACAGACCAGTTTCACCAGTATGCAAATCAAGTAATGAAACACAAATGACTTAGCAAGAACTTAGTGTGACTCACTGAACATCTGAACTCTGCTGGTTCAGACCAGAGGAGCCAGCTTGAATTCATCCAGAGCTTTCTAAGGAGGTTTTGTTGGGATTCCATAGGACCCCCATTTCAAAGCTAGGACCAAGAAGAAGAGAAATTCATTCATGGAGTGAGTTCTCTGTGCCAGGGACTTTCACACACATCATTTGGTCATGGTGGTGTCAGTGCAGACATATACCTTTCCATTGTGATCATCCTCATATCTGCAATTAGTAGTGTTAGCAATGGAAAGAAGAATCTTAGTACGAGAAAAGGACTTTAAGGTTATATTCTTTTTTTCACATAGGGACTTATTTTATTCATGTCTGTGTCTTCCACAGAGTTTTGAATAGAACAAATGCTCACAATATGTTTTCTTCTTTTTAAATGAACAAATCTTATGAGAAAACAGAAATTCTGAGAAACAGTGTGACTTGTCATACAGCTGATATGTAGCAGAGAAGAGATTCACATCTAGTTGCTCTGATCATAAGTCAGACACTTCCCACTTTCTGCAGTGTCATACTGTTGGTTAGGAAGTGGATTCTCCTAGCCCAGAGATTTCCCCACAGATGGGGAAGTGAAAACAGATCAGACAGGACCTCGGATTGCTGACCACTATGAGAGATCAGGGTGATTTAGGCTTTCTGGTTTTCTCTCCAGCTCTGCTTACCCCATTTCAAACCACTTTTTCTCTAGGATTTGGCTGATGCCCCTGCAGGAATTCTGATTCTGGGAAAGTCTCCTTGCTGTTTGATCCAGGACAAGGATTTAACGTCCTTGTGGTCAGGAGGTTTGACTTCCTCTCCTAAACTAGGGGTACCTGTCCCTATGGAGTGGGAATGAATAGAACCTCCTGGCCCAAACAGTATGTCCAGGCTCAGGTTTCCAAGGGAGCAGGGCACTCCAGAAAGTGCTCACTGATCCTGGTGAGGCCCACGCTTCTGGCCTGGAGTGGCTCCTGAGACTGGATTATGAACCAGCAAAATCCAGTTTATTTAGCAGCTAGATTGGTGTGGGATGGAGGGAGTTATCAGGTCCTTTGATCAACCTCAAAACCTGTTGCCTCAGCTTACTTCTCAAATCAGAAGTAGCCGCTGGGTGGAAGGTCATTGTGCAATCTTTTTTTAATAATTTACTCGTTTAGGTGAAATCCGCCAAAGTCATTGAGTAAATCTCATTTACCAATGCAAAAGGGTGACCGATGTGGATTTCTGGAAGAGTGCCTTGAGTGCCTGTCTTATGCCAGGCAGGATCCTGTGTTGTCTCACTTGATTCTGGCAACCCTGAGAAGAAAATACTTTTCTACCTGTTTCACAGATGAGGAGGCTTAGAGAAGAAGTTAAGTGACCACACACTTATTAAGTGGCAGAGCCAGGACTGGAATCAGGGCTATCTCACCCCAAAATTCTTTTTACTATTGCTATACTTTCCCCTGAAGCCCCAGCTACAGACACGAGGATCAGTTCCAAGATCTTGAGACATTTCTCTATTAATGTGATAGTTACTGATGGAAATAGGGAGATGGGGGTGTGGGGGTGAGTGCAAGCTTCTCTCCACAGACTGTAATTCCATATATGACTGCTTTCCCAAAAGATTCTTTCCCCATGGCTCCCTACTCCTTTCTCATTTATAAGCACTCTCTTCCTGAAGCTATTCTGATGGCCGGTCTCTTCCTCTCCCCTCAAGTTCCTCTCAGATATTTATTTTTTTCTTTCATGAAGCTCCAGCCTTAAGTATCTGAGTCAGTGGAAGGGGAGATGTATGCCTTCTCCGGTTGGGAAACCCACCCTTCCTGTGCCCCACCCTGATTTCCAAAGCCCATGACCTAAAGCCTGCTTGGAAGAGGCAGGAGGAAGTGTTGGAGGATTTCAAACAGGCATTTTTCTGAAGACCTGCAGATTTTTCGGTTGAGGGAAATTAGGAAATCTTGAGGCTGCTAGGTCCAAATTTTTAAAAAGTGATTAGAAAAATAAAATGTTGAGTGAGCATCATATGGCAACAGGCACTCCATCTATGTTATCACCAATCTATAGTATAGCCTGTAACAAAGTGGTTGTTACGCTCATTTTAAGTGTGAGAAAACTGAAGCTCAGTGAGGTTTTTCTAATGAAAACCTGTGCTCTTTCTGTTATCTACCCTACCCCATCCATCGACAAGACTTGCTTGAGGGAGATCTGACCATAGTGGGCACGGAACAAGTGGACGATTCCCTGAATTTGCCTTTGTCCCAAAGACTTGTGTTAGTTGGAGCTACACCAACACCATCCCCAGCTCGACTCCCCGAAGGAAGGGAGCTTTTAATTCATGATTGTAGAATCTGCTGTTGGGTCATTTCAACTAAAATGAGGGACTAGCCTTTAACCTGCAGAGTATTTTTTACAGTACTGATTGCCTTGCTTAAAACCATTCAGTTTTTTACCATTGCTTACATACAATAACATGTCTCACTTGGGACTCAACAAGTAGATGTTCTCTAAAATTAATAAATATTGTAAGTGATAAAAATAGGATTTGGTATAGAGCATTTACCAGTCTTTTTGAAAAAGGCCCTTAGTACTCCATGGAGTATGGTTTAAGAAAGACTGGCCTACTAATTAAAGGCCAAGTTACTTAGTTAGACATCCAGTGCCCTTCATGAATAGCCCTTGCTTGCCTCTGTAGCCCTGTTTCTCATGAACCTTCACCCCTGGCTCCCCATACACCCTCTTCAGCTTTATCCCTTTAACTCCTAGCAAACACCTATTCATCTTTAGGATTCAAGTCAAGTATCTCTTTCACTTAGCAATTGCCCCCCAACTTCTTTCATAGTTCCTGTAAAACCCATAGCACACTTATTTTTGTTTTCATGTATCCCTCTAACTGTATGCTCCATAGAGCAGGAATTATAACTTCCCATTTCTATGTCCTTAGCACCTATCATAGTGCCTGGCTAGCTGACTGGCTTATCTATTAGCTTATCTATTTGTTTGTTTGTTTTGTTTTATTTTACTTTATTCCTCCCTTATTTGGGCTCCCAGGTTTGGCCTTTTAGGTTATTTTTAGAATAATTTTTTCAAGTTTTTCTCCAAATATTTATAGGATATCTATGGGAGTCTGATTGAATTTACATGTCAATTTATGAGTTTGTAAGTTAAATGTTCTTTAAAATGAATGTTCTTGTAAATACAAATTCTAGCTCTCTTTTTAAATTGTCCTTTATGACCCTTACTTTATAAAAACCCTATGAGATTCTTTGTAAGTTAATTACTATTTTACTTAATCACCTTTGCTATTACAATGATTTTACCTCTTTTAGGTCTTTAATTGGTTATTTTTATATATATGAAAAACCATTGATTTTTTTATCACTTGTTTCACAGCCAACAACATCGATGCATTCTCTTTGTTATTTTTTTCATTTGTTAGTCTTAGATTTCTCAGTAAGACATTTATATAATTTCATAATAATTATAAAGTTGCTTGCTGTTTCCCAGGCCTGGGTTTTTGAATTTGTTTCCCAGGTAATCGGGGATTCACTGCAAGACACTCTTCCCGCAAGGATAAGAGTGACTGGAATCTTCCACTCTTCTGTCTTCTCAGCCCTGGCCTCTGGTGTAGTGGTCTTTCCTGACCACCGAAAGGAAGGTGTCCATTTGTCTCAGGAAGGGCAGAGTCATGCCTTTGCCACTGCCACGGGTCTATCTTTAGGCCACCAGCCCCCTCCCCTCCACTCTCTTCCCCTTTCTCCTGGTCTTTCTGAGCGAGCGCTTTGCTTTGATTTGTACTCGGAAGTTCCCCTTGTCCCGTTGCCTCTTCCCCCTCGTTTCCCAAGTTCCCACAGGAACCTGGAAAGTAGGTTGTGCCCAGAGGTTAGAACGGAAACTGCAGCAAGATAACTATAGGGGACAATGCCCAGTTGACGTCATTTCAACTTTTTTGCTCGGGCCAGAGGTGGTTTTTTTTTTTTTTTTCCTCCATTTTTCTTCAGGTTACTCTCCCACCCCACCCAGCCCAGTGTCTGTCAACCTCTGTTGTGAAAGCTCTCTGGCATTGTTTGTTCGGTTTATGTGTTTCCTTACTTTCCGATTCAAAAGGTACAGTCCCAAGGAATGACTTAGAAACTTGTTCTTTGATAGAGTTGCTTTCTTCTAAAGCAGAAGCATCCATTCGTGACTCACGATAACCTCCCCGTCATCAAATATCTTCTTTCTATGGGCAATCCTGAGGAACAGGTGGTATAGGGACTGCCTAGCCATAATCTTCAGGAAAACACAAATGCCTTAAATGAGTTTTCATCAGTTGTAAAGAAGAAACCTTTACTAACCCTGGTTACTATTCTTTAATTAGTTTCAACTAAGAAGAAGAGAAAAGGGAACTAACATTTATAAAGTGTCTAAAATGTGCCAGACAATGTGCTAAGACCATTCCCATGTATTATCTTCCTCAGAACTCTCTAGCTTATCTCCCTAGAAAAGCTCCATTTCTTTTTTAGTTTTTGGTACAGGAACTAAGGCTCAAGGTTTAAATAACTGGCTTAAGGTCATGTCCAAGTCGAATGCTGTTTCTACAATATGCCATACCCAAGGTCCAGATGGTTCCATTTACTGGAAAAGTAGTATATGTCGTCCTGGTGTTATAATGCAGGTGAATGGCGAGTCTCTTAGTGTCTGTTTGTTTTATCTCCACCCTCTAGCTGTACCTGCAGGCCCGCTTCACTTGGCGAGGTGCCCGTCTGCTCCGGCCCCTCCTGCAGTTCACCCTGATCATGATGGCCTTTTACACAGGACTGTCCCGCGTATCTGACCACAAGCACCATCCCAGCGACGTCCTGGCAGGATTTGCTCAAGGAGCCCTGGTGGCCTGCTGCATAGTAAGTAGCATCTTGTCCTCAGTATGCAAGCAGAGCCCTGGTCTGCCTGCTTGTTAAATGTTTCCAGCTCAGTGACCAAAGCCAGGGAGCTCTCCATCCTCTTCTTTGCTTGGTATCTGAAGAGTCACTCCACCCCAGGACCTCGTCAGTAAAATGAGAATAATTACTGCTTCTTTCAAGCTCGTGAGTTTTAATCCAGCAGGGTCTGTAAATCCTCTGTTCCTTAAACAATGGCGTGTTTGGGCTCATAGAATGTCGCAATTTGAAGAGGGCTTATATATTGTTCAACTCACCCACTTTATTGATGAGGACATTTAGGGTTTGAGAGGGGAAGCAACTTGCCCCAGGTCACATGTCAAGCCTAAGTCTCTGACTCATAGTGCTCACATGCTGCTTTGGTGGACACTTGCTAGTCAGTAGAAATTCTTAGCTTCTTGGAAAACTATCTGTCCCACTGTGACCTTTAAGGTCACTTGGTCAGACTCTAACCTCAATCTTGGCTGGAGAAGAAGGAGTTTGGTGAAGGCTAAGCCTCCTCCAGTCTGAGGGCCTTACCCATCACAGAGCTCCCTAGAGAGAATGGCCTTGGGATGGGTCACATTCTGATTTGCTCCAAATGTGAAGGGGTTACCCTTATCACATACTTCATGCCTGATCTCAGTTGGGTGGGATAAAGTATTCCACCTCTCTGAACCTCCATCTCCTCAGGAATCTCTGCTTTTTCTGCATGCTAGAGGTTTTGAGGGGCTTATTCAGCAAATATGCCTGAGTATTTATGCTTTCTTGGGCCCTACTCGGGGGAGCTCACCCCATTCTATCAGGAATCTCATAATACAGTAATGGCTGGATGTTTGAGCACCCCACATGTAGGTTGCATGTTAGTGTAACCCTTGCTCATTCACACTAAGAATTATGAACAATAGAGATATAAACCAGCCCCTAGCCTTTCCTGATTTCTAAGCCTGGGTACAGCCCCACATCTCTATACAGCAACCTCTCCTATTCCTCTAGGATAGCATTTATCTATGTTGAAATTGTTAATGTGCGTTTCCCTTTAAAATGTGGGTTTTTGGAGTCAGGGACCGTATGTAACATATATGTTATTTTCCCTCTTACCACCAAGGCCTTTCAGGGGTCCTAGCTCAGCGTAAGTAAATCCATGCTTAATTGGCAAAATGCTAGAGTCAATGAGTTGATCTACCCTTTCTTGAGAACACTGTAAGGGACATTCTCTTGAACACAGAGGGATGAATAAAGTACAGCCCTTCCTTCCAAGGAGATCCCAGTCTAGTTGCTCTCATAGCCAGGCCAAGCACAGGAGTTACAAAGTGGGGCTATAACTGAGACACAGACAGGGTGTTTCAGCAGGCAGGCGACAGCCTGACTCAGTGTGCAGTGGGCAAGGAGAAAGGCAGGGAGTTGGGGCAATCAGAGTGGGTACCACGAAGAATGTAGCATCTGAGCTGCTTTCCAACCTGGTGTGGGAATCCTAAACTGAGGAACTGACTGTATTGATGGCTTTATTCATTGTCCCCGCGCCCCCCCCCCCCTTTCAGTCAAGGCCAGTAGGGAGAGAAATTGGGGGAGCAAGCTGTTAATGAGAGCAGCTGTCACTGACATGCTTGTTTTCTGATGCTTGGCCCTTTAATGTGAAGTGACAGTGGGGGATGGGTGTATGCACTAAAGGGTAACCCTTTGCTGACTGTGCCCTTCTCTGCAGGAGGAGCCCCACAGGGCCTGCTATTGTGTTTCCTCATTGGCACCACTGCCCTAATTAGAGTCACCTGCACCCCCAATTTAAAAAAGTTAAAAGATGGGAGCATCTATCATAGCCTTCCTCTCTTTTCTATCCCAGAGCACTGGCTGAGCACAATTAGAATAAATGTCCAGGATGACCAGGGTTTATTTTCGAGAAGGGAAATGAAGAGTCTGACTTTTTATCCTGTTTGGCCACTATAGCACAGGATAGGAATTTAGTTTTAGCATTTGTAAAGCTCCTACTCTGTGTTGGCACTGTTCTAGATCCTTTTCCCATTGTCTCCTTTTAGGCCCATGAAGCCATTTTACAGATAATATAACTGAGGCTCAAAGAGATGACTCAAGTCATCCAAGGTCAGAGCTAATTGACACCTGCTCTCAGATGCTCACTGACTCCAAAGCTTTGCCTTCTGCACTTGGCAAGGAAGGATGATCACTGGCTCTGAGGTCAGCCAGAGTTAACCTGAGGCATTAGCAGCATAGACAGCTGATTAAAGAGCATAATTTAAAGGTGTCACAAGGGCCTTCCCAACCCTATGAACTAGTATAGTCATTCATTGCCTTGAGTTTGAAAGCCTGTTCTACAGGGTAAAGGTGGTTTGGAAAGGGGTGATAAATATCTTCCCTTGTCTTTTGTCCGTTTAGCTGCAAATCCATGAGGGCAGGGACTCAATCTTATTTATTATTTGTTTCCAAATGCCTAACACCCAACCTGATACTCAGGAACTTGTGGTCCTGAATGGCTTGGAATCACGGCACTGAGTGATCCACTTCATTTAAGCCATTTGAGAGGCCAGGGCAAGGAACTGTGGCTAGTCAGCGTAGGAGCTTTCGAATGCTCAGCTTGAGAAAAAGAAGGCAGGGGTTCTTTCCCATTGTAAGATCTGCGGTAGCGGTTTTGATTGTGAGGAAAACAGAGAAAGCTCGAGACCCTAGAAATGGGACTGGGGGACTAAGAGGCCATCTGAGGACAACACATGCTCAGGAGAGGGACATGCGAAGAGGATAAAGGGTGTCTGCCTCACAGGTTTTACAGCTTTATCAGATGCTTTCTTGGAGTTGTTCAGCATAGCTCTCACAGCCTAGGCAGGAACCTGTGGCCCTGCTCTGCTAAGTCTTATAGACTGTCCAAGTAAAACCCAGGAAAAGCCAAGTTCTTTTATCATCCATAAATATGGCTATACTGAATAGATCTTGAAACACAGTGGTTGGCTAGGAGGACCAAGAAAGAGACAGTGCAGTACGGTACAAGGTCATGGCACGGAGTGCCAAGAACCCAGAGTCCATTTCCCACTCTGCCAATGAACTCCCATTAACTTAACAGAGAAATAATATTTGTAATGTGTATTGAGAGTTCAGGGTGCCAGCCACTACGTTAAGCACTTTATACAGATCATCTTCTTCAGTCCCCCGCAAATCCTATGTTGAATCCTATATCCATTATTGTCCTCACTGAAGAGACTAAGAAGGATTAAGTTCCCAGATGGGAGAGGGGTTAGGGGTGCTGAATGAAAAAGGTGAAGGGATTAAGAAGTACCAATTTGCAGTTACAAAATAGTCATGGGGATGTGAAATAAAGCATAGGGAATATAGTTAATAATATTGTAATAACTATGTATGGTGCAAGGTGGGTACTAGACTTATCAGGGGGATCACTTTGTAAATTATATGATATCTAACCACTATGCTGTACACCTGAAACTAATATAACATAATATTGAATGTCAGCTGTAATTAAAAAATTAAAAATATATACATATATACACAAGAAAAAAAAATAAGGGTTAAGTTACAGGGAAAGAAGATGGAGAAGCCAGGAAGTGGTTGGACACATGCCCTCTCTGCCAGACGCAGCCTTCTTTAAGGGCCCCATCTCCTGCTCCTCTCCAGGGACATCAAACTTGTCACTGTTTTCTGACACACTGAGCTCTTACTTTACATAGCTGTCCCCATTGATGGAGCATGGTTCCAGATTCACCCCAGCTCTGATCCAGCCTTCTATGTTAGTTTCTCATGCTGCTGCTGTAACAAATGACCACAAACTTAACGGCGTAAAACAATACGAATTCATTTTCTTATAGTTTTTGACTTGGGAATTCAAAAAGGGGTCTCACTGGGCTAAAGTCAAGGTGTTGGCAGGGCTGCGTTCCTTCTGGAGGCACTAGAGAGAGAGAATATGTTTTCTTGACTTTTGTGACTTCTAGAGGCTGCCTATATTCTTTGGCTTGTGGCTCCTTCCTCCATCTTCAAAACTAGCGGCACAGCATCTTCAAATCTTTCCTTTCCTCTCTCTGGCCTTTGTTTACATTGCCATGTCTCCTTCTGTGACTGACTTTCTTGCTTCTCTCTTATGAGGACCTGTGTAATTACCTTGGGCCCACCTGGATAACCCAGCATAATCTTTCCATCTTAAGATCTTTAACTTAGTGACCCCTGCAAAGTCTATTTTGCTATGTAAGGTTACATATTTATAGGTTCTGGGGATTAGGACAGGGACATCTTTGGGGGACTTTGTTTAGTCTACCATACTTTCCCTGTCTTCCCTGAAGGCAGAATTGTCTAACTTCATTCTGGTGCTCCCATGGCCCTTTGCATGTTTTTCCTGCTCTGGTATTTATCTTGGTTCTGTCATAACTGTCTGTTCATATGTCTGTCTCCCCAGCTAGATATGTGGTGCCTTAATAGTAGAATCTGTGGCTTAACTTTCTGGTTACTCATTCTCAGCACCTAGTACAGTAGCTGACACAATTAGCTTGTGACCTCAGGCAAGACACTTCCCTTCTGAGCCAAGTTTCCTAGACTGAATTTGATCTTGGAAGCCCTGATCTTGGAGCTCCGTGGCCTTCTGCCAGAGATTCTATGGCACAACTGACTTTGTAATAACTGAGCTGGACTTGTCTTCTGATATGGAACCATTTTCCTATAATGCTCATGAAGGTGGCCTCTATTAGGAGATCATGACACGTCTTTAAGCTCCCGTAGTGCATCATCCTAGAATGTTGGCTTAGTCACCACAGAGCCTTAGGCATCAGGCCAAGACAGCCAAGCACTTTTACCTGGGTCTGTTGAGAGTAAGTCCTGTCACAGCAAGCAGACATGTCTAGACAAACATCACATGCCAAATAGAAGCAGGTTTGGTTTCCTCCCCATGACGGCTCACTAGTTAAACCCTTTTCAGAGAAGGAAGACAATGGCACCCAACACAGACATAAAACCTACACAGCATCATGGACTCAATACGAATATATATATGGGCACATAGGATCAGATAGGCCCACACACCGATACACACATTCATACACGTGGATGGAGGTACATAGGACAAAAGTTGAGAGCCAGCGCCCAGAGAGACCCACAGGCACATGGACAGACCTAGTCGTACCCAGATACATCCTCTCCATCTCTCACCTGCACTCAGAACCACAGACACACAGACAGGCCAGTGTAAACACAGGCACATACTGGCCTCCTCAGTCCCTCTCCCTCCTACATGTGCGTGTGTATGCGCATGAGCACGCGTATGCGTGCGCACACACACAGAGTCACTCCTATCAAGATGTGAACTCTACAACTGAGCTCACCATACCCACCCCCTGGAGTAATCCAGGGACTTGGATGAAGGGACAGACATCAGTTCCTTTCCTGTCTGGTGACAACTGGCCTATCTGGTCACCTCCTCCCTTGACCCTCTAACAGATGGCAAATTATGGGGCCCTGGAAGGGGTCAGCGCAGGGCCAGGCCGCCATTGCTGTGAGTGCAGCAGAGGAAGCAGCTGCTTGTGAATTTCATAAACACACAGCAGAGTCTTTCCTGGTTTTCCTCTTCCCAGGAGGTGGGGCTCCGCTAGCAGTCGCTCTTTTGTGTGCTGCTATCTTCCTCCAGGATGTAGGGCAGGGCAGGGCATTCTTTGTCTTTGCCCTAGTGAGGTAAAGAGGCAAGCAAGAATGTGAATGTGAAGAAGAGTTCAGTGATGACAACCCCCTCAAGAGGAAACTGTGGTACAGAGAGAGTGTGACACGCCCAGGGACACAGTGGCAGAGTAGGAACCAGAGCCCAAGGGACTATCTATCTCAAAGGACTAAAGCAGTAAATTCCAAACATGCTCGGTCTATGCCATGAATTTGTGAGGTCTCTCTTCTCCAACAGGTGAGATTACCATCTCTTCCCATTGAGTTGCTTCTACTCTGCCTGGGCACAGGGGAATGGATGAAATGACCTCTCAAATCTCTTCTGGCCCTGCAAAAGCCTAGCTCTTTGCCACTCAGGCTCTCACTCAGGTGGGCAGGGGTGTGAATGTGGGAGAGAGAAGGAAGCAAAGGCAGAGGTAAACTTTGACCTGTAATAGAGGGTGATGGTACCTTTGCACAGTTTGCAAAGTCCTTCTAAAATCTCCTTTTGCATTCCCCTGCTGAGATGGATGGGGGTGGATGATGAGGCAGAGAATCAGAAAGGGGAGTTGTATTCCTGATACTTGCCAGTTAAGCATATTGGGGAAGTCATTTCCTTTCAGCCACTTTTCCCCATTCTATGAAGTGGGGACGGTAATAACTTTAGATGATCTTTGGATTGAGGATTCAGTGAATAAAAGATGTATTGTGTTTGGCACATGCAACACATTGATTGAATGTGTATTATGTGTTAAGTACTAGGCTTTGTTTAAAGATTTGGTTCTAGAAAGAGTTAGTCCTTAAAGAGCTTAGAGTGCAATAGCTTTCCAAGACTTGACCACAATCCATAATAAATACATTTTACATCATAACCCAATGGAGGCACCCACACATAACTAAAACATTTCATAAAATAAGGCTTACCCTTGCTGTGTGATACATTCTAATATTTTTAATTTAACTTTTAGAAACGCTGGTGGTGACCACCTCGTATGTCAATTTGGTTAACTTACTAATGATTTGTGACACACAGTTTGAAAAACACTAATCTAGGGGGACAAACATGTGAACGAACGTACAATTGAAGGGCATAGCTGCTAGGATGAGACCTTCAGCTGGGAGCAGTGTGGGCACAACAGAGGGGATAGTTCTTTTTTTTTGAGACTGTTAGACTAGAAAAAATTGTTAGATGAAGTGGTTCTTCAAAGATGAGTAGACATTATCTTTGAGATCTAAAAGAGAAGGGTGTTTCATGCAGAAGAAATAACACAAACTTCCAGATAGGTGAGAGTATGGTATGTCCTGTGACTCTACAAATTCAAAACAATGGAGCTTGTGGGATAATGGGGGAGATGAGCTCAATAAATAGTGGCCCCCTTTACCCTTCTAGCCTCAAAAAGAGGAGTTTCCGGGAGTGGGGGTCTGCCATTGGCCGGCCCCTGTCATCCTTGAGTACCACCTTCCTGAACTATGGCTTCTGCTGGATCTAGCACCGCATTGACAAACCTGTCAGCCCTCTGAGTCCTCCTTACCAGAAACCCTTTTTTTCACAATAGCCTAGAAGTGTCTTCTTGTGAGGCTCCTCAGCAGGACACGGATCTCTACTCTCCTTTAGAATTTCCTGCAACTTTCTCTCCTCTGCTGCTCCAATTTTCCTTCTTTTTTGGGGATTACCTTTACTCCACTCAGTAGTAAAATGATCGTGAATGATGGTAACTGGGTAGGATTTGAATAGCTCTTTATTAGTGCTTTCACATTTGAGCCTTACAATAACTATTGAAAGGTAGATTTTTAAGTAACATTTGCACAAAATACAGTGCAGATCCATCATCTGAAATCATAAACCTCTTTGTTTTGTATAAAGTCAAGCCTAGACAAGAGTATGGCTTAGCCTGGGTCACACGGCAGTAGCAATTTTGGGACTAGATCCTGACTCCTAGCGTGATACTCTTTCTCTCTCAGATACATTAGGAAATCACACAAATTCTCAGTGCCAAAAGCCACTGAAAGCACTTTACATATTGAAGTAATGATTGCAGTTGAGTAACTCCCCTTTAGTTTAAAAACAGGGCTGGCAAAGGTGGCTTTTCTGCAGACACTTACTATACTTAAGGCATGTGGGTGAGCCATGTCCCAAGGCTTTCTCCTGCAAAAAAAAATTATTTCTTAATCTATAGATGGCTTATTATGGTAGAGGGCGTTGCCAAAAGGAAATCCCAGGGCCCAGGAACAAGGTTGTATGCAAAAGGAGCAGCACATAGTGTCTCTCCCCACATGGGGGTGGACTAGATTAGTTGAGGACTATAATTACTGGGCTCTGAGCACACTTCATTCCCTTGAGTAGCTCACAGTCTAAAGGGGAAACATGACATAGCATTTAAAGCGTTATGTATTACACCCTATGCCTAATGCTAAGACAGAAGGTCATTAGAAGTTCAGTATGATTTGTGACATACAGAAAGTAAGGGTGGCTCAAGTAGGGTATTAATGAAGCCCGGTATATAAATAAAGGAGCTACTCTCAAAGAGATTACAAGATGTCTAAGACACACAGCCAAAAAGTGGCAGGTCTAGGATTTGAGATAATATATTCATCCTTACGGATCGCCCACTAATGGCTCTCCTAACTTTAGTCTGTGTAACAAACACCAATAGTGTTTGTTAAATGCAGATTCCAGGCCACACTTTCAGTAAGTCTGGGGTGGACCCAGGATTCTGCTTTTTCAGGAAGCACCCAGCTGCTTCTGAAATAGACATTCTGAGGACGACACTTTGAGAAATACAGGAATAGGCAACTCTTGGTTTTCTTCTGGTTCAAAAACTCCAAGATTCTTATGCTTTTATACTTATCTGATCTGCACTGGCATCTAAGTTTAACAGGGGCTTTAAAAACATCCTGGTGAGTAAGGACATGATCCTTGTCTTCGGGGAGTTCACTTACACCCTCTCAGGAGTTGAAACACTCAGGAACTCCAGAAACATATAAAGGACAATTTCGTTATCATAATCTGATATTAAAATGACCCTGAGAATTTGCTGACTTGTCCATTCACAGCAATGGGAGTAGAAACCTGGCTGTCACCAGACAACTCATTTCTAGCCAGCTAGATTCTTGGTGACCACCAGCCAGTCACTGCCCTAACAGGAACTCTGGGAGGCTGGCATCTCCAGAGCCAGTGAATGCCGGCAACAAGATATCAGAGCTTCTTCCTTGTTGATTGTGCTGACTTGTTCTCCAAAATAGCCCCAGAAATTATAGGGCTTTGAGAGCAAGTCCTATCTACCTGATGGAAAATTCCCATTATGTACGTGGTCTTCATGTCTGGCTTGAATCTGTACGGGCTTTCACATGCTCATTCACTATTCCTATTTTTTTCTCTCTTTTTTTCCTTTTTTCTAGTTCCATCTCTTCTTCACTTTCCACACAAGGGGAAGGGGAAGAGAAGTGACTTTGTATGAGTAGGCACTGAACACACAAGCCAGTGATGATGGCTCTTGTTTATTTACCTTTTACTGTGCACCAGGCGATGTGCCACACTTGTACCTTTTGTTATGTTATATATCCTTAGAGTAACCCTCTGAACTAGGTAATGTATTTCCTCATTTAGGTAATTAGCTGATAATGGCAACACTTGGATTTGAAGACAAGTCTGTCCTCCTCCAAAAAGTAAAGCTTTTACCAGTGCTGGGTGTATTGGATGGGGAGTGGGTGATGGTGACACAATGGTGTAATAATGACAGTCGCTACTTCAGGCAGACTTACTGTACATGTCTTAGCACCTCATCACAGTAAATGGGATCCCTCCAGTCTGGAGTTGCCTTGTTTGTGCGTTGTTTTGCTCTTGATGGAAGGGCTACATTCTCCTGAGTGCTTGGGTAAATTGGATCACAGGAGAGCCTGCCATTCTGACCCAGGAGGAGGTCAGAACCATCTACCCAAGATAAATTCAAAGGATGCCAAAATATTATAAGTCAGAGGAAAGCAGAGCTATAATTTTTTTCACTAGCAGTTACCCCAGCTTAAAGAGTTTTGATGGAAACAAGTGCAAAGATTTCTAGAGGTGAAAACAGAACAGAGAGAAAGGCATTACCTCTCTCTGCACACGTATACCTCTACCTACTGCAGTTGTCCTCAACATTTCAAAAGTCATCTCTTCTCGTTTGTCTTCGCTGCATGGCGGTAGTTCGGGACTCATCCTCTTCTAGATTCTGCAATAGTGTCCTGACTGGTACCCCTGCTTTCAGGCTCTCTTCAGCCTTTCTAACTCCTTCTCCATCTTAGATACCATCATGGTCTTAGTGGGAGTCTTCTCCACATGCTGCTCCCTTGTTGCGGCCTTGACAACAGCTCCTAAGGCCAAGAGAATAAGGTCTGAATTCCTTAACATGTCCTAGGAGGCTTCTGAAGATTTGGCTTTTTTCTCTCCAGCCTCACTGACCGCTTGGCCCTGGCCATGCTGAGCTTCCTGCAGCTCCCGAACGTGCTGTACTCTCACTGCTGTGCCCCTGCACACGCTGCTCCCTTTGCCTAGAACAACATTCCTGGCATTCACCACCTGGCTAACTCCTACTTATCCTTCAAAGCTAAGCTCAAATATACCTCCTTTGGGGAAAGCCTTCTAAGGCCCTCTCTCCTCCCCTTCATCCTAGGTTAGATGTCTGTGCTTCCTTAACACCCTCGCTTCCCCGCATCATAATCCTTAAAATGCTGCATTGTAGTGGTCTGTTTACTGGGATCTCTCCCTCATTGCCCTGTGAGCTCTTGGAGGGCAAAGGACACTGTCTTATGTACATCTATTTTTATAATCTCAGAGTTTGGCACAGAGCAGATGTTCAATAAGTGTTTACTGATTGCATTTTTCAAAAAAAGCAATTTATAAAATGCAAACGAGGAGAGATGGAATTGAAAGTATACGCTCAGGGTAGTGTAACTTAGAACTCTTTTCAGTGCTTCAGGTATAGATTTCATGTTTGCAGAGACCATGTATTATTGTCCAATGTGCTCTTTCTTACAATAGAGAAGATCTGCAGAGTGGGATTCTGGCTGGCAGTGAGTTTGTTCCACAGACCTAAGATAGCTCGCTAATTAATATAGACCCTTCCCAGCCTGGGCCTCCGGGTTTTCTTTCTGGGTGGAGACCATCTTCTGCAGGAAATGGAACTGTTCCAAGCCAAAAAGTTTTCGCTCTTATTAGCTCTTTTGGTGTTCTGCTGTTCAAGCATTAGGAAGACTGAGCCCTGTTTCAGTCTTGACAGGATCGTGTTTTATGACCCCCCAAAAGTGTTTGTGTAACCTCAAGCCATGCTGAAAGTGAAATGCAGCTTGAGGGGGGCGGGGGATTCTGCCAGTCCTAACTCGGCTTTTCATCTTGCCGCTTGGCTGTGTGCACGTGGTGTGTGAGAATGTGGTTCCCCAGAAGTCTGTAGGTGTTGTATATGCCAATAGGATCTAAGGCCCAGAGTGCTTGCTTCCAGTAGAGAGGAGTTTAGAAATTCAACAACAAACATTTACTGAGCCCCTGGTGTGTGCAAGGCTCAATGCTGAGTGCTGTGGGTGATACAGGGTGACTTAGGTCCGGGGATCCTTCCTCAGGAAGGCTCCCATCTAGAAAGAAACACTGATAAGCCATTTTGGAGACATAGGAGGGCATGGCTATCTCTAGATCCAGTCATTACTTCAGTGTCCGGAACATTACAGAAAGGAACACCTTTTCTTGAACTAAGTACCAGACACAGGTTTAGGTCTTCTCAAGTTTATTACTGCCTTTAATTTTCATATTCTTCCTATCTTTCAGTTAGGAAATGGAAACCCTAGTATATAGTGGGTACACGCTCAGAAAATTAAAATTGGGAAATAAGCTAGGAGAGTAAGGGTCTTGAAAAGGGTCTGTTTGTTTGAGGGTAGGGAAACTGTCCCCTGCTATAGTTGCCCTCAGCAGATGGGATGGAAGCTAGAAGAAAGAGCTCTCAGAAATGAGAGCTGTAAGAGCGTTTATTTGGTGAGCTAGCTACTGGACTGGAAGAAGTGGAATTGAAAGCCAGCAATGGAGGGATTAATCAAAAACTTCCTATGGACACAGTGAAGGAGGAAGGGGAAGGTAGAGAAGAGAATATTGGCTCTGTACCTGTCAGAGAAGAGTTGAAAAGTTTATAAGTAGTATTTACTTATACCGGGGGCATGTGAAAACCCCTTCTCTGAGCTCTCATAAAGGTTCCTGAGCAGGGAAGCCTAAAACCTCCTGACAGGGCTGAGTAGAGGTTTTTTCCTTCCTGGTTCTCGTGTTCGGCTCTGGCTAGGAGACGAATCTTTCTGAGCCACAGAAAGACAGGGACACAAAGGTTATTTTTTTTCCTTTGCAAAGTACGACATTCAATAGCTCTCAGATTGTAAATGTATTAAAAGCTTACGTTTCTTGGCTAATATTTCACTTTCTTATAGCAGCATAGAAATAGCCTGGCCATCTTTTCTTATCTTTTTTTTTTTTTTTTAACAAAAAAAATTAAATGCTTGAGTAGGTAATATATATAACGAGTAAACATTTCAAGGGGTATCAAGGGTTTTTTTGGTGGCCACTGAGTCTCTGTTTCAATTTTGTCTTCAAGACACCCAATTCTCCTAGAGTAATCGGCACCACCAGTTTCTTGCTGATTTTTGTGGCACTTTGTTGATAGTTCTATTACTAGGGAAGGGACATTGTGGCAGTTGGTTCAACAAATGATCCAAGTCCTTAGTGTGGCCAGGCTGCGGCTGCTACAGCTTTGGTATTGGTGAAGTCTCATTAAGAATTTCATTTTCTTGCCTAGAATGTATCCAGAATGAAGTCACAGTGCCATCATTAACAGAGAGCTTATTACCCTCTGCAGGACGAAGACTTTTTCGTCTAGAAAGCTGTTAGATATAGTAACTTTGAAAGTGTCTTATTCCCCAGCCATGTGTTACTTACTTAATTACAAGACTGATAGGTGCCGCTTATGGTTACTTAATACAAACTCCTGTTGCTAACTGGCTCAAATGGATGTCTGTGTATTTACTTTGTCATGTAATACAAAGCATAAATTTTTCTTACTCCAGTAACTCATCAAGTTCTTGAATCTTTCATCAGAAGCTAATTGAGATAGGAATTATGCCTGAGCCATCCTTATACCCTTCCTTGCAAGTGGGTGTTCAGTAAATATTTTTCAGTGATTCACGAGAGACTTGGTGAGGTTGCATGCTCGGAGGGAGGAAGGACTTGAGATGAGTGATAGGAGAGTTTTCACTGACCTTTCCTCCGGGTTAGTTGATGACTCCCTCAGTACAAGACTTTGGTTTCTTAACCCCCATCAAATTGTTGATATCACTGGACTTCCAGGAAAAGTGGTAACAACTGCTTCCTTACTCCAGCTCCTGCTGATAAGAATTCATAGTGGCTGATCTCTTTTGGTTACACTCTAGAGTCCTTTATGAGGAAAGGGAAAATATTGTGGATTAATGACTGACTAATTATGACTTGCTTCCTTTGTTTAGGAACATATCTTTCACTGTTGTTCATTTGCCTTGAGAAATATAGAAGTGGGGGTTGCAGATATGGTGCACTGGGCTGGGAGTCCATAGAACTGAGTTCTATTTCTACCACACCTGTGCAACATGGAGCATGTCACGGACCCTCTCTGGGCCTCCGTTTCCCTATATGTACAATAAGAGCTGGACTATAAGACCTCTGTGGTGCTTCCCTATTCTAAGATCTATGTTTCGAGGCCCCCTTTTCCAGAAATCCATGCTCTTATCACCTTCCCTCTGCTTGTCCCCAAACCCCAGATTTCAATTACTGATTTGGATCTCTGATTTGTGCTTCTAGGTTTTCTTCGTGTCCGACCTCTTCAAGACCAAGGTGACACTCGCCCTGCCTCCCCCTGCGATCAGGAAGGAAATCCTTTCACCTGTGGACATTATTGACAGGAACAATCACCACAACATGGTGTAGGTGCCAGCTGCCTCCTGAGCTGTTTCTGTAAAATGACTGCTGACAGCAAAGTCTTGCTGCTCTCCAATCTCATCAGACAGTAGAATGTAGGGAAAAACTTTTTGCCTGACTGATTTTTAAAAAGGAAAAAAAAAGTCTTACTTTGTGGCCTTCCAGAATAGGTAGTGTTCACCTATATGGAAACAACAGCAAACTAATACCAACTGCTGGAATCCTGGATGTGCAATTGGTTTAAGTGTTCATGTTCTAG
Source organism: Pteropus vampyrus (assembly GCF_000151845.1). Taxonomy (NCBI): domain Eukaryota; kingdom Metazoa; phylum Chordata; class Mammalia; order Chiroptera; family Pteropodidae; genus Pteropus; species Pteropus vampyrus. The sequence continues at coordinate 736,884 of NW_011888951.1, forward strand.
TGAACACGGGCTGGTTCTGGAACAGACACCAAAATGTTTTGAGTAGAGTCGGCCAGTCACCTTGTGACTGAGGCACCCCAGACCTGTAAGAAAAGCTCAAATTCACATTGTAGCACACGATGCCCGAAATAGCACTGAATCAAGAAAATAGCCATCGGGGGGCTCCCCTCTTGTGTCTCTCTGTCCACACCACTCTATCTCCTACTGTGACTTTGGTTCAGGAAGTTTTTGGTGTTTGTTTTTTGTTGTTGTTGTTGTTTTGTTTTGTTTTAACGTAAGGAAAGAGCAGGTTTGCTCAGTCAAGCGATCAGATCCTGAATCCAAATTCCTAGACCTAAGGCCTTATCACTCACTTCCCAGCCCATAGGCCAACCACCGTCCCCCATGTTAGCAATTAGGAGACTCTTTGTGGATGAGTGAATTTCACAAATAGCACAATTTCAGAAGAGATAGAGGGTACAGGCCCTCATTTGTCTTCTTTTGATGCATCATCCTGTGATGCCAAAACGTCAGTTGCAGAATGCTGATGTTGTGTACATCAATCACCTGGGCACTTGCACACTTAGTAACGGTTAGCTGCAGTTACTGCTTTCTCCCGTGAAATCCTTGCTCTGTACCCACCAGGATTTCCTGTGAGGGTCCAGAGACGAGCCACAGCGTGGTCCGCCACTGGCTGATGGAAAGCAGCCTTCCATAGAAGAATTGGGGGAGTGAAGGGGCAAAAATGAAAAACGAACCAAACTTTTGGTTACTCGAAGTCAGAATGAGCCAGAGTAGTAGACGGTCTCGTGCCTGAGAGGCTACCCTTCTAGATCATGGAGCCAATGAGGGTCTCTGTGGGAGTCACTTTTGCTAAGCTGTGTAAAGCACTATTGTCTTGGGGTTGATCTCTAGGACAGTTCTTGGTAGGTTCTGCTGGGCAGAACACATGGGTTAAATCTCCGTAGAGAGTTTTCCTCATCCTCTATCCATATGTGTCCTCCCACACAAGGGTCCCACTCTAGGCAGTAGACAGGGACCCCTTCTACTGAACCTTTGAGGAAAGGAGGAAGGAACAAATGCTTTCAGATCTCACATGCAAACCTTTCAAAGGGCTAAACGTAACCACATGGATCAACCACAAGCACATCCTTACCACAGAAGCCGTCCTTTCATTTCAACTTATAGCAAGCTATGATTTTTATATATAAATATTATATAAATAATGTATAAAACATTAAAAGTTAACTATGTAAAATATTATTTCTGAAACAATTTTAGCTATATCCACTATGATTATAAACTGTGTCTCGACCTGTGTTATTTACATTAGCTGCTTAAAAAAGCATTGAGTTAATTTTTTTTAATATCAACTAAAATATCGTAGTTCTGTGGTAGACATTGTTTTACAATAAAAGAAATAACAACAACTAGGGAAAACTGTATAAAAACATTAAATTGTCAGTATTTTTGTAAGGTTCCATTTTGTAAAGAGAATAATATTCAAAGACTTTTGTAGAATACAAAGTGAAAACTTGTATCTGCGAAACTATACTTGTATTAGATGTGCTTTTTAAATAAAAGCTCATAACACAACTAATTAAGGAGGCAGAAGCCTGAAATGTTTGAGGGGTGTCTGTCTTGAGTATGTGGATAAGAGGAGGTGGACTAGCAGGTCCTTCTCTGAATGGGCTTGCCTTACCTCAGGGGACGACTTCCTGAAACATGGTGGCCATCCTGTGAATACAGATGTCTAAGCTGCTCTTTCATCTCTGAAAGCCTGTTTGTCAAGTGAGGCTCTGGTTCTGTTCCCATCTCAGGCTCTTCTAAAAAGCTTTTGTATTCTAAAGGGGGTTTTACCAGGGAGGGAAGAGCTACGGGGGCCCCCCAAAGGCAGATCTCAAGCAGCACTCTAGATAAGGTGTGCTCGGAGAGCTCACTGAAGGCGTCCTTCATGCAGCCAGCATCAAAGGAAGGGAGGGTGCAGCTGAGAGTGACTTTTGGCCTTGATTTCCTTCCCTGTGTTTCCTCAACTGAGAAAAAGGGAAGCTGGAAATGCACATTTATTGAGCTACCAGTATGCCTGGCACTTCTGCCTACTTGTCACTTTTGATCCTTATAGCAGTTATTATTTTGAGAAATAAGGATTACTAAGGAATGTAAAGATCAAACAGCTTGTCTAAGATCCTAGAAGAGTAAACTGCAGGCCAGGACTTGTATTCATTTCCTTTTGCTGCTCAAACAAATTGCCACGAACTTGGTGGGTTAAAACAATACAAACTTATTATCTTACAGTTTCAGAGGCTCTAGGGGAGAAGCTGTCTCCTGGCCTTGTCCATCTTCTAGAGGTCACCTGCCTTCCTTGGTTTCTGGTCCATTTCTTTTATCTTTAAAGCCAAGCAACACTAGACTCGTCCTTCTCACTCTGCCATCTCTTGGTTCTCTTCTGGGCCCACTTATATAATCCAAGATGATCTACCTATGTAAAGGTCAGCTGATTAGCAGCCCAAGTTACATCTGCCACCTTAATTCTCCTTTGCCATGTCACATAACGTATTAGCAGATACCAGATATTCGGACATGGACATTTTTGAGGGAGCCATTATTTTGCCAGTTCACCCTCTGGACCCCAAAGGTTCACATCCATCCCACATGAAAAATACATTCATTCACCAGATCCCAACATCCCCCCAAATCTCAACATGTTACAACATCAACTCAAAAGTCTCAAATCTCATTATCCAAACTACATTATCTAAATCAGGTAAGGATGAGGTTCTGGGTTTAATCCACATTTGCTCTCCATATGTAAACTTATGAAACTCAAGAAATAAGTTATCTGCTCCTAAAATTCAGTGATAGGATAGTTATAGAATAACACTCACAGACATTCTTGTTCAAAAGGGAAAATGGAAGACAAAGGAGTCATCGGTCCCAAGCAATTTCAAAGTCAAGCCAGCAAACTCCTTTTGGTTTCAGGACCTGGGAATACACTCATGCAGCTCATGGCTTCCTTTCCTGGTCAGCCCGCTTTTTGCTGCTAGACAAGCCCCATTCGGGCCCCTGTACTAGTTCAGCACTTTCTTAGCATTTTGCTGAAAGTGGAAATACAACTTTGGGCTCCAGGATAAAGCTAGAGAGTCCCTTGAGGCCAGAGTCCAAAGTCCCAGATAGGCAAAATGACTTGCTGGCAGGGGCAGAGAGACACACAACAAGTTAATGGAGGAACCGGTGAGACCAAACCCCAAGTCTTCTAGTATCCTAGACTTTTTCTTACACTTTTCCAATAGTACTCGACAGACTAAACTAGTCTCAAGAAGACACATTCCTTTTCATGGGGATTTAAGGAAAGACAGAGGCATGTCATACAATGGAGCAGCTCTGGGATTCAGATCCGAACCATTTCAGTTGGTAATATTAATTATCTCCTGTGTACCAGGCACTGGTAAACACATGAGATAGGATAATGGCTAAAAAGGATGAGATCTCAGCTTCAAGGGGCTTATAGGCTAGAGGAGAATGCAAAAACTCGATTAATCACACAAATACGTACTTAAGAACTAAGATGAATGTGAGGAAGAAAAGCTATAGAGAACGAAGAGAGATTTTGGCAGTAAGACCTGTCCTATTTGTGGTTGGTTTCCCTGAAATCTACCTAGGGCCAAAGCCTGTTTATATTACTCCTCTGCACCAACAAAATGAATGGAAAAAGCCCTGCTAAATGTAGGTTTAGAAGAGATCAATGAGTAAATAAATAAATAATTATGATAGTGTGATAAGGGGAGGAAAGACCCATAAGAAATGTGTGGGAGCAAAAACGGAATAAATCAGAAAGACTTTCATGTGAACCCTCTCCCTTCCTGGTGTGAACTTCTAGAACATCGAACTCTGAAAAAAAATTCCAGCTTCTGCATGAATCCTCCCAATGATTAAATTATTTAACAGCCCTTTGCAATTTTCATAAAACAGGAGTACAGACAATCATAATAGGAATCTCTGCTCCTTTTAAAAAGACATGGAGTGGGTGGCCCCAGATATGAGAGATGAATGTTAAGTGTCAGTCAGGCTTTGGTAACTTTTAAAAATGCCAAAACAGTTTTGTCAATAGTAATGAATAAGAAAAAGAACCCATTTTTTAAAATTTTGTAACTGAGGATATAGAAATGAAAGATAAACAAAGCATGCTCAACTTTATTAGTCATGGGAAAATTCAAATAATAAGTCACAATGAGATATCATTATATACTTTGATTGACATTCTTGTCTAACTTGAAAAAAAAGCAATAAACCTGATAATACAAAATGTTGGTGAAGATGTGAAATAACTGGAACTCTCATTTACTGCTGGTAAGGATGTAAATTGGTACAACCATTTTGGAGAATTCTGACAGTATCTATTAAAGCCAATAATATATATATGCTATCACTCAGAAATTCTACATATTCTAAATATACAAATTCTACAAATATAGAAATTCTACAATTTCTAAATATACACCCAACAGAAGGATATACGTATCTCACCAAAAGGTATGTACAAGAATGCTCATGGAAGAACTACCCCAAACTGGAAACAACCCAAATTCCCATCAACAACTGAGTGGATAACTAAATAGCGGAATTAAATATTCGCATGAGGAATAGCAATGAATGTGAACAAATGTCTGCTATGCAAAACACTATGAGTGAATTCCACAGGAAGAGCATCAAGTGAATAAAACCAGGCACAAAAGAATACATACTGTGTGAATTCATTTTTACGAAGTTCAAAACAGGAAAACTCATCTTTGGTGATGGGAGTCACATTTGTGTTTACCTTTGGGGGGCATGTTGAAGAAGACAGGACTTGATTGAGTGGTGGTCATTTTGTTAAAACTGATGAAACAGTATACTTACGATTTATGTACTTGTCTATTGCTGTCATACTTCAATCGAAAAGCAGAAAAGAGAGGCATTTGTAAAAAATAAATAAATAAATAAATACCAGGTTAGAAGAAGAAGACAGTATATTGACAAAATTATCTCCTAAATATATTGCTTTCAAATCCATCCCTTCTCTTTACTCCCTGGCAACTAACTTATGTCAGGCTTCATTAATTTTTTCTTAGCCTATTGCAATAGCCTCTTTACCAGGTATCCTTGCCTTCTTCTATCTTCTTATAAGAATTCCTCCACATAAGGACAAAGGGAGTTTTCCAAAGCACGATTCTAATCATGTGACTCATCTGCTTAGGGAATAAAATCCTTTCCATGGTATTTATTTTTATTTTTAATTTAAATTTATTTAAAAAATATAATAGAATAACATGAGAACCATGTACCTACCCCTCAGACGTAACAGATTAGCATTTTGCCTTGTTTGTTCCAGATCAAATATTGTTAAGATACAGTTTAAGTCCAGTCTCTCCATTCTACACAAGTCCCTCC
>NW_011888951.1:743074-748406 GCF_000151845.1 Pteropus vampyrus
AGGGCTTGTATTTTTCTGTGGGGGTTCCATGCGCCTTGGTCTCTAAAAAGCAGTTTTACGTTTGCTTCTGCTGAGAAAGAGTCCCAGGCACTTTATGGGCCCTGGGCAAAGCAAATCTAATCATGGCAATTCTTTTTAAACTCTCTAAAGAAAGATTTCAGAAAATAATTCAGACTTCTTAGATAGATATATAAGACCACATGATTTGCCTTTTATATACCTCTTCAACTTCAACTTTACCCTGAAAGTATTACCTTGGTTTTATACTCTCCTTTCGTTTCTGATATATGGAACTTCTTTTGATCTGGTCCATATATTAAGGAGGAAAGAGAACTGTTATACTATTCAATGGAGGGAGCTGCTATATTTTATCCAGTATTTGGATGCGATTTTTCTGGGAGAGGTAGTTCTACATTAGTTAAGTAGGCCATGTTACTAGATTTGGAATTTCAGCATGGGATTCCTTTCATAATCTGGGACTTGCCTATCTCTCTACTCCTATTTCTTTTGATGCACCTACTTTTCTCCTTATCCCCTAAAATCTAGCCATGCTGAAGCCTGCAAGTCTCTCAAACTCATACCAGTTCACTTTTACATATGTAGCTACTTCTTCCTAGTCATCCTCAAGGATCTGATCTGCCTCCACCTTCACTAGGAAAACTCTTAGCCCAGAGATTGGGTTGGATGGCATTTTTGGCCTTCACTGTCTTCTTATCTTCGATTAACCAGATATCTATCTATCTCAGCTATTGACTGTGAACTCTTTGAGGGCAATGACAATATCTTAACTTTCATTTCTGCCCTTAATATGAAACACAGTGGCCAGCACAGAGTAGGTACTCAATAAATGTTTTTGATTGAATAGATGTCTAGAAAGTGTATCCTTTAATTTATAATTATAAAAGTGTATGTGTGTGTATGTGTGTGTAATTATATGTGCAAGTATGTATATGTACTTGCAAATACATGATTGTGTATCTCTAGATATACATGCAAGTTTGTCTATGTCCAAGTATATGCGTGTATGTGCACATTCACGCTGCTGCTTCTAAGAGAGTGACACAAACCCTTAGGCGGCATTTGTGGAGATGCTGTGATGTTTGCGGTGACAGTGGAGAGGAGAAATAAAGGATAATTACCACTTTGGTGACCAAACTGTGGAATATGTGGTCCAAGCAGCTCTCGAAAACTCTCCCTATGAAAGGTGCCTGTTATGGGATGGGGAGGGGGATGGGGGGGGGATCCACTATACCTAACGAAAAAGCACACTGCTCTTGGGTTCAAGGTATGGGGAGGAGCGGGTGGAATGAGTTTTGACATCAATGGGACAGCCTTGGTGGACAATGGTTCCTGTGGACCCTATCTCTTTAATTCCAACTGAAGCTTATGTATCAAGTTTTCACTTTTCATTTTCTTTATAATCCGTTGAGGCCAGTGCCTGCTTCATCCAGAGGCCTCTTTCCCATTAGGCCTCTGCCTTCTATGTTGGTGTTTTCTTTTCTCTCATTGCTCTGGCATGTGTAGGCAAACAGAAACTTTCTACCGGTGCTCCCTCTCAACATCTTTCTCTCTCTGCTTGAGTCATGCGCTGCTATCTGGGGGTCCACCTTTATTGGCAGAGGAGTTCCATGACTATGATGTCACCACTGCTCAGTTGGAGGACCCCAGCATGAATCAAGACATCAGAGGAAATGAGCGATGATCCCCCAAGGTGACAAGCTCATAAAGTCATCATCAGTGACAGCAAAGGAAATTAAGGAAGACCGAGGTCAGAGTTATAAGAATACAACCGGTGTTTGTTTATTCAATCCTCATTTATTTAATGAATATTCACTGGGCTCCTACACCGTGAATTAGACATAGTTCTTAACCTCAAGAAATTTACAGTCTAACAAGAGAGATTGGTATATGGACAAACAGAAAGACAATAGTAAGCCCAGGATATTATGGAAACCCAGAGAAGAGCACTCTAAATGACAGATCAGTGAACATACATACACTGATAAAGAACATGGGCTTAGAGTCAGATAGACTGGGTTTAAATCTTTACTCTGCCACTTAACTGCATAAGCTACTCACTGAGCCTCTATTTCTTCAGTTAGATATTGAAAATAGTGTACCTGTGCAAAATGGTTGTGACGATTAAATGAAATAAGATTTTAGCATGGAGTCTGACTCACTGCAAGCATTTAAATAGTAAATATTTTATTATATCTTATATATGATGCTTAATACTAAATTTTGAAGCAACAAATAGGAATTGGCTAGATAAAGAAAAGAGATCACGGTTTTCTAGGCAAAGAACACAACCATGTCCAAATGTCTGACATATTTAATGAGCTGAGAATAACATGATAAGAAGTGCATTCTTTAAAAGTTACTCTGAGGCAACTTGACAAAAGTATCAAGAGCCTTAAGCATGTTCATATAATTTGATCTAATAATTTTACTTCTAGGAATTTATCATGAAAAAATAATCAGGGATAAAGACATAAAGTTAGGTACAGAATGTACAATTGAGGCTGTTTTATAATAATAAATTTGGAAACATTCTAAATGATAAATAATCTGAAAATGATTAAAGAAATTATGATATATCCAACAGATGGAATATTTGAAAGCATTCAAATGTATTCAACAATATTTAAAGTAAAGGAAGGTATTCATAATAAAAAGTCAGCCCGAAAAGAAGAATTCAAAACTTAAGTATAGATTCTGATTTTGGTTTAAAACAAACAAATAAATAAATGCACAACAAAACTATTGGAAGGAATTGTACCAAAACAAACAAAACACTATAATTATCCCTAGATAGATGGATTATTAGTGATTTCTGTTCTCTTTTTGAAGTTTTTCTGTACTTTCCATATCTTTAGAATGAATATGTGGATTTTACAATTTTAAAATATTTTAAAATTATAGGCATTGCATAGAATAGAGGCATTGCACAGAATAGAAGTTTACATAGGGCAGATAGAAAGAAATGAGACAATTGGTTTATTATAATAATCTAAGAGAAAAGTGATAAGATTTTTTAGCCAAGGCATACCTGAAAGGGATGTAGATGCAGAGATAAATTCTAGAAATATAGAGTTAGGACTGGGAACACTTCATGGCCTTTTAGAGATGAGTGAAAACAGAGAAAAGAAATCAAACATAACGTCCAGGTTTCTGACCTGTTCGTACTGATCTCAGAAAGAGAGAAAACAGAGAAAGGAAATTTGGAGGAGAGTGTAGTAGAAATGAGTTCTGTTTTGGATGTATTGAACTTCAGGTGTTTGTGGGAGGTTTTGGTAAATATGTCCAGTAAATAGTTGAATAAAGAGGTCTGAAGTTCGTTCATTCATTCATTCATTCATTCATTCATTCAATATTTATTCAATATTTACTACGTGCCAGACAAAGCTTTGGGTTTGGACATAACAGCAGTGTACAAAACAAAGTAGAGCTTGCATTTCAGTTGGGAGCTAGAATCTCTATCATAGAATAGACATCTGGGCTGAAGATAGACTTTAAGGAGTCAACCACCTGGACATGGTGAAGGTGAAAAAAGCCACGAGAAATGGATGAGATAGATGGCCCAGTGGGGGAGCGTAGAATAAGAGCGGGCTTATTTTGGATCAAGTTCAGTCAGGCTATTTCTTTTCTATAGCTTAGAGGATTAAACTGCTTTGATAAATGTCTGCAAACCTTTTAAATATGATTACTTTCTGACTGTAGTCAACTCCCAATCTAGCTACCACTTCAGTAAGAGGTGGACAAATCACTGCTTCTCTCTTAGATTTGGTCGTCTTAGCTCTATAATAGGTATAGTCTGACTTTAACCTGGATCAGTGTAACTTCCTGCTTCAGGCCCTCTGCACTCTCTGATCCTCTGCCTTGAAGGACCTTCCTTATGATCTTCCCCTTGCCTGGATCCTTCTTGTCTTTCAGATTGCTACTCAACTAACACTTCTGCAGAGAGGACTTCCCCAACCCTCCAGTAAAAATTACTATAAACCCAGGCCCTTGCTACTTTGGCACCCTATTCTAATCACTGTCTGGTATTTTACTAATTTTTGATTTTCCCACATCCTTACTAGAATGTGTCCTGAGAGTACTGATCAAGCTTGCCTTGTTCTTTTTAACAGTCCCAGAACTGTTAGAACGAAGCCCGGCACATAGTAGGCAAGCAATAATTTTGTAATTAGAATTTTGAATTTTTTGAACAATTTTGAACAAATAAAAAATTGTCCAGTTTTAGGAGTAAACATTAAAAACAATTATTGAACATTTCTATGTTCTAAGCATCTTGTTAAAGAGCTGAGGATACGGAATTAAATCTTATTTGCTTTTTATTTGCAAACAGGTTTACAATCTCACGAGAGGTGCAGACACCTATGCAGCTATTATAAGTGAATAAAGGTGGGACAGAAGTTTGGGTGGGTGTGAGGAAGGATATGGAGATGTGCTATATGCATGGAGGATGGAACTAGGTAGTTTCAGTCTCTAAACTGAAATATTGGGATTGTGATGCCAACTTGATATTCTGACCTAGAGGCTCGATTGATAGATGAAAAGATGGAACAGGAGAGTGGGTCCACTTTAAATCTATACTTGACTGTGAACTCTATCTGTTTGGCACACATTGTATATCATATAGAGACATAGATATGCACACCATAGTAGGTGCTCAATAAACAGTTTTAGAATCAACAAAAATTTCATCTGACTGTGAAATAAAATTCAGAGTTGGTATATACCTCCAACAGAATATTACTCAGCCTTAACACAAAGGAAATTCTGAAACATGCTACAACATGGATGAACCTTGAGGACATTATGCTAAATGAAATATGCTAGTCACAAAAAGGCAAATACTGTATAATTTCACCTATATGAGGAATCTAGAGTAGTCAAAGTAACAGAAACAGAAAGCAGAATGGTGGTTGCCAGGGGCTATGGAGAGGAGGGAATGCAAACTTGTTATTTAATGGATATAGGTTTCAGTTTTGCAAGATGACAAAGTTCTGGCAATTGGTTGCACAACAATGTGAATATACTTAACACTTAATGGATTGTACACTTAAGAATGGTTAAGATAATAAACTTAATGTTTTGTGTATTTTACTACATTTTGAAGTAAAAAAATAAAATAAAATTCCTAGTATATGACTGGTAATTCAACTGCACTTGGGTCTGTATTATTTTGATCTCTTAAGAACTCAAAAAGTCTGATTTTTGAGTCAGAGTTCCTCTGCCTTCACATTCTGTGGACCAGCATGAAAGGAGAAGCAGACACTGAGGCCCAGGGAAGTTTTATAACTGTACAAGGTCGCACTGCCAGCAGGGC
>NW_011888951.1:748456-780686 GCF_000151845.1 Pteropus vampyrus
AGTTTTGCAAGATGACAAAGTTCTGGCAATTGGTTGCACAACAATGTGAATATACTTAACACTTAATGGATTGTACACTTAAGAATGGTTAAGATGATAAACTTAATGTTTTGTGTATTTTACTACATTTCAAAGTTAAAAAGATAAAATAAAATTCCTAGTATATGACTGGTAATTCAACTGCACTTGGGTCTGTATTATTTTGATCTCCTAAGAACTCAAAAAGTCTGATTTCTGAGTCAGAGTTCCTGTGCCTTCACATTCTGTGGACCAGCATGAAAGGAGAAGCAGACACTGAGGCCCAGGGAAGTTTTATAATTGTACAAGGTCGCACTGCCAGCAGGGCTATTTCTGTAATTAGAACCCAAGTCTTTTGACTACAGTGCAGCACTCTTCCTATTCCACTGGTGGTCAGGGTCAAGGGTCAGGGTCAGGGTCAGAGTCAGCCTCTGCAGCCACCTCTCACATCCTGATCCTTCCCTGGGGCACCATAGGAGACAGAAGGTGCAGTCCCTTGACATCCCTGCTTGAATGTCTAAGAGGCACTTCACAATTAGTTTGCCCTCTAATGAGCTCCTGATTTATTAGTAATCAGGTAATATATTTTTTAAAATAATGTTTGATGATAATTCACTACATAGTTTTCAAAATATAATTTAGAAGTTCAAAGAATGAGTCACATTCCTATAACAAAACTTTCCCCATGTACTTATTTTTGAGAATAAGGTCTCTCAGTGTTTACATCTATAAATATGAAAAATAGAAATAGATTTGATGCTTAACCCTATGTCACTCAAGCAATAAATATTATATACCAATGGATACATGAATTAAAGAAAATCCTCATATATCTCATGATGAGGTGAGATCCCTATAAAATTTTACTTTATATGTTTAAAAATTATTTTTGAAAATCCATAATATATTTATTATTTTGATCAATTGTGCATTATGGCTAATTATAATAATAGTTCAGACAGAATTCATAATACTTAGAACTATATGATTATAGCAAACGAATGTTTTACATTCTATTTATGCATATATTTTTGTTAGCAATATACGATCATCAATAAAAACTTAAAATCATGTAATCTACCTTAGGTTAATATTCGGGGGGAGGTAAATGAAATGAAAATATGAGTTCAAGAAATAAAAAGAACTATGTAAAATTTCTGATTGTTTCGAAGAGCTCTTTCATATTTTTTAAGTAAATGTAAGCATCAGAATGCTATATTTAAAATCAACTAGATATATTTAAAAGAGTGACAGTTCCTTTATTTCAAAATTTCAATACTTACAAATTGCCATAAATTATCTTCTTTGCAACTCTTTAAATTTAAAACGAACAATGTTAGATGTCAGCAGTAAAATGTGTGTTAGAGTACATAGTTTTTCAAAATTCTTTTGCGGTTAGGTGAACCAAACAAATCTGAAAAACACTGGCACAGACCTTTCTTGATGAGTTGTACTGTAGTGGAGTGCTGAGAAACTGGTAGGTAGCTAGAGGAAGATATGGAACCAAAAGAAATTTTTGGTTTGGGTTTGGTTTTGGTTTGCTCTTGTTTAACGATGGGAGAAACCACAGATTGTGTGCTGAAGACAATGATTTAGACCAGAGGGGAAAGGTGATAGTGCAGACGACGAGAAGGTAGGGTTGCTGTGGTGGTGAAGGGTGTAGCCATGGAGTACTAATAAAGATGAGGCCTGTGCAGGGCAAGACAGAGGGACTCTGCAATTCTCAAGAGGGTGGGCAGAGAGAATGGGCCTAGCGCAAAGCGGATATAGATGCTGCGGTCCAGGGCACGAGGAAGTTCTGGTCTGATTGCGTCTATTTCCTCACTAAAATCCAAGCAAGACCCACAGCTGTAAGAATGAGGGTGACAAGAGAGAAGATGTAAAATAGCCGTTTAGAGGAGTGGGAGAGAACCTGCTCGGGAAATGTAGTAGGTGTAGGGATTAGTGTCAGGAATTTATTGAGACTAGCAAAATGGTGTGCGTTTCTGGGCAGGCACAGGTGAGGGCGAAAAAGAGAGCTGGATTTAACCAACTTGGGGGTTGACAGGTGCGTACACGACGGGCAGATGAGAGTAGGAAGAGAGTTGAGACAGCATAATTAACTTTGATGGAGCTTGGACTTGAAGCCGTGGAAGGAAAGAAGGGACACTATGGGAATGGGGGATGAGATCAATGGATTATTAAATCCCCGTGGGTTGAGAAATTGCTGCGTTTGGAGTATTGATTTTTCTTTTAAAATTTCAGCTGTTTATATATATATATATAATTATTTTTAATAATTATTTATATATAATTATTTTTATATATAATTAATTATATATAAATATATTTATATATAAATAATTATATATAAATTTATATATGTAATTTTTAAAAATAATTTTTTATATATATATAAAATTATTTTTTTCCCCGAGAGCTCTTTCTGACTCTCCAATTCTACTTTTCCTTAACAGCCTCTGCCGTCGTTTTCACGGGTGGACTGTCTTCTTACTTTTCGGAGGATATTAGTTGGTGTTTCTTTCAGTAGCACTCTGCAGTCCCCTTGGCCCGCTTAGTCGCTTTCCGGAGAAGTTGCAGTTCCAGTTGTTTTGGTCCGGGGCTTTCCTCCCGCCTCTGCTGCTCCTGGCTGTCCATTCAGGTGGCAGGAGAGAGAAGGAAGCGCGGACTGGAAGCCCCGCGTGCGTGGGCGGGGCCTGACTCCCGGGGGCCAGGGTAAGGGAACCCGGAGGTGACTCCGCCTCGGTCCTTCCTACGGGCGGGAGCTCCTCCAGACCCCTCCGTCCCGGCTCAGGTGTTCCGTGGCTGTGCGGTGGCGGTCCCGGGGACCCGGCTGCAAGGGAGGGCGGTGGGTTTCTGAGTTCCGCGGGCCGACCTGGATCTAATCCCCATATTTTCATTCTCAGCCCAGACGTTTTAGAACGCAAGTGCTACGTGCTTTGGTAGCAGTCCGTTTGTCCGGGAGAGCTGTGGGGTTTTGTTTGCGCCCCTCCCCCAACGAAGACCTACTCGCATGGGTGGGCGGGACAGGCACGGGCCCAATGGGAGCAGCCCAGGGCTTCTATCCGGTCCGAGTTTTGAAAGGAACGGGATCAGAGGAGTGGTTGAACATTAACCCTTTGTGACAGTAGTTTGTCCGTGGAGGAGGCATGGCGGCTGGAGGATTTGGATTTCCAAGCAGCTCAATGCACAGCGTGCGGTCCACCGACACTTTTATTTCATGCTTCCTTTGTGCCACCCCTGGGGACGTTTCCGCCGAGAAAGGCAACTTCCAGTCCTTTTGAGTGACTGCCTCTAATTCTCACGTCCCAGCAGTTGGCTATTTCTGCAACCCTATGACGTAGATATGTCTTTTTTATTATTATTATTATTATTATTATTTATCATCATCATTATTATTATTAATTTAGGTAAGGCAATTGAAGCTTAGAGAGCCGAAGTGACTTACCTTACATCATCTAGCTAGTAGGGACATGATTTGGTTTGGCCCCTAGCAGCCTTCCAAGGCCCAGCAGTTTCATTTACACCACCCCAGCCATGCCCTCTAGGGATACCCAGTCTGCTAGGTGAGAAGAGAAAGAGAAACTTAATGATAAGTAAAGTAGTCAGGGCTGTATTCTAAAGGCAAGGGAAAAATGCCCATTTATTTTTGTTTGCTTCTTTCTGTGCTATTCAGGGAGGTATCCCTATAGGAAGTTAAATTTAACCTGGCCATACAGGATGAGCAGGGAGTTTTACAGGCAGAGGTGGATAGTTCAGGCCCAGGGAGCAAAAGGTCCCAAGGGACAGAAATTCTGGTACCCACAGAATGTAAGAACTGGAAGGCCCGCAGGGAGCCCCCATGCCTTTATTTTACTGAGGAAATAAATGGAGGACCAGAGAGGGTAAGTAATTATTTCAGGTCACAAAACAAGAGTGACAAAACTGGGCCTGGAACCCAGGTGCTCTACCCTGTAATCTCTGGTCTATCTTAGTAGTCATACATAATGTAAGTGTAGTTCACATTCGTTGGACATTTACTAAACAGGTACTTTATATACTTTTGTTTCTTTTACTTACTGTGACAACTCCATGAGGTAGAGAGTGTTTTACAAGGGAAGAAATTGAGCTTGAGAGACATAATTTACCCAAGATCACACGGCAAGTGGCTGCCTAGAGCCCTTGTCCTTTCCTACCCTGGTCCAGTAATGATAGGTAAATAAGGAAAGAAGGGTGTAGCCAGTAAAACCCTTTCAATGTAGAAAGTTTTATCCCCTTTATTAAATGGGGAAACAGACTCAGAGATGTTCAGTGACTTGCCCAAGGTCACAGAGTTATAAAGTGGTAGAGCCAGGTCTACAGCCATGCCACCCTGAACAAACCCGATCCCATATGATCCCAGAAGCTAAGCAGGGTCAGGCCTGGTTAGTACTTGGATGGGAGACCACCTAGGAAGACCAAGTGCTGTAGGTGTAAAAAATAAAAAAAAATAAAGGATTATAAGCTGACAGGATCCTTGCAATCTGTGAGATCAACCAGGGGTTGCCTTGCCTAAATAATAAAAATAATAAAAATAAAATGGTAGAGCCAGAACTGAAGACCATATCTGGATTCTCTTGATGGAGCACAGCCCTCACCTTGGGAGATGTAATTTACTTAAGAGCACCTGAGAAGCAATCACAGCCCTCCTTTTCTTGATAGTCTTTCAAACCTTTCAGACAGCTTTGCCTTGGGAATGTTGGTCTGTGCAGGCAAAGTAGCTCTAGCCTTGGTCCTGTTGCATTATCAAATCTCACTTTTCCAAAGAGGAATGACTTGCCTAAACTGGACAGGGACCTGAGTCTCCTGGCTGCCAACGGGGTGATTTTCTGCATTCCTCCTCACTTTTTCCTACGCAGCATGTCCTCAGGGGCTCTGGATCACATTTTTCCAAAAGACCAAAATGTGAGATGCTTTTAGCTCTGGGACCTTTAGAGAAGCCACTTGGTAAAGCAGCTTTGGTTTAGGTTTGCAGAATACGAATCGAAGGGGCACAGCCCGGTCAGGACAGCGGCACTGGAGGCCTGGGGCCTGCTTGAGCTTACTTAGCACCTCTTAAATCTGGGTGAAGAGTGACGAGTAGACAGAATTATGAATTGGGGGTGGAAAAATGAGTCTCCCCAAATATTTCTGTTTGCCAGTAACCCTCACTGACCGAGTGAATAAGATGCATGAGAGTGCTCAAAATTAATTAAGTTCATCTGGCTTGTCTTCACCGCTAACTAGGTGTCCCTGAGGGCTTGGCTTCCAGAAGGGATATTTGGAAGGAATCTCTGGACTGGGGGGCTTAAGCCAGTTCTGCCAATTATTGGCTATATGACCCCGAAAAAGGCAATTCACCTCGCTAAGACTCAGTCATCATTCATTCATTCATTCATTTATTCAATAAACATTTCTTGAACTCTTATTGTGGGCCTGACTCAGTCTTAATGGGTAAGGCGACTTCTGACGAGACATCCCGTGCAGTGGAAGAACTCACAGCCTTGAGGGGGAAATAGACGAGGACAGAAATTATGATTCTAAATTACTCTGGGGTATGGACAAAGGCCCTCTGGAGAAACTGATATCTATAGGATTAAAGTTAGCCCTTTTGGAATCTTTGTGAGAATTTGAAAAAGACACTCCTTTTTCTAGGCAAATGCAGGTCTATAAAAACCAGGATTCACAGCTGGCAAGTAGAGCCCACACAGACATCCATGCCCCTCATTGCCCCCTGGGCTGGTCACTCTTGCCAGGTGAACAACCTGCGTGTCTGACACAGCAGCCCTGAATGTCAGAATTGAGATGTACAGGTCCAGTGGAAGGCAAAAGTGGAAGAGTCTATTTCAGGCTGAGGAATGAGAGTATACAAAACCTGCAGGCTTGGCAAAGAGCTTCCTTCGTGTGGGGACTTGCACATGGTTCAGTGAGACTAAAATCAGTGGTGTACTGGGGAAATTGAAGACAGATGTGATTGGGAAGATTGGCAGAGGTCATTTATTATTCACTCATTAAGCAAATATTTAGTAAGCACATTCCAAGTTTAGTGTTATAAAAACAAGGGAAATTGTAGCGAGCAAAACTGACATAATCCCGTTCTCAAGGAAGTTACATTCTAGTGAGATCCTGATGGCTTCTAGTGTCTGTTAGAGTATCATAAGAGAATACTGATTTCTGTCCCACCTTCTCTCTAGCATTGTGTGAGCCCCAAAATGATGTAATGTGTATGAAATGCCTTGAAGAACTTGGAACTTCTGGATCATTCCTATGAATAATCACTCTTAATTTTCACTTGAGTGACCGACATAGTGCTTGAGAATTTGGGGGCCTATTCCTGACACCAGGCACTACTGGATCCTACCTTTTGGGAAGAAGGGACCTTTGGTCATGATCATGATGATACAGGAGCTATGACACTTGCCTTTGCTCTGCCCATCCTGATCATTTCTCTCTGGGTTAGCTGAGCAGGCTGGATGGCCTGTGACTTCCTGAGACCTGCATAGGAATTCACCAGCTCATCCTTTGGCTATGGTACCTATTGTGTTCAAAGGCTTTTCTCTTCTGATTGAAATACCAATGAAGACAAGAGAGTCATCTAAAGTCATGTGTCATCTGAAATCATGAACAAAAGGGAAGCTCTGACTGTGGAGTAAGAGTGGACTGAGGGGCTCCAGGAAGCCTTGTCAGGTTGTCCCCAGGTTTGAAGCTGTGTGGCCTGAACAGCAGGTGATTCAGGTGAGAGAGACTGGCTCCTAGGAACGGAAACTTGGCCTCTTCCTCACTGTGTGGCTGTGGGCAAGTCACTTCCTCTTTCTGGACTAGTTTCTTCCTCTATTAGCCAGGAAGTTGGACTTATTCAAACATGAACAACAGGGCTTTTTAAATTCTTCTATAGAACCCTGGTATATAAACCAGATAAATCAGTGGCGTTGTGGCTGAGGCAGAGGTTAGGGTCTGGAGTTCTGCTTATTTCAGCTCCACCTTGTCCTGCCTCATCCTCTCAGGATTTTTGCCACTAAATAGCCCTAGAATCATAGTGGAATTTAGTTTGAAACGACTGGATTAGCTTTTTTTTATGTCTAATTGAGCACCTCTGTTCCCTGGGCTCAGGGTAGGGATGAGGGTAATTGAAAAGTTCTGTGATAATTTTTATAATTTTATATTTACATTGAAATGATTATCTAATACTCTGTCCATTCAGTATAACATAATCTAGATTATCTAGATTCTCTTCCCTCCTCTCTCCCCAATTTTCTTTTATAGACATGAAATTTCAGTAGCCCCATTTGAATTTGTATTTATGACTGTGGTACCACCATAAAAACATTTAAAATATTTCCCATTTCACTTTTCATGCAGTGTATTTCCAAAATTGGGAAATCTTTAAATTTTTTTTTAAAGGGCTATATCTGTTAGAAGGCAGTGGTATAAACAAGATAGGAATTTATTTATCTTTCACATATAAAATCCAGGTAGGCGGTCCAGGGCTGGAATGATGATTCCACAAGCATCAGGACCCCAGCTCTTTCTATCATGTTGCTCTGTAGTTTTCAACATGTGCCTTCAATTTTGTAATCCAAGATGGCAGCCCCAGTTCCTGCCATCAAGTTTGCATTCCATCCACCAGGAAGGAGAAAAAGAGGAAAGAGGAGAGCCTACCATTTCCTTTTAAAGGCAAAATGTTGCACACTTTGCCTTCACTTATTTTCACATACTACTACCCATAATTTGGTCATATGGCTACTCCTACCTGCAAGGGAGGCCAAGAAATCTCTGTAGCTGGGCAGTCTTGTGAGCGATTAAAACTTCTACCATTATATAAAAGAAAATTTGAGAAGCTGTTTTGGAAGTTTGAGAAACACTAATTTCTACAGTCCTTTTTGGGTATGAAATTCTTCTAAGCGATTAGAATCTAAGGACTTCAAGCTGGAAGGGAGCTCATGAGTTTTGCTAATCCAATTTCCTTCATCACATGATGAAGATATTATGGGCCCATTCTATAGATAAGGCAACTGGGGGCCTAGGGAGGTTAGTGACTTTGCCCAGGGTGAATTCAGTCAGTAGTAAAGGAAGAAGTTAATCTTGTGTAGATAATCACAGGAGTGGTAGAATTCACTGGGAGCCTGGAGGGGCTCTGGTCTCTGTTCTTTATAGTCCTATTCCTGTGGTGTTCTGGTTCTTCAGACTATACCTTACCACTTATGCTGTCACTGGGGATAAAGTAGACTGTGCTCTGGGGATCACGATCTTCTGAAAGGAGTACGATCTTTGGAGTCAAACATAGCTGGTTTTCAATTTTGGTTCTGTTTCTTATTACTGAGATGCCTTGGGCAAGGCATGTCATCTCTTGGCTTTAGTTTCCTCGTGTTTAAAAAGAAGATAATATTTATCTCACAGGTTTCTTTCTTTCTTCCGCCCTTCTTCTGAACTTCCTCCCTCCCATCCTCCTCACCTCTTCATCTTCTTTCTCTTTCTTCCCCTCCCATCCCCCATTTCCTCCCCTCCTTTTCCTTCTCCCCTCCCCTACCTGTCCACCTTCCTTCCCTCCCTTCCTTTTCTTTCACTCATAGAATGAATAAATAAAGGAACCTGGTATGGGACTTAGTTCATAGAAGTCTAAGCCAAAGGTAATTTCCTTCCTTTCTTCCTCCTCCTTTTCTCCTCTCCTTTCATTTTCTTTCGTTCTTTTTTTTTTCAGTGTCACGTGATTTTTTTTTTTTCCCCCACCAGGCTTAATAACACAGGACCTCGAGGACTGAATAAATTTAGTGGTTGGTATGCACTAGATTCTCTTCAGAAAATGTAGTGCCCAGAAACAGTTTGCCCTAACTGGTTTACTTCTACTTCCTTTTAATAATTATTTTGGCTTGTTTTTTAGTCAGACAAGGAGAACTAAAGTACTTCTTGGGTTTCCCCTGTGACCACATCATCGCTGGACCTTGACATGACCATTTCCCTCTTCTTTTACATGACTTCTGGACTCTTGAAAATGTTTATATAATTTCATGCTTACTGTGGGGTTTTCTCCCCTAGTCTTCAGCTACAGTTTTCCAAGAACTCCTTGAGGACAGGGAATATACCTCTGCATTTCTGCAGCTTGGCTCAGGATCTGGCTAATGGGAATGCTCGGCAGTCTGTGCTCAATATATATCAACTTATATGACAACAGAGAAATAGGCGAGGGGAGCATCAGTCTCTAGAAACCATCTCTTCCCACTGTCACATTTTATAGATGTAAAAGCCCAACTGGAGATGAACTGTCTTTGAGCTCGTGTTATATTTCTTTGAGCCTGTGTTATATTTCTTTGCATTTGTCATAGTACCTACTAAGAACAAAAGAGGAAAGGAATGGAGGAAAGGAGAAAGGAAAGAAGGATGTGGAAAGAGAGAGTCAGGGAGAAGTTGGTAAATCAGCATTTATTCAGCACTAAAAGTACCAGCTTTTAAGTAAATGCTATCTTATTTAATCTTGACGACATGCATGTAAGATACATGCTGTTATCTCGTTCTGCGGAGGATGAAACGGAGCCTCAGAAAGTTGAAGTCACTTGTTCAAGTTCCCATAACGCATGTGGAGTGGAATGAGAAACTGAAAAAAGATCTGTGAAACCGAGACCACACTCTTGTTCTTGAACCATGAGTCAGAGTTATTGACACGGTCAAGTGTGAGAATTAAATGGACAATGTAGGAAGCTAGATCAATCTAAGAGATTTCTTTTTAACAATAATAATGGCAAATCTATACGATCTCAACAAGGTCACTCAATGTCTCTGAGACTCAGTTTCCTCATTTATAATGAAGGGCGCCCTTTGTGAGTGCTGAGATCCCTCTTGGCTCTCAAGTGCTGGAACTAATTCTCCCTGAATTTCTCAACCATCAGTGTGAACTGTTTAAAAATGATAGATTCTTCCAGGAGGAGCAATGTCTCTTTAGCTAGAATCCTCAAGGTCAGGCCAAGCACACTTATTTGGGATTTTTGATGGGATTTTTCTTAATTGATTGGGGTGAAGAGTTCAGAGCTAAGTTGGAGGATTGGCTTTTCGGCTCTGGGCTAGAAGAGACTGGGGCCTGACATGATTTGAGGTTATCTGATGATAGCTATTCTTGCCTCCTCTTAAACAGCTGCCTGAAGAGCATTCAGCACCCTGCTACACCCTTTACTCCCCTGAGAGTATGAAGGGAGCTGCTGAACAACGAATAAATATGCTGCCTTGGTCACTGGAGAAAACAATGTCAAATTTCTGGGGCTTTCCTATTTTAACTTTCCCCACTGCCTGGAGGGTTTTAAGTATTTTTTGTTCTCTCTTGTTCTCTCTCTTTCTCTCTCTGAATGTTTCTTTCTTTTCCTTCTTCCCTTCCTTTCAACCTACCTTCCTTCCTTCCTTCCTTCCTTCCTTCCTTCCTTCCTTCCTCCACTCTCTCTTTCTTCCCCACTTCCTTCCAGATATTTTATTCTTTAAGAACATTTCGGACAATATGAAATTTTGAGTTATAATGCTCTCCAGAGTCTAGCTAACAGTGATTTTTACATCTTCTGATCATTGGTATTTTCTGTCTCTTCCTTTTCATTTAACTAAGATTCATTAAATAGCAATAGTTAAAATTGGGAAAATTTACTTACTGATGGATACCACGTATCATTCTTTCATGTATTACAAGGTATTACATTCTTTCAATCAAAAAATATTTGTGAAGCATCCAACCATTTCCAGACATCATCATGGAACACTGAAATTCAGCAGTGATCAAGGCCAAGTCCCTTTCTTAATGGAGCTTACATGGTAGTTGGTAACACAGGCAATTAGCAAGTGAATAAATATTTAACGTATTTTCAGGTTATCTAAGTATATCTTTAAAACAAACTTACAGGGCAGGTAATATAAACCCATTTTACATATGCATAAATATTGAGCTGCATATAGTGAACTTATCTGTCAAAAGTGAGATGAGAAGTTGAAATGCAACCCAGCCCATGGTCTTTCTAGTAGTACCTAATATAAACCAAAATTCCCAAACAGGTGCAAAAAAGGAGACTTTATTTAGGTGAAATAGTTTGCAAACCAGGAAAACATAGCCTCTGGTAGAAACCTGAAAGTGTGCTCCCACCACCAAGAAAAAGAGGAGTCCACCTTTTACAGAGAAAGTTCCCATACAGATTCCCAATTGGTCCAATTTAATGCAAATGAGGTTTCCAAATTCGCACAGTTCTAATTGGTCTGAATCATGCAGTTCTGACCTGTCAATGTCATGCATTCTGATTGGTCATTCTAGAACAGTTCTGCTTGGTTGGTATAATTATGCCAGTCCTGACTGGACAGGGATGGTCTCAGTCCTTGGGTCAAAAGACAAAAGGACAGCTTTCCTGTAGTGGTTGATTCAGATGGCATGAACAAGCAAGGCATAGTACCTGAAGCCAACAGTTCAGTCTGAGTTTCTTCCTGGTATATAGAGTACATGAGGAGACCCTGTCAGCAAGTGGTGGCTAGATTCTTATTTATAAAATTTGAGCCCTTGGTTGACTATGGGAAATCCATCTCTGCAGATAAATTCCTTCTCAGTGTTCACATAAAATACATATTTCTTCTCAGGGTCCACACTAATAATTTTTTTATTATGAGTCTAGAGACTTAAGCTCCAGGGCTCTGCATTTTCATGGGCCTTTTCTAAATTCATGTCGTACCTAACTTTTAATCTTTTTCTTAATGAGGGACTACCACATTTTATAAGCCTTGGGCCTTGCAAAACCTGGGCCAGTCCTTGCCGATATAAAGATTCAGAGATGAGTCTTAGTTCCTCCTAGAACTCGGAATTCTGTGGAGGAGACAAATATAAGAACAACGCATGGTAATACATTGAGATAAGAGCTATATTAGAGGTATTATGGACTGAATTGCGTCTCCTCCTCCAAATTCATATGGCTATTGATGTGACTGATTTTGGAGAGAGGGCCTTTAGGGAATTAGTTACGGTTAAATGAGGTCATAAGAGTACAGTTCTAATCCCATAGGACTACTGTCCTTTTAAGAAGAGGAAGAGACACCAGAGAGCTTCCATACCGTGCACACACAAAGGAAAGGCCATGTAAGGGCACAGGGAGAAGGCAACTGTCTATAAGCTAAGAAGAGAGCTCTCACCAGAAACTGAAGCTCTCACCAGCACCTTGAACTTGGACTTCTATCTTCCAGAACTGTAAGAAAATACATTTTTATTGTTTAAGCCATCCAGTCTGTGGTATTTTGTTATGGCAGCCCAAGCACACTAGTACAGGAGGGACATCAGAGGCAAACGGGTTTGAGGATGGAGGAAGCATTCCAGGCATAGGAAACTTGAGAGAGCGCACTATATCTGTAGAACCATAAATAATAATAATGTATTCTTGTGGAATATGATGGCAGAGATAAGCAATGACAGGTGGGTGGGGGAAAATCACAAAAGGTGTGGTACGCTATGCCGAAGAATTTAAGTTTTATCTGATAGGTATGGGAATGCCCTGATTTGTCAAAACCATAAGTGGCAGCACAGAGGAGGAGGATAGATGAGAGGGAGGGAGAATAATTAGACAACTAATGCAATAGCCCGGGAAGCGAAGGGTGTGGCTCTAAAGTCAGTCAGTGGGGATAGAGAGAGGAGCCTGTTTTGGAATGAGAGAATGGGAGAGACAGAGGGAGGAGCTAGAATCACACGTGGATTTCTCCTTTTGGTACCTGGATGGATATGCTTGAAATATTTTGACCATGTTTAAATTGATTTGAATATATCCCTGGATTTAATTTACTTATGAGGAAAAGGTTTTAGAATTCTCATATTTCAAAGAAATATCAGTGGAGGTGTGCTATGGTCCTAGATATGCAGGTTTGGTCAACTGCATTCTCTGCCACTAGGGAACCAATAGAGTGGGAACACAGTGGCAAGAAGACATGGAAGAAAATCTGCAGGCAGGCTTCATTACCAACGTTTTACTTCTTAATAGGATGCTGGTTTTGCCTCTTCCTCCACTCCCTCCACCCCCGCCCCTTTTAAACTTGGGCCAGGGAAATTACAGCGTTTTGGAGGGAGTTGGGGTCAACCTTGGTAACTACCTGGCTTGGGGAAAAGAAGATTTCCATACTTGCCCAAGTCTTGGTTCTGATCCAACTTGTGGTATGCCTTCCGGTGGATCATTCACTGTCTCTGGGCCCCAGTCTCACCTTCTCAGAAATGAACCGCATGAGTCAAATGATCTTTAATTTCCCTTTCAGAGCTAATGTTTTATGCATCAATGTTTAACCAACTTATGTAAAACATATACAGAAATCAAGAGTCGGGGAATATTAAAGTCTCATATCCAAGGACAATGCCTTATTCAGTCATGAAATGACAGGCTTTAACTCCTATGTCATTTCCTCTCAGCCTGGAGATGTAGACTCATAGAGGACTCTAGCAAGAAGAGGGTATTTGGAAGCAATCCAGTCCAGCTTCCTTATCCTACACTTGAAGAGACTGAGAAACAGGAAGAGCATTGTCCAAGGTCATATAGCTAGTTAATAGCAGATCTGGGACTTGAACCCAAGTTTGTGGACTAGGGCCACAAGGGGCATATAACCACCAGGTTTTGTACTGTATGACTCTGCAGACTCTAAAGTACGTGGTACCCCCTAAAATTATATAAGGCAAAGGTCCTTTACCTAACCTCCATTTCAGCACTCCTCCACTCTATGTATCTAATTGTTTAAAATGTCTTCCCACCCTCCTGGATACCTGGCACCCTCTCTTCCTCTCTTTTACCTGACCGTTAGAATTCTATTCATCTTTTAAACTCAGTACAAATGTCACCTCTGTGGCCCCCTTTCTTTTATTTGTACATACCCCCATGGCTATATATACTTAACACATTACATGAAAGTTAGTATCTTATTTATCTCCCTGTGTTTGACCCAGTAAAGGTGGGAATCATGTCTTATTTATCTCTGTACTTCTAACATCTATCCCGGGTGCTCAACTGATGTCTAAGGAATGAATGAATGCAACAGATAAATGATGAGATGAATGTAAACCGAGGTCTGCTAGAGGATATAGAATCAAACAGAAAAGGCTTAGGAAGCCATGTCCCATGAGGTATAAATGAGACTAGGGTTTTCCTCTCATCTGGTTATTTCTTGGACCTGCAGGTCATCACCCTCATTAAGGATAGCTCCCCTAAGCTGTAAGCAGGAAATGCCTTGGTATCAGGCCCAATGGCTCATATTGAAGACATAATCCTTTGGCTCATGACTCACCAATGGATTCCAGAAGGCTCAGTGTGGGTGGCCTTCCTCAGTCAATCAATGGCTGGGCGTCCCAGCTTGTGATTGGATCCTCTTCCTGCCACCCAAGCTTATAGGTCTCTTAGATGCAGCCTGTATGGAGACCTCTGGCCATCAGGTTTGCTCAGTTGCTAACCACCCACCAGGAGACACAGGGAAGCATACGTAAAAGCTAGCTTTTATGACTACTGACACCCCCTTGAGCAGGTCATTGTGATTATTTAACATTTATGGGACACCCTCAATGCAGGGGAGGCAAGGGAAAGGGAGTTTGGCAGCCTCAGTACAAACAGGTATTTCTATACAACCCCATAAAGGTGCTGTTTCCTATTCAGATTATTTTGTTTGCAACTACAGTCAGGAACTCATACAGTCCAGGGCAATGTGCCTTGTATAACATTAAGCCAGGCTTTTCCGAGGGAATCTCAGTTAACTAAAACCCAAAAAAGAAGAACCTTCGATTAACCAAATTTTGATTTTTTTTACTTCTAATGGTTTGTTCTCTGGGTGATGTTGATGTACAAAATCCTCCATTCATTCTTTCTCATTCAACAAAATATCCGGGCTTCTGATTTTATGCCAGATTCTGTGTCTGGTATTGGTATTATAGAGATAAATAGGAAAGCCTGTGCCTTCCAACAACTCACTCTTGTAGAGAAAATAGACATGGAAACAAAAATATACTATTACAGATGATGAGTTAGAGCCAAGTTCACAGAAGAGTGGAGGCCTATAAGACAGAGTCGTTAACTCACTCTGCTGGGTGGGGCCCAGGTTGGGAAGACTTTTCAGGAGGAAAAGCTCAGGATGGCATTTGATGAATGATGACAATTTTGGAGTGCGTAGATGTGGACCTGACAGAGCGAATGACTGAGCAAAGGTGTGGAAGGGTGAAATGCATGATGTATTCAGGGAACCATAAACTATGCAAACAGGCTGGAACTGACAGTTCAAGAGGATGAGGTGGGAAATACGGGCAGAGGCTTGATTATGAATGAGACCCTGCCCATCATTTAAGAAGTCTGGCCATGACTGCAGCATTTGGAAACACCGGTCACTCTTAGAATGCTCTCCTCCCTTGGTTTGGGTGACATCACACTCTGATGGAGCAGGGCCTACCTCTCTGGCCACTCCTGCTCTGTCATTTGCATGGGATTGTCTTTCTCCCCACACTCGGTAATGCCAATGTTCTTCAGTGTTCCCTCCACTGTTTTTCTCACTCTTGACCCTTTGAGGAATTTTCCCAATGCAGTGGTTCACCGAGTAATATCTCTCCTCCAGATAAGTTCTTTCCTGCACTCCAGATGTGTACATAGATCCAACTGCCTAGTAGAAGTCTCTACTTGATAGGGGTAGCCGTCTGCTCCCTAAATCTTCATTCATTCTATATTTCCTATGCTTATGAAAAGCATCAATATCCAGTCACTCGTATCATCAAATCTGAAATTATCCTAGAATCCTTACTTTCCCTCATAAGTCACATCCATCATTGTAAGTCCATCAACCATTCATTCATTCATTCGACATTTATTCAGTTCTTACTTTTTTGCCAGGGCGTTGGTGATGTAGAGATAAGTAGAACAGAGCTCTGGCTCTGAGTAGCTCACAGTCAGGTGAGAAGAAAGGCACATGAATAGGTGGCTGTCATTCGGGATGCATAATGTAGTAAGAGAGGGCTGTGGGAACATGAAGAAAGCACCTATCTTAGGGGTAGGACTGAGGTGGGGTAAAGGAGATAATATCCCCTCAAAGAGTAGCAATTAGGCAGGGCAATACGGTTGTGGGGGGAGGTGGTGAGGGCAGGGAAGTTTTCCAGGAGAAGGAAATAACATGAGGAAATGAATGGAGATGAGAAATGCTGTGATGTGGTTTTAGCTACAAACAGTTCAAGTTGCTGAAGAGAAAAGTGGAAGGCAGAAGTGGTAGATGAGGAGATGAGGTTGGGTTTCAGGGTCTCATGTTTTCTGATAAAGAGTTTAGACGTATTTCAAGGGAAATAGGGATGTAATCGTTGGAGCAGAGGACTGACCTGACCTGGCTAATTGGGCAGGAAGATCATACCAGCAGGTAGGGTAGGTTGGCAGGGGGAAGGAGGAGAGGCTGCTGCAATAAGAAGGTCAAGAGAGAGGAAATGAGGCCTGCCCTAGGGTAGGTGCTCCAGGAATGGAGAGGGAATGAAAATGGGGAGATATTCCTCAAGTAGAGTCAGCTGCCTTTACTCATCATTTGAACATGAGACTAATACAGAGATAGAAATAAGATACTCTTTTTTTTTTTTTCCTAGCTGAACGATAGGTAAACATTGACGTTTATTGAGAATGGGAGTGGGAGTAGGCTCAGGAGGGTGAGTGAGCAAGAGCATTCAATTTTAGAGTAGTTTTGAGATATCTTACCCAAGATTGCATTGTAAGCTTGAAAGATTTTTTTCACATGGGGGACTGGGGCTGACTGCATCTTCTGGATCTGACCTGGACGTTTCTGAGTCAGATCCGTATTCTTAATGATCCTGGGCACCCAGCATAGAACAGAGGGAGGTTTTGCATCATGCACAGAAAGTGGGGATTGAAATCACAGCAATTCTCAGACCAGGAGGAAGCCTTTGTATATTTGCTGACCCACCGTCTGCTGGTTGTGGCGGGACTTCCGCTCTCTGCCATTTCCCGCTAGGAATGCTGGGCCATCTGAGATAAGCAACAAATCCCTATCCATACTAGAAGGGGAGATATTTCTTGAACTCTGCCCATCCCTGTCTTCATTCCCATCTACCTCCACGTGTTTTTCTTTAAAGGTTGATGGAAGGGTCTGCTGTGGTTGGTGGACTTATCATTACTCTGTCCTCCTTCAACTCAATCCTCTCTAAATCTTGTGGTCTTAAAGTGAAAGGGGCTTTGAAGGAGAAAGTGCAGTTCTCAGAGAAAAATGGACTTGAAGGCTATGTCTAGATAATGGTTTCCTTTTTTCTTTTTTTCTTCAGATTGCTTTTTGTTTATTTTGTTTTAAAGGGCAGGTTTCCTATTGCCTTTGGACAGAACAGTATCTCTCTGGTGTTTCTTTGGAGCAAGAAATAAGGCCAGCCTGGGGGTGAGGATGGTGAATGTGGAGTTGCCAACCCTGAGCTACTTTTTCTTTGTCTGTAGGAGGTTGGACTGTATGAAATCAAAGGTCCTCTCAGGTTTGAGCATCTAAAATATGGTTCTGAGAGCCAGTTAGTTATGGAGGCAGCATCATGAATGGGAAAAGCAGTGGGTCAGGAGTCCTTGCTTTTCTTGCCAACTGTGAGACCCTGGGTCATTCAATTCACCTTCTCAAATCAAGATTTTCTATCTGTTAAATGAAGACAATTATCCTATTAACATACATTTCAGGAAGTTGTGGGAATCAAATGGAAATATCAAAGTGTGATGTGTAAAATACTCTGCATTTCCAAGGAACTTGGGTCTAAATGGTGATGGCCCAGCTAGCTACTTCACCAATTCAGGCCAGTTGAATTGTGGCTTAGAACATGGTCAGTGTCAACAGCCAGGATGACCTCATCTTAACTAATTACATCTGCAATGACCCTATTTCCAAACAAGTTCACATTCCGAGATACTACGTATTAGGACTTCAAGATATGAATTTGGAGGGGAGGACATAATTCAACTTATAAAAGACACAGTTGATAGCCAAAATATATTTGTTGAATGAAAGAATGAATGGATAAACTCAAAGAAGCAAGAATTAGCATGGTGCCTGTGGGGAGCTCTGGGTTGTTTGGGATTTTTTTTTTTTTTTTTTTTTTTTGAGCTTCAAGAGCAAGGCAGGGACTGGTGAGAGTTGATGTCCAAGAGGTATGTGTACCTTCTCCTTAGCACATGGGAAGCGCTCAGAGGTAGTTGCTATGATTTTAATTTCTACTGGTTGTTAGATGGATGCATGACTATCTCTGTGGCAATGCAGCCTTGCTCTTAGATGACTCAGCATGCAGCACAGTGGAACTGAGTGTCAGCAGTTTGGGCCGGTGCACTATCCTGTTTACCAAGGGCCGCATGCACACCAGCTTATTCGGGAGATCCTGGAGGCCAACATCTTGCATGAGACCCTCTAACCTGGTCTTCTTTCTTCTACATCTCAACAATAGGCTGCCTTCTGCCCTCTGATAAACAGCTTATCATTCATGAGCTGAGATCAGGAACAAGTTGATGAGGTTTCTGGAACATTTCCTTTAGGGTCATAACCACTGAGACACAACTTCTGATTAATAGACCTTGTGATATAGCATGAGCAAGGTAACAGAACATAAATAGCAAAGAAAACCAAGATTAATGTGGAAATGTCCCTGAGATATCAGGATAGGAAGTTGCAAAGGAGCCAAGGTGGCTCCTTGGAAAATGAGCTGGAAGTTAGGGAGAGATAACCTAATAGTGGAGTGAAAAGGGCTCTGGTGTTGACTGCCTGACATGAATCCAGCCTCTGCCACCTACTAGAGGTGGGATCTGGGGTAAGTCAGATCCCACAGCCCCCCCTCCCCCGGTGAATCTCAGTTTCCCCAGCCCAAAGGTGGGAATAATATGATCCATGTCATTAGAGAGAGTGCAAGAGAGTTTAACACAGAGCCTGGCATTCAGCAAGAGTGCTATGCATGGTGTCAATAATAATAACTTACACAAATTGAGTGCTTATAATGGACAAGGTATTATTCCAAATGGTTAACCCCATGAGGTAGATGTGATCATAAAACTCATTTTGCATTCGAAAAAACTGAAGTTCAGAGAGTTTAAGTAAATGCCCAAGGTCACATAGTTACTAAGTGGTGACCTTGAGATTCAAACTTAGACAGCTTGTCCTAGAGCCTGTGCTTTTAGCTATTATGCTATGTAATTGTTGGTATAATTATAATAGATGTTGATATTCTTCAGCTATAAAGTAAGAACCTGGGGCATTTTCAATCAAGAAAACTGGAAGGAAGAGAAATAACAAAAGTTATTAAGCCATTTCTGGGTGCCAGCTGATAAAGTACTTATATTATCTCAATATAAAATATGCAAACTGCAAACTAGAAGAGATGTATTAGCACCTGCATTTTAGAAATAATGCAAACTGGAAAAGATGTATTAGCACTTGCATTTTAGAAATAAGGAAACCATGACTCAGAAATATCATATAGCTAAGATGCAAATAAACCCAAGGCAGCCTGGGTCCGAAGCCCATGTTCTCTCCACCACATCTACAGCCATCAGGGAATTTGCTGAAGGTTACGTAGAAAAGACTGCATGACATCCAGAGCCCTTTCTCTAAGGGGTGACTAAAACACGGTGGCTCTTTCTGACTTGTGTCAGAGCTGACAGTTATGTAAAGAGGACCATTAACAAGTTCACAAGACACTGGGTCCAAAATGAGTAACAAATCAGACTCCCACAGGAAGTTAAGAGGGCAATAGGAAAATTACTGCTGGGGTTTGATGGTCCATGAAGTGCAGAGAAAACATCAGCTGGTAAGGAAGATGGATAGGAGAGCCTATATTTAAAACTGGCTGAGGTGAGGAAGGAAGCCATCGACCTAATTTTAGAAAGCTTCAGACTCTGAGGCTCCCAAGGTACGAGACAAGGAACTTGGGTGAGAATTGCTTGTCATTTATCATCCACTGGCCTCCAGAAGAGGGGTTGGGGCTGATTCAACTTGAAGGCATACCCCAGTGGAATAGAAAAAGGATGAGCCTTGAAGTCAAGTAGATCTAATGTTGAGCTACATTTGGTCAAGTGACTTATTTCATCTCTCTGGGACTAAGTTTCCTCATCTATAAAATGGGATGACAGTATCCGCCTGACAGAGCATTTGGTAAGAATTAAATGAGAAAAGATCAAAAGGGCCTAATAAATTGCCTAGCCCATGGAAGGCACTCAGTTAATGTTCATTGAATGAATCACATGGGGAGATAAAATGTTTGTAAAATGAAGTCTTTATTGAATCACGATAAGAGTATCATCAGTAGATTCTAATTTCTTTAGATTGGAAAAGAGGTTTTCATGTCCGCTGTGGTTGGCCTTTCCCATATTCAAGGACTACTACATTCTGAAAGCTCTAAGCATGTTTGATAACTGCGTGAGTATACACGCATATTCTTAAACCCTGGCATGAAATGTTGTTGCTAATTACATAATGCGTTCTGAAGTTTACCTTATAGGACTTTAACATCATTATCTCTTTTTTTCTTCAAAATTGAGATTTTTTTTTTCTGATTCTAAAAACAAGTTGGTTGCAAATAATTTCATAATTTAGGATGATATGAAGTGACAAGTGAAATTATACTCTCTAATTTGACTTCTCAGACATAACTATTTTGTATTATGTGTATATGCTTCCTGACCTTATTCTTTACTCATATAAACACATATGTTACATTCCACACACACACACACACACACACACACACACACACACACACACACACACACACACAACTTAGTTCAGATTCTTAATTTTTAGCTCAACACATTGCCACCTGGAATAAAGACTACATTTCCCAGCCTCTATTTCAGTGAGGCATGTGCTATGGCTAAGTTCTGGCCAATAACATATAAGCAGGCAGATTGTACAGCACCAAGAAGGTTGCCTAAAAGAAGCTAATTCATATGGGAAGGGTGTCTTTTCAGTCTTTTGTCTGTCTCCTTCTGGCCTACAAAATAGATGTGAAAGTAGAGTTCTATCAGTCTACTTAGGGCATGATGGGACCCTGAGGCTGAAAGCCACATGTTGGAGACCAATAGAAAGATATCTGAGTCATTGATATCTTAAAGCAATAGCCATACCAGCTCGATTGGCTTTCTTCAGTCTTTTAATATTGGAGAATAATTTCCTGTGATTTTAAGCCACTGTGATAAGGTCTTCTGTTACTGGTACCTGGATACAATTTCTAAATGATAGAAATCTTCCCCGCCCCCAACCCTTTCCATTTAACCGTATATTAAAGATAGATTTTCCCCTGTCAATGTATAAAAAAATCTATATTCTTATTCATGACTATATAAATATTCCATTATAAGGATTTACCATAATTTACTCATTTCTTTATTGATAAAACTCAAATACTTTTCAATTTTTGAAAATTATAAATAATGTGGAACATAAATTTTTGCGCACATTTCAATATTTTCTTAGGATAAGAAGAGGCATTTTAGGGCTAAAAGATTTGAGCATTTTAAAGAGGTAATTTAATTAAATTGATAAATCAATTTGTGCATTGTAATTGATATGTGTTGCCAAGTTGTCTCTGGAAAAATTGTTCCAAGCTATACTTTTGTACATTGCATTTCAAAAAGTGTATTGTGAGATATTTCATACACGCAAAGCACAAAGAACAGCATAAGAAACACCTATATACTCACTGCCTAGTTTAAGAAGTAGAACATTTCCACAGTTTCCGGAAGTGCCCTGTGTATCGCAGTCCTGACGGCATCATCCAACCCTTCTCACTCAACAGGCTACTGTCTCTCTTGATCTTTCAACCAGACTTGAGGCCAGTGACTGACTACGTAGGACTCTTTCACTTGCCAGTGATAGACACTCTCCCCAATCCAAAAAAAAAAATGTATTGGTTCATACAATTTAAATGTCCTGGGATAGAATGTGCTAAAGGCAGAAGCTCAAATGGTCATCAGGACTTCATCTCTCTTCTTCTCTTAGGCCTCTTTTCCTCCACACTGGCTTCACTGTCAGTTTCCACATAGATGGCAGCCAGCACCTCCAGGCCTCCATCCTCTACATTCACATCCAACAGAAAAAAATACTGCTTCTTCCCAGTAGCTCCCACACAAGACCTGGATTCACTCTGACTAGATTAACTGGAATGATATGCCAATTTTGAACACATCTAGCTCCCACTATGGATTTGTCATCTGGAATCTATCAAACCCTTCTAATGCTTATTTATATTTTCTGCTTGTATTGGGATAACAAATACCAGGGTTAACTACCTTACTGGTAATGTTGTCCCTTGCAGAAGACAGTACAAAGATAACCATCACTAACATTTATTGAGTGTTATAATATGCTTGGTGCCTTACCTCATTCAATCTTCCCTACAAATCTTTGAGGTGCATATGATGCCCATTTTATAAATGAGAAAATTAGAGGCTTAGAGAAGATAAATAGCTGGCCTGACCTCATACAGCTTATGTGCGTTGGGGCTGGGATTCAGCCCCAGCTTTACCTCACTCCAGCGTCCAGTGGGGAGATGACCACGCCACGTGGCCTCTCTTGTAATAGGCATGTGTTTACTTTGCAAGGCTCTTGTAAATGTAACATGAAAACACTGTGTAAACTGAAGCACTTCACAAACATTAGTTCATTGAACTCATTGATGTGTCCTAAATTTACCTCCTTCAAGCCCCCACTGGGAGGGAAGGGGACAGCTTGGTAACCCAATAATCCTAAAGTAAACAGATGAAGTAAGGGAAGAGGGAAACAAGTTTTTCCCTGAACTATTTTTCTTTATTTTTACAAATATGTTTTTAAAAGGGCATCTACAACCGTTTAGGATTTTAAGAATAATATAAAAGACTTTTAGTAAGTATTTGCTCTGGTCAAAAAACGGTTCTGGGAAGACCTGCAAAGTGTGGTGGAAAAGAGTAGAATTCAGAGTGGACAGGTCAGGTTTGCAGCCTGCCCCTGGCTGTTGCTAGCCCTGCTGTGTGACTTGGAGTTGGCCCGGTCTCCTTGCTGGCCTTAGTTTCCCCGCTGGTTCAACATGAGGTTTGAAAAAGGCATTTCTCATCCCAAAGTTTTTCACCGATAGAATAATTATGGAGTGAGGGTGATTAGGAGGTGATGGTAACCCCAGTCTTACCAGGAGTCCTGTGGAAGTCTGAGGAAGAAAGGAAAATGTCTCCCACTGGCTGCAGAGCAACCTCTTTGAGGAATAAGGAGGGCTGAAGAATGGGACCCTAGGGGTTTTCCTGCCCCTGGAAATATTTGGCTTTGGGTATTCCCCAGGCAAAAGCTTCGCGACTCCTGCAAGTTGTCGCTTGGAGTTCCTGGCCAAGCTCCAGTTTGGATCTGAGGAATATAGCAAAAGACTTTAATGTCCCGTAAACTGGCTTCCCGGAGAAGAGTGCTCACCCCAGCATAATCAAGCCGTTAGCGAGACACTCAGCCTACTTCCAGTCAGGAGCACGCGCAGACTGGAGAAGGTACAGTGCTGGGAGGTGGGAATAGCACTGGATTGGGAGGGTTCTGATCTTGGCTCTGTCACTGACCTGGGCAAGTCACGCCCTCCCTCTGGGCCTCTTTTTCTTCATTTTCAAAATGAGGGGTGGTATTAGACCAAAATGTGCGAAGAGATTAAATGAACAGATATTAGAGCCACCCTGCCTGAGTTCTGATACAGACTTGCTGCTCACTCTCTTTGTGTCCTTAGGTAATTTATTTAAACTCTCTCCCTCAGTTTCCCCATCTATAAAATGGGCATACTCATAGAACACACCGTATGGGGTTTAGTGACCATTAATTGTAAAGCACTTCAAATCGTGCCTGACATAAAGTAGATGCCCTATAAGTATAAATCATTATTGTGACTGTCACCCTCTGTTTAGGACGATGAGAGGAGTAGACCTGCCATTGTTGGGACCACAGGCCTGCAAGGCTCCAACGGTGCTCCAGGCTACCTGTGGCAGTGGGAAGATGACGTCATGCCCTCTGTCTGTTGAGGACCCTTGAGGGAAGGGTGCCTCTTATCAAGGGTCAAAATGTGAGACTCTGAGCCTCACAGCAGGGCACAGGGGAGGAAAGGAGAGAGGAGGGAGAGAGGAGGTGGGCTACTCTGTCTACAGTCAGAGAGGGGTGAGCCGGGTCAGGCAGGCCTTTCAGACTTGGGTTCAAGTCCTGACTATGCCGCTTACGTGCTGTGGGAGCCCTGAACAAGATTCTGCATTCATCTGACCTTCATTTTGCACATCTGTGAGATGCGAGCATAGTGCCCAGGCCACGGATCACCATTCTGTGGAGAGTATGATTGAAATAACATAGTGGCACGGTGCCAGCTACACTGGGGATGTGCGACAAGTGTGAGTTGAATCCGAATCAAGGGGACAGAAAATGCAGCCTGCGACAACACCAGGCAGGACACATGGATTGGTGGTGGTAGTAGTGACATGCGTGCATTGGCACTTGTGTGTGTGCTTGTCGGGTGTGTTACAGTGGAGGTGGAGGAGGAGAAAGAGGGAAAGCTTTGCAGTTTCCTGAGGTTTGGAAAGGCCTTACCTAGTGACCTGTTGACATCTCTTTAACCTAAACCCCACTGCCGTGGTCCAGTCTGACACCCCTTCCAGCAGGACATGGCCCAGAGCCTGTTAACTGGTCTCTCTTCCTCCAGTCTCACATTGTGGCTGCTTTCATTTTACTTCATACTGTGAGCAGAGCCATTCTTCTAAAATGGAGATGTGATAGTGTCACTACAGTGTCACTACAGTGACTCCCCATGGTCCTCAGGAGAAATAAACTCTTGGACAAAGTTGTCTTCTGATTTCCCCCTGTGGGTCCACCACCCTCCCTTCTCCACCCTGCTCTGGGCCCCATGACTGAGACCCATACTGAGTGTGTCAATGGGCCCTATTTACATTCATGTTTTCAGTTGGGTTCAGCCAGCGAAGCTCGAAGCTCGAAGAGATGGAAGGGGAGGAGAGTGGTCAGAGCATTTACCTCCCTATTCCCTCTGTCCAGGTTCCCATGGAGGCCTGTGTCCCTCCCCAAAGGCCACAGCTCCAGTCACAGTCTTCCCTAAATCCCTCTTTCCTCGTCCCTTCAGGCTTCAGGGTGTTAATGTTTACTAGCCCTCAATACTGCAGCATCCATTATTACTTTTCCTACTCCCTGCCTGCACCCTGTGTGAAGTTCCTTAAACCTTTCTTGAATTGGGGAGATGACCACGCCACGTGGCCTCTCTTGTAATAGGCATGTGTTTACTTTGCAAGGCTCTTGTAAATGTAACATGAAAACACTGTGTAAACTGAAGCACTTCACAAACATTAGTTCATTGAACTCATTGATGTGTCCTAAATTTACCTCCTTCAAGCCCCCACTGGGAGGGAAGGGGACAGCTTGGTAACCCAATAATCCTAAAGTAAACAGATGAAGTAAGGGAAGAGGGAAACAAGTTTTTCCCTGAACTATTTTTCTTTATTTTTACAAATATGTTTTTAAAAGGGCATCTACAACCGTTTAGGATTTTAAGAATAATATAAAAGACTTTTAGTAAGTATTTGCTCTGGTCAAAAAACGGTTCTGGGAAGACCTGCAAAGTGTGGTGGAAAAGAGTAGAATTCAGAGTGGACAGGTCAGGTTTGCAGCCTGCCCCTGGCTGTTGCTAGCCCTGCTGTGTGACTTGGAGTTGGCCCGGTCTCCTTGCTGGCCTTAGTTTCCCCGCTGGTTCAACATGAGGTTTGAAAAAGGCATTTCTCATCCCAAAGTTTTTCACCGATAGAATAATTATGGAGTGAGGGTGATTAGGAGGTGATGGTAACCCCAGTCTTACCAGGAGTCCTGTGGAAGTCTGAGGAAGAAAGGAAAATGTCTCCCACTGGCTGCAGAGCAACCTCTTTGAGGAATAAGGAGGGCTGAAGAATGGGACCCTAGGGGTTTTCCTGCCCCTGGAAATATTTGGCTTTGGGTATTCCCCAGGCAAAAGCTTCGCGACTCCTGCAAGTTGTCGCTTGGAGTTCCTGGCCAAGCTCCAGTTTGGATCTGAGGAATATAGCAAAAGACTTTAATGTCCCGTAAACTGGCTTCCCGGAGAAGAGTGCTCACCCCAGCATAATCAAGCCGTTAGCGAGACACTCAGCCTACTTCCAGTCAGGAGCACGCGCAGACTGGAGAAGGTACAGTGCTGGGAGGTGGGAATAGCACTGGATTGGGAGGGTTCTGATCTTGGCTCTGTCACTGACCTGGGCAAGTCACGCCCTCCCTCTGGGCCTCTTTTTCTTCATTTTCAAAATGAGGGGTGGTATTAGACCAAAATGTGCGAAGAGATTAAATGAACAGATATTAGAGCCACCCTGCCTGAGTTCTGATACAGACTTGCTGCTCACTCTCTTTGTGTCCTTAGGTAATTTATTTAAACTCTCTCCCTCAGTTTCCCCATCTATAAAATGGGCATACTCATAGAACACACCGTATGGGGTTTAGTGACCATTAATTGTAAAGCACTTCAAATCGTGCCTGACATAAAGTAGATGCCTTATAAGTATAAATCATTATTGTGACTGTCACCCTCTGTTTAGGACGATGAGAGGAGTAGACCTGCCATTGTTGGGACCACAGGCCTGCAAGGCTCCAACGGTGCTCCAGGATACCTGTGGCAGTGGGAAGATGACGTCATGCCCTCTGTCTGTTGAGGACCCTTGAGGGAAGGGTGCCTCTTATCAAGGGTCAAAATGTGAGACTCTGAGCCTCACAGCAGGGCACAGGGGAGGAAAGGAGAGAGGAGGGAGAGAGGAGGTGGGCTACTCTGTCTACAGTCAGAGAGGGATGAGCCGGGTCAGGCAGGCCATTCAGACTTGGGTCCAAGTCCTGACTATGCCGCTTACGTGCTGTGGGAGCCCTGAACAAGATTCTGCATTCATCTGACCTTCATTTTGCACATCTGTGAGATGCGAGCATAGTGCCCAGGCCACGGATCACCATTCTGTGGAGAGTATGATTGAAATAACATAGTGGCACGGTGCCAGCTACACTGGGGATGTGCGACAAGTGTGAGTTGAATCCGAATCAAGGGGACAGAAAATGCAGCCTGCGACAACACCAGGCAGGACACATGGATTGGTGGTGGTAGTAGTGACATGCGTGCATTGGCACTTGTGTGTGTGCTTGTCGGGTGTGTTACAGTGGAGGTGGAGGAGGAGAAAGAGGGAAAGCTTTGCAGTTTCCTGAGGTTTGGAAAGGCCTTACCTAGTGACCTGTTGACATCTCTTTAACCTAAACCCCACTGCCGTGGTCCAGTCTGACACCCCTTCCAGCAGGACATGGCCCAGAGCCTGTTAACTGGTCTCTCTTCCTCCAGTCTCACATTGTGGCTGCTTTCATTTTACTTCATACTGTGAGCAGAGCCATTCTTCTAAAATGGAGATGTGATAGTGTCACTACAGTGTCACTACAGTGACTCCCCATGGTCCTCAGGAGAAATAAACTCTTAGACAAAGTTGTCTTCTGATTTCCCCCTGCGGGTCCACCACCCTCCCTTCTCCACCCTGCTCTGGGCCCCATGACTGAGACCCATACTGAGTGTGTCAATGGGCCCTATTTACATTCATGTTTTCAGTTGGGTTCAGCCAGCGAAGCTCGAAGCTCGAAGAGATGGAAGGGGAGGAGAGTGGTCAGAGCATTTACCTCCCTATTCCCTCTGTCCAGGTTCCCATGGAGGCCTGTGTCCCTCCCCAAAGGCCACAGCTCCAGTCACAGTCTTCCCTAAATCCCTCTTTCCTCGTCCCTTCAGGCTTCAGGGTGTTAATGTTCACTAGCCCGCAATACTGCAGCATCCATTATTACTTTTCCTACTCCCTGTCTGCACCCTGTGTGAAGTTCCTTAAACCTTTCTTGAATCATTCAGGTGAGAACGCCATCCTTTTCCTGCTGAGACCCAGTGTGACACAGCGTACAAGGCCCTTTATGCCCTACCCCAGCTGATCTCTCCCCTTATACCCACTCTATGATCCCACTTCTCTCCATTATTCATGTGCACTAGCCTATTTCTCACCCCAGAGCTTTCCCATAACTGGTGCTTCAGCCAGGATAACTTTGGTACTTCATACACACTTCCTCCAAAAAGCCTTCCTTGATACTCCCAAGTTCAGTCAGAGCCCTTCCTCTGGCTCCAGTGGCCCCTTGTTTTTCCCCCATCACAGTTGGTATCATATTGTACTGAAATTGTCTACTTACTTGTCTTTCTTTCCTACCAGACTGTGAACCCCCTGAAGGTAGGAACCATATCTTGCATGTGGAGAGTAAGGCAGTTACAGCAGAGGGGTTAAGAGCACAGACTCTGGAGCTGTTCTATCTGGGTTTATATTCCAGGTCTTCATTTCTCAGCTGTGTCTACAGCCTTAAGCTCTATATGAATAGTCACCCCATCTATGAAATGGGGATACAGAAAATATCTACCTATAGAGTTACTGAAAAGATTAAATTAATTAATATATGTAATTAATTATATGTAAAAGTATGTATTTTTATAATTGCATATATTAACTAAATTAATATATGTAAAACTAAGTGTTAATATTAACTAGTATATATAATACTTAGTTTACATATATTGACTTAGTTATTACATGGAATTTCATATATGAAATTATAAACTAATTTGCCATATGGAATTAATATCCAGGAAATGTTGGGTATTATGGCCAGTGTGTGACATAAAGTGTATGCTCAATAAATAGAGAATGAATGGATTCTTTCTTACAGGTGTATCATTGAACAATACTGTACTTTCCCATTTAGTTTTTACAGCAGACTTGAGAGGAAAAGGTCATAATTCTATCCCCACTTTACAGATAAGGACACTGAGCTTGGAGGGACTTGCCGGGGGATCCACAACTGACATGGAGCTAAGGAGCACGTGGATGTTAAGACCCCCTAGCTGGGTGCCATCTCCCTCAGCTGCCACAGAGAGTGAGAAGGTCTGTGTGACTCTGCTCTAGCCAGTTTTGCTCCGGGAGAGAGGTGGCTGCAGAGTTGGTAGAATCAGGCAGGGACTTAACAGGCATTGACTTTGTTACTTAGGGGTTTTCCTGGCTGTAAGCTCTGAGAGGGTTTAAAAAAAAAAAAAGTCCAATGTGTTGCAAGTTCTGAAACCAGCTGCACTTACAAGTTCTCTGGGCACAGGTGTTCATTTGAGAGGTGAGATATCTAAAAGGAGAACCCCAGGAAGTGTGATGCAAAAGAGAAATGAACCTTCAGTGTTGCAATGAATAACAATAATAATAATTTACATGTGGCTCTTAAGAGTGCTAATCATTTATCCAGTGCTTCTGGGTGTGCAAACGGTTCTCTAGTAATACTCGGCAAGCTATCTTTTGAATTAATTGTAGCATCTGTTCCTTTTGTCCTTGTCTGTGGGGATTCTCACTGAGCTCCCAAGAACCCAGCTCAGTACCTGATGCACTAAGGAAGCCCCACAAATGGTTGTGGAATCACAGGCTAAGTACGGAAATGAATCTAGTCTTCTTGGTCCCACACAAATCCATTTTATAGATCAGGAGACCGAAGTCTTGGGAAAAGTATTAACTTTTCTGGGTCTTGGTTTTTCTCATTTACAACATGGCAACAGGAATGGCCATACTGAGGGGTCTTTGA
Organism: Pteropus vampyrus; assembly: GCF_000151845.1. Classification (NCBI taxonomy): domain Eukaryota; kingdom Metazoa; phylum Chordata; class Mammalia; order Chiroptera; family Pteropodidae; genus Pteropus; species Pteropus vampyrus. The sequence continues at coordinate 778,079 of NW_011888951.1, forward strand.
GGAATTCATAGGCAGCCTTTCTAGACGAAGCTTCTCTTTTTCCTTCTGCCCTCCTCCAGGACTCCCTCCATAGCCTCACAGGCTAGGGACCCCGGCCTCAAGCTAAAACGGCAGGAAAGTGCGTGTCTGTAATTTTCTGCCTCCTCTGGGCACAGAGCAGTATAGCCAGTTTTCAGGCAGGCACGGGGTTCACCTAGCAGAGATGATGGCTCTGAGGACAGCCATACTCCCTCTCAGTCTTCAGGCCACTTCAGGACACGATCCCTCAGGGGGCATCCAACCCAGAGAAGGTCACTGCAGCAGCTTGCAAAGTGGGTGTTGGAGCCTGGGACACGTAAATAACTCCAAGGAGACAGCCCCTTGGCACCCTTTCCTGGTTAGGAGTAAACATTACGTTATTCAGAGAGACACTTAGGTTTCAAACCACTTCATATTTAATCAGCAATCACGCTCCCTTCCAAAAGCCAGTCCAGGAAAAACATTAGTTTAATTTTTGACAAGAAACAAAGCTTTCTGAAATCTCATGCACACAGCCTAGGCCTCGAGGAACAAACTTATGGCTCTGTTTTGAGCCAGAGGTGGAGCCAACCTGGGACACTGTGGCTGACACACTGCACATCTGTCTAGTGTTTCAGTTTGTCCTGAGGAGTGGTGGTGGAAAGTTCAGGAAAAGAGGCCTATGTGGGCTGTGGAGACAGACAGACCTGTGTTAGAGTCCCACCTGTCCCTCCCACTGGTGGTGTGCACTTCAGCAGGATGTGCTCAGGGTCTCATAGGAATAACTATACCTACGCGGAAGGTTGCATGGAGGTTTAAATCAAACGCCCCAGTGGCTTAGGTTGAACTGTATGAAACTGCCAATTTCGAAGGTCAAAAATGGTCAAACGTTCACAATTTCATACACTTCAAGCTCCTATATTAAGTGCCTGCACATTTGAATAGTCCTTAAATTGGGCTAAACATTTACACAGGGAGTCTCAAAACTGAGTAAGCCTCAGTGGGGGAGTGAGGAGTGTGTGGAAAATATCTGATTTGGGAGATCTTCGTGGGTCCTAGACATCTGCATTTGAACAGACTTGGAACCTCCACTCCTGGTGATTTTGACAAGGTGATGCTTAGCGCTCAGTTGAACTAGGCCTTGAACGAAGAAAAACCTGAAGAGGAGGACGTGAGTAGAATAAACTGGCAATTCCCTCTAGCAACCTCTTGGTTTTTTTTTTTTTTTTTTTTTTGGAGGGAGTGGTAGTCCAGAGGGTAGCAGAATTAGCTTGGAGTGTGTGTGTGTGTGTGTGTGTGTGTGTAAGACAGAGAAAGAAAGGAAGAATGGGAGAGAGATGCTTGAGAATCCCTTCTGATTGCACTACAAACTCTAATCCTAATCTTTGATGGCTCTCATTTTGAATTACCTATATCCTAAACATTTTCACCATTTGAAGGTCGGGAGTTGGTCAACATGTGTTTACACTCAGTAGTGCCTCTCATATCCAAATATGCAGGATACAGTTTCAACTATGTTCAAATGTCCTTAAAAGTTGGAGCAAGAGGAATTAGCCATTGGAAAAATGTGAATATCAGACTTGGAAGCATGTGTTGAGCTTTCCTGACGTCATCTCTTCATATCTCTGGTGAGGAAGACACAACTCAGGAAGGAAGTGGCACCTCCCAAGTTCATGCCATGTGAGTTGGGGCAGAGATGACCTTGAGGGCTAACTCTTTGCTCTCCTTGGAGCTCATAACTAACCTTTACTTTAGTCTCTTTATTGTTGTTATGACTTAACAAACCTTGGCCAGCAGTTTCTGGGTTGCATCAGTGTGAACCTACATCACTTTTTTCAACTGCTCCTTCCTGTTGCAATTCAAATTGCACTACACAGTGCTGCCAGGTTAAACAGTCTTAGTCATTCACCTGTTCATTCACTACATATAGATCAACTACACTGAAGATGCAAGGATGAGCACATTAGACATAATTCTTACCCTCATGAACCCTACAAGCTCCATGTTCCTACTCTGTATAATCATAAGAGCTATAAGGTACATGCAGAGGAACTTTGAGAATGTATAACAGGCAGGCCTACTCTAGTTGAGGCTGCTGGGAATTGCCTGCTTCTTACTTTCTGATGGGAACCTGGTAATGAGTCCAGGCTCCAAAAAACATTTGCAGACTTTTATTAAATCCATTCTAGTTCCAAACACTGAGCTGATCTCTACTGCTTAGATATAGATCTACAAGAAAAAGTGATAAGGCCAGAAAGAATACCAATGCTCGAGCTGAGATGATGTTGGTAAAAGCCCTGCACCTCACAGTGTTTGGGGGCGTCCTCATACTTCCCATAGGGAAGCATTCCTAGAGTCCCATTTTACACTCAAGGAAGTGAGCTCAGAGACTCTACCTGTGTTACCTGGTCTTGAGCTCTGTCTCCATACCTGCCAAATGGAGACAATAAGAATCTCTACCTCACAGCTGTTGTAAGAATTAACTGAAATATCATGTGGAAGCACCTAGCACCAGCTCTTACTTTGTGGTACCCAAGGAATAATATTCATACATTTCTTCCAGGAAATTTTCTCCACACAGCTTAGGCACTACATGGCATGGGCTGGGCTT
>NW_011888951.1:781771-792326 GCF_000151845.1 Pteropus vampyrus
TACCTGCCTTCAAAGCTTTCAACAGACAAATTCTGCTTTAAGGAGACTGATGCCCCAGGGATTGATATAAATCTCTAGTCTTCAATGGAGAAAAGGTAATGTTTGCTAAGAAGACACCTAATCAGAATTTATGGGCTGAAGCTGCTATATAGCCACCTCTTCCTCTGAATGCAATTTCTGTCTATTCCTAAGTGATGGATGGAAGTCTGAGCATGGAGGGCCAGGAATGTCTAGCTTCACATGAGGGACATTTGAGTGAAGGGCACCAGTCAGTTGCTGTGATCAATAAAGAGATAAAACACCAAAGACATGGGGATGGACGAGATCAGATGGATGAATGCAAGTTGCCTCTCTGGCATCTTTCTTTCCTAAGGAAATTGATGGAAGATGTGTCAGGCCAAACTCACTGCATTCCAGCCCCAAGGGTCAGCTGTCCAAAACCTGTGAATGTCCTACACCCAGAGCTGAGGGGGCTGGGGAAGGGTCCTCAGAGTCTCTGACCCAGGCCTGGAGACAGTCACTCTCTGCTCTGTAAATACCAAAGACATTCCTAGGAGATGAAAGACAGTTTCACAGGCAGCATCCTAAGCCCCTTCAAACTCCAGGCTTCCACTGGTCATCAGGGCAGTCTCTCTCTTTAAACAACATTGTAAAATATAGTGATTGCTCTGAAGGGTGATAGAGGCTGGAAGGCAGCAATTTTATGAGAAGCAAAATTTATTTTCTCCATGAAACCTCAGTGAGTCATTGCATCTTTGAGTTGGAATGATAATCATAAAATTCATGGACTTTGGTGGAAAGTTTTGGAGTTATACTGAGTGCTTGCACATCCACAATCTCCTTTCTCTCTCCGAATAGCCCAGTGAGGAGTGTGTTGTTATTATCCCCATTTTTATAAACAAGGCAACTGAAGCCCAGAAAAGATAAGTCATTTGTTCTTATGCCTCAGCTGCTAAGTAATGAAACAAGGTCTTGTGTCCTTGTTTCATTACTTAGCAGCTCCCAACCCTGGCTCACATTTTCCCTACACTGTGACTTAGATATTGCCTGGTTCGACCTCTGGCTGCCCCCACCGTATATTGGACACAGGTGTCCCAATTCCACTTGAACACCCAATGTGGCCGATTCCAGGGTAAGCTAGCCATAATCTAGTGTTAAAAATAATACTGACCATTTTTTTGAGCCCCTGATATGCACTAAAAGCACAATACCTCTAATCCTCAGATCAACCTTACATGGTTTACCTTTGTGGGAATTGAATTTCATAGAGCACACATGACTTGCCCAAGGTCACACAACCAGTGAGTTGTGGAGCAGGGATTCAAACTCAAGTCCGTCTTATGTCGAACCCACAGTACCACATTTTTTTCCTTATACTGAACAGGAATCATCTCTAATTTCTGGATTCAGCTTTGTTTTATCACTTGACTTCTGGGATCCTCATCTACTCTGTGAATACTACATAATTCTGAGGGTTGTTTTAAGAATATGAAATATGAAATTAAAGATGTGATATTTCCTTAGAAAGAAGTGGATAAAAGTACATGGATGTTCAATGTAGCATTATTTATAACAGCCCAACAGATAAAAGAAAAGCCACCCACAATAAAACAGAAAATAGTACTAACTTTAATAAGAGAGAATGGCTAAGTATTAGTGGTACATCAGTTTCATGAAATATTATTCAGACATTATAAGTTTTTCTTCAAAAAATTGCCTATGACAAAATGTTAATTAAAACAAGCAAGCTATGTCAATTTTACTTCAATAAAGCTTAAAAAAAAACCAAGCAAGATATAAAACTTTATCGCTAGAATGATCTCAACTCCACAAGAAATAAGACTGGAATAAAATACATCCCAAACACTAATATCAATTACTCTGGTAATTACCTGAAGATGATGGGCTTATGGATTGTGTGTGTGTGTGTGCATGTGTATTAATGTGTGCGTGTATGCTTTTTCTTTTTTCCAAATTTTCTACAATGAACATGCGTCATTTTTAAAATCAATACAAAATATGGGGCTCAGAATGGAGCACAAAGAACTACCCCCAAATAAGGCCTCACTGGCCGAAAGATCAGCTAACGCCTTTTCAAAACCTATTTTTGCCCCCTGTTGTGCCAAAGTGCCATTTCAGCGTCTCTCCTCTGCTCACTCATCTCTTTTGGCACCACTATCTTGATCTGACTGGGTTCAAAGAGGAAGCAAACACAATAGACTAAAGCCAGTCTTTAGGAACTGCCTGGGCTCTCGTTGCAAATAGGATGTGCTGATATAGTTTTAAACAAAACAAAACAAACAAAAAATAACAACGGAAAAACCAACAACCTCTTTAGCAACTCACTGAACAAACAGCAAGATGGGAAAGTTACTGAAAGATGATATTCTGGCCTTATCACCTGCTCCTGGAGGGTTAGCCAGAGAAGGACAGGGCAGGGCAAGTTGCTGGATGAATGAATCTGGTTTAAGATACCAGTGGGTGACCTGGGGACAACTGAGTCTTAGCAGGACAGCTCCCTAAGTTATGTCTTCTGTGCCTGATGATGATTACCCCTTGGAAAAACGCTGTCTCTCACTTGCTGGGGAAGGCAGTAGGGGAAAGGTAAGGAAGAGAATGTTTTCTGGAGTTGTTTCAACTACACGTGGAGAGCAACAGCAGCAGGAGGCTGGTCCCTCTGTGAGTGCTGGTGTGGTTTGTTCAGAAAATGGCAGAAATTAACCTCCTTCCTGTATTGCTGTTGAAGTGGCCCGTGCTGGGGACTTCATTTTTCTCTATTTATACAATGACATTAGGGAATGCACTCCCTTTGTTGTTACTGAGGGCAAGGCATCAAGGTCTTGCCAAGGCCATTCAGGCAGCAAAGCAGGATGAGGACCTCGTTTGTCCATAGCACAAGAGGGAGAACTGGTGGTCATTTACCTCGCCATCTTTCTGCACGGCACCAACACCAATGATAACTACCATCCAGTCAGTGCCTGCTGTGTGCCTGGTATCCTGCAGACATCTAGAAACATTATTTCATCTGTTATGGACTGAATTGTGTTACACCCAGACTGATGTGTTGAAGTCCTAACCCCCAGTACCTCAGAATGTGACTGTATTTGGTGATAGGGCTTTTAAAGTGATAATTAAATTAAAACAAGGTCACTAGGGTGAGCCCTAGTCCCATATGACTGATATCCTTATTAGAAGAGGAAATCAGGTCACAGATAGAAGACCAGGTGAAAATACAGCAAGAAGACGACCACCCACAAGCCAAGGAGAGAGGCCTCAGAAGAAACCAACCCTGCTGTTACCTTGATCTTAGACATCTAGCTTCCAGAACGCTGAGAAAAATGAATTTCTGTTCTTTAAGCTGCTTAGTCTTTAGTACTTTGTTATGGAAGCCCGGGCACGCTAATAAACCATCCTAAGCTTAGCCCATCATGTAGGGAGCATTGGTCCCAAGTGACGAATGAGGAAACGCAGGCTCAGAGTGGTGAAATAACTTGTCCAAGGTCACAGTTAATAACAAGACTTGATTAGAACCCAGTGCCATTGAAACCTAGGGCTTGACCATTGTTTTTAAAAGAAATGAGACCATTTATGTGAAAGTGCATGGCGGACTGTAAATGGTTGTTGAATGAACACAATATCATAAGGCATCACTTCATTATTTTTGCTATGGTAAGTGACAGTCCCTTTACAGGAAATTATAGGTTGAGCCTGGCTCTCCAGAAGATGCTTTGCTCTTCAATCTCAGGGGCCCATGTTTGGGCTGGAGAAGCGTCTCCCTAATCTGTCTCACAGTTCCATGGCATTGTGAGGCAGTAGACTTGGAGCCAGGGCTCTGGGGCTCCATTTCTCTCCATCTGCCAGAGGCATAGGGTGATCTTGGGCAAAGCACAATCTCTTTTGGCATTTGAGTCTGACCTTCACACATTCTGGATGGCTCTGCCAATTTGTGCATCAAGTTCTTTGTGGGCATTTTAGTGCATAGACGCTTATATTTTCCTATAGGCAACCAAATCCCATTGCCAATCATAACAAACTTTTAGTCTGTCCACCTTCTGACTTAGCTTCCTTAATGCTGGCTCATCCCTTAGATCTTGGCTTAGCTGTCACTTCCTCAGGGAAACCTTCCCAGCCTGGACCAGTTTCCCTTGTTATAAGCTAGGTTAGCTGCATGACAGATACATAATTCCCAGATGAATTTCTCTCAGAGCCTAGACCTCTGCCTGGCATATGGTGGGCTCTCAGCAAATACCGATGCACAAATTAATGGGCTCTTTTATTGCCCTGCTCTGTGCTTTCCCTTCATAGTACTTACCATAATTTTTAAGTATGTAGCTGATTAATGTTTGTCTCTCTATCCCTGGCCACTAGACTATAACTCCACGAGGGCAGAGACTTTGAGCAAGGACACTTTGTTTTGGTGACCGTTCCATTCTCAGCACCCAGCAGTACCCTGAAGAGAGGAGGCTCTTTAAGGAAATTAGTTGAATAAAATTAAAGGAAAGAGATTAACGGTTTAGAGAGGCTTTAATTTATTCAAAAGATATGGTACCCAAGCTCACTCTACACCATTCATTGCTTTATTCATTCGACAAACACTTACCCATCTATCTCCTCTTCTGCTATGCAGATCGTTAAGAAATTGTCTCAGCCTCCATGTGGTCACAGTCTGCTGGGGGAGGCAGGCATTGACACTGGTGGTAATAATTCAATGTGATCAGTGCTCTAACGAGAGGCAGGAACTGGGTTCTGGCAAACGCACAGCAGGGTGAGATTGATCCAGGAATCAGAGGGTCATGGAGGGCAGAAAGGAGGCAGCTTTTGGGCCGAAATGCTGAAGCCTGAGTAAGTGTGCACTTAAGAGGAAAAAAGGGAAAGGGCATGAAAAAAGGGAAAGGGCCAGAGGAAAAACTTGAGCAAAGGCCGAGAATGAAAAAGAACATGGCCGTCTGGGTGGGAGAAGAGCAATTAGGCTGCTTTCTTGGAGCTCTGTGGTGGGGGAGGAGAGAGGAGTTGGGAGGCGAGGCGGGAAGATGGGGTGGGCCTCAAAAGACCACGCATGCACGCTCTCCAGAAACCTTTGTGAAAGGAGGAGGAGAGCAGGTTGTCATTCTTGTCCTGCTGGGGCTCTGCTTTTGTCCCCAACGTGGGCCCAGCTCTCTTTGATCCCAGCAAGGCCATTGTTTACCCAGCAATGGCCTCTGCTTCACAGGGGAAAATGTGGTCTTTGTTCGCCTGCGATGTTTTATTCCAGTCCTGCCCTGGTGGGGACAAGCTGGGGAGGGGCTCCCTGGGAAGACCCAGTCCCTGGCAGCTGAGGGACAAGGGCCGGCCCTGTCTCCTTTCCTCCGCCTCGCGCCTTGCGTGGGCTGCACAAAGCTCTCTGCATCCTCTTGCTCGCTACAAATCACTCTGTGTTGGGGGTGGAGAGGGAATTCTGGGCAAACAGTTGCAGCTTCTTTATTTTTAAAAATTGCCTTTGTTAACATTTTCAGCCTGATCTTAATCTAAATCAAATGTGGCGAGGCCTGGTGAAAACCTGTGTTTGAATCTTAGCTCAGCCACTCACTGGCTGTGTCAGCTCAGGGTAAGACATTTCACCTCTGGGGGTCTCAGTTGCCTCTCTGCAAAATCAGGATGCTGTTTACCCTACAGCATTGCCGTTAGGTTTTTTGTTTTTTGTTTCTTTTCTTTCATTGAATAGATATCTGTTAAGCATCTACTATGTGCCATGCACTATGGTAGGTGCTAAATAAACACTGCAGAATGAGATAGACTTGATTGTGCTCCTCATTGAAACTTATGAGGGAAGAAAGACATCCAACACGTACTTCAGATCTGCGAGAAGAAATGCGTGTTGCTAAGGGAATGTGTAATGGGACTTCACAGAGTCTTCTGGGGTTAGGAGAGGGGCCCCCAGAAAGGTGACGCTCACGCTGAGATTTGAGGACCTGCAAAAAAGGAGCTTGGGACTGGGGGATAGGTCACCAGTGTTAGTTCCTGCCCCCTCTGCTTTGGATCAGACCCCTCACCAACACCTGCTGGGCTTGAGCGGGTTTACGAAACTCCTTCTCCCCTCCAGGGAACTTACTTAGCCTAAAAGACGTAGATGCTGGGAACGGCTTCCACGGGCCTGGAAACTGATGAAGACACAGACAAGGGAATGAACACAGGGCCAGCTGTGACATTTTCTGTGTGCCTTGGTGAGAAGTGATGGGGCTGTGCTGCTGGAGCCCAGCTCTTGGCCCAGCTCACCAGGCTGGAGGAGAAGGGGGAGGAGCTCGCAGACTGCAGTGCTTTGTAAGGGGGACAACAACAGGGTCTGTAACTTGATCTGGGTGGGGGGAGGGAGGAGGCTGTCAGAGTTGTTAGGGCGAAGAATAGCTTTTCAGAGGAGTGTGTGTGTGTGTGTGTGTGTGTGTGTGTGTGCGCGCGCGCGCGCGCGCGCGGGCGCACACGGTGGGGGAGGGCAGCCTCCTCTCTTCAAGTGAGAGGATGGCGGAACAGAGCTGACTCTTGGGAGTGGCCTCAAACCGTGTTCAGTGGGTGGTGCTACTTGGGCATCCTTGGGCTGCAGGGCTCACCTGTGTGGAGAACCTTCTGTAGGCCAGGGACATTCACAGAGGGTGAGTACTTAGTCCTTGAAGCAAGCCTCTCTGGTGGGATATGATTCTATCTCCATTTTACAGATGAGAAAACTGAGGCTCAGAAAAATGAAGTAACTTTCCTGAGGCCACGCAGTCAGTAAATAGTGAAGGTGAGATTTATATTTAAATCCGTATTTCTTCTACTGTATCATATTGCCACATAATTTTTTGGACAGTATTTCCTTCTGAATTTTCTACATATAATAATGATAAGAAGAATCCTTTTTGCATAATATGTTTTACAAAGCATTCTGGCCAATGTCACTTCACAGGATCGTCATAGTGGCTCCCCTGTGAGGTAAAGTGTTCTTATCTTCATATTCTAGATGAGGAAATAGCAGCTTAGCCAGGTGGTGGATTCCCTAGTGCCACACAGCAAGGGAATCACTGGGGCTGTCAGGGGGCCGGGGTAAGTGGCCAAATCCCTATACTTTCTTTCCACCATTGTTTTGAGACCCAGGTGGGCTCCTCAGGTCTTTGTTGGTATCCAGACTGTCTCCTGAGCCTTCACATGAAAAGCCCAAGCACAGTTTGTTTTTCTAACAAGCTCAGAGCCTTCACTTTGTTTCTAACTCTTGATAAAGCCAGCAGCCAAAATCCCCTTTCCTGGGGCCCCCTCCTTTTGAGAAAGGGATGGTTGGCCATGTGTGTTTTTCACTGGGGCTCCCACAAAGAATGTTGCATATAATATGAAACATGTGTCATTGGTGTTTGTTGGAGTGCCCCACCCCTGCCCTTCCCTGCACAGCTGGGAGCCCCTTCTGCAAGGCCCTGTGCAAGGAGATGGGGCCATGCACACCTAGAGAGCTTCCCCCTAGAAATGCCTCCTCCTGCAGGCCGAGCCAGGCCCCGAGCTTCCTCAGCTCCCACGTCTCACTTCCCCACAGGAATCTCAGCCCCACCATTCCTGGCAACGAGTGGGAAGAATTGGGACTCACACTCAGATGTGTCTGAGTTCAAGCTGAAAACATACATAACATATGTTCAATATGTATCTGTGAGATAAATTACAAAATGAATAAGGGAATGCACTGCTCTGCCTTGTCACCATGCAGATAGGTGTGCTGGGATGTTTGTTGGAGGAAAGAATAAGTACACTGTATTAGGGGCCTTTGCATTGATGTGTTAACTGGAGAACTCTGAAGCTAAAAGCAAAATATCCCTATTATATCCTTTCTCTTCTTAGAAGATAGTATTGTCTGGAGCACAGATTCTTGAGTGTGCCTTAGAATCACCTGGAGGGCATGTTAAAACACAAATTGTTGGCTCCACCCCCAGTGTTTCTGACTCCATGGGTCATTAGTGGGGCCAGAGAATTTGCATTTTTTAACAAGTTCCCGGTTGATGTGATGCTCCTGGTTCAGGGCTACTCTTTGAGAACTACTGAGAGGAGGAAAAGAGGATGGAAGGATGAGTGAGAATTTGGGAGGAGGGAAAGTAGGAAATGACACTTTGCTGTTCTCAGAGTTATCTTTCTAAAACTCAAACTTGGACACACGGCTAACATGCTCAACTGTGTCCACGGCTTCTCACTGCCCGTAAGACCAGGGCTCAATTGCATCACCTAGTGTGCAAAGCCCTTCCCAGTTGAGATCTGCCTTCATCTTAAGCCTCATTACCTCTGCTCCCCTCTCGGACTCCACACCCTCATGACACTGAGCTCCTCATCTTGCCCCTACCTAATGCAGTGACCTTTTTCCTCCTTCTCTGTCTTTGCACATGCTATTTCTTCTACTTGGCCAGCCCTATCTACTTTCCTAAACCTAGCAAACTATTCCTTATCTGAAAGAACTCATCAACAATCACCTCCTCTGAGAAGCCTTCCCTGACTTTCCCAGATGAAGTTTTGGCTTCCTTCCCTGAACTTCTGCAGCAGTGGGGTTATATCTCTACCCACGGCTTTATCCCCCTACATTACAGTTATCTCTTGCTTCCTTCAGCCTGGGATCTTCTTGAGAGAGCAGAGGTGGTCTTATTTATCATTCTATCCTGGGACCTACCTAGCCCAGTGCCTGACACACAGTAGAAACTGGATAAATGGACTGAATGGATCAATGATGACGTTGGTTGTGCATTTGTTATGAGTTCAGTGCAATCAGTGGAGAGTAGAGTAATTCATGGTAGGTCATTCATGTACTCTTCTTGGGTAGACACAGTGCTGGGACTATATATAACTCTGAAGAATGGGAGAGAAAAGCCCTGGCTGTCATAGTTTATTGTCAGAGGAGGAGAAAGTCATTAACTAGTTAATTTCAGCACCTAGAAGAGATGTAATGGTGGAACCAGGATGCAAAAGGGTCTCATAGTAGGAGTCCCTTATCTGAGTGGGGTTGATGATAAGGATTAAATAAAGAAAGACTTTCCAAAGGAGGTGATATCTACACTGAGGCCTGAGGATAAAAACAGGGAAGGTGAGCCAGGACATGGCACATTCAGTGGACTGAAATTATGGCAGAGCTCACAGATGAAGTGGCCTTGACTGGGGCGTGAAAGCGAGGCTAGGTTTGGAATGGGCAGAGGTGAGAGCAGAGGAAGGGTCCTCTGAAAGTGATGATATAGGAGAAGTGGGAGACCAGATGGTCCTTGTCTGAGTGAAGTGAGAATACAGCAGAGTAGAAAACAAAAACAAAAACAAAAACAAAACAAAACAGATGTAAGAGAGTGACTGTCTCATGGATGCTGTCCCGTCCGAAGACCTACTGAGCTCACAAGATCAGTAACTAGAGCCATCAGGAGGGGCTTCCTGGAAACATGGTTTTCTAGGATGGGGAGGATTTCAAGGTGAAAGGAAAGAGAGCTTTGAGTAAAGGGGAAGTTGAAGGAAGGCACAGAGGTAGCACTGGGAACAAGGCACGGGGACGAGGAGGCCAGCCTAGCAGAGGTATGAAAGAGGAGATAGAAACAACTTTCCTCCGCAGGGTTTTCTGTAGGTTACAGTCTGCAAAGCCCCCGCGAGCCCACGCACACAGCCCAGGCAGCCCCAGCAGGGCAGATAACACCTTTCTGTTCTGCAGAGGAGAAAACCAGCATAGGCTGCCATGAGGATTGCAGGAGGGAGGTCACAGGGCCGCAGGTTTGGTGTTTGTTCTCTTGCTAGGAGCTGACCTTTCCCCTGCTTTAAAAGCTTTTTGCAGCTGCTTTACTAGGAGTGAACAATGCAGTCTACTCCATGGCAGGCATTGTGGTTCTTTCTTACCTGATTTCTTTCTGTTCCAGTTAGCACTTAAAAACATCATCAACACAGAAACTACTCTTGCCCTCAAGCCATTTGCCTGTGACTGTCTCCTCTTCCTGGTTCCCTGAAACCTATGGGACTCACCCCATAACTATGAGGCAAGAGAGAGAGGAAAGAAACATGGACCACAAGCTCACTCTGTGTCTGGACCACGCTAGACACTTTTATACAGAATGGCTCACTGAAGCTGAGGAGGACGGAGCCCTTTGCCTGAACGCACACTGTGAGGTGGTAGAACTGAGATCCAGTCTCAGGTCTGTTTGAATTCAGAAGAGCAGAATAAACAGTACCAGCTGCGAAAAAACTTGGAAACCAGAGCCTTCCTTACCTGAGGGTCAGTGTGCCCTGGGAAAATGTTTCTGGAACAGCTCAAATTCTTTTACGGCTTCGTATCTATTCACATACTGGCCTCCTTCCTGTACTTTCCAACCTCCTCTGCCCTCCAGCTCCTGTTAATTTTTTAAACATCCTGATGATGCCTTTGAGGATCCCTGCCTATGTTGAGTGCCCCTCTTCCAACCTTCCATTTCTTTGTACTTATCCTTAATGCACAATCTATTGTAATGAATGTTTTACTGGACTTTTTAAAATTGACTATAAACTCCCAGAAGCAGGGTTTTTAAGGATCTCTGAATCAATAGCTAGCACAGCCCTCAGCCTATAGAAGTTGGGGCAG
>NW_011888951.1:792376-801896 GCF_000151845.1 Pteropus vampyrus
AGGCTAGGTTTGGAATGGGCAGAGGTGAGAGCAGAGGAAGGGTCCTCTGAAAGTGATGATATAGGAGAAGTGGGAGACCAGATGGTCCTTGTCTGAGTGAAGTGAGAATACAGCAGAGTAGAAAACAAAAACAAAAACAAAAACAAAACAAAACAGATGTAAGAGAGTGACTGTCTCATGGATGCTGTCCCGTCCGAAGACCTACTGAGCTCACAAGATCAGTAACTAGAGCCATCAGGAGGGGCTTCCTGGAAACATGGTTTTCCAGGATGGGGAGGATTTGGAAGGTGAAAGGAAAGAGAGCTTTGAGTAAAGGGGAAGTTGAAGGAAGGCACAGAGGTAGCACTGGGAACAAGGCACGGGGACGAGGAGGCCAGCCTAGCAGAGGTATGAAAGAGGAGATAGAAACAACTTTCCTCCGCAGGGTTTTCTGTAGGTTACAGTCTGCAAAGCCCCCGCGAGCCCACGCACACAGCCCAGGCAGCCCCAGCAGGGCAGATAACACCTTTCTGTTCTGCAGAGGAGAAAACCAGCATAGGCTGCCATGAGGATTGCAGGAGGGAGGTCACAGGGCCGCAGGTTTGGTGTTTGTTCTCTTGCTAGGAGCTGACCTTTCCCCTGCTTTAAAAGCTTTTTGCAGCTGCTTTACTAGGAGTGAACAATGCAGTCTACTCCATGGCAGGCATTGTGGTTCTTTCTTACCTGATTTCTTTCTGTTCCAGTTAGCACTTAAAAACATCATCAACACAGAAACTACTCTTGCCCTCAAGCCATTTGCCTGTGACTGTCTCCTCTTCCTGGTTCCCTGAAACCTATGGGACTCACCCCATAACTATGAGGCAAGAGAGAGAGGAAAGAAACATGGACCACAAGCTCACTCTGTGTCTGGACCACGCTAGACACTTTTATACAGAATGGCTCACTGAAGCTGAGGAGGACGGAGCCCTTTGCCTGAACGCACACTGTGAGGTGGTAGAACTGAGATCCAGTCTCAGGTCTGTTTGAATTCAGAAGAGCAGAATAAACAGTACCAGCTGCGAAAAAACTTGGAAACCAGAGCCTTCCTTACCTGAGGGTCAGTGTGCCCTGGGAAAATGTTTCTGGAACAGCTCAAATTCTTTTACGGCTTCGTATCTATTCACATACTGGCCTCCTTCCTGTACTTTCCAACCTCCTCTGCCCTCCAGCTCCTGTTAATTTTTTAAACATCCTGATGATGCCTTTGAGGATCCCTGCCTATGTTGAGTGCCCCTCTTCCAACCTTCCATTTCTTTGTACTTATCCTTAATGCACAATCTATTGTAATGAATGTTTTACTGGACTTTTTAAAATTGACTATAAACTCCCAGAAGCAGGGTTTTTAAGGATCTCTGAATCAATAGCTAGCACAGCCCTCAGCCTATAGAAGTTGGGGCAGCAGATTCTTACTGAATAAGTAAATGAATGAATTCTTACTGAATAAGTAAATGAATGAAATAAGACTGAATTTTTCCACAGATTCATTTTACCACAGCTGGCCTGATAGTCCCACCAGGTTAGCCCTGATGAGACTCAGAGAGACAAAGTGACATGCCAAAGTCCCATAGGTGAAACCAGTCAAACAAAATGAAACAAAGCAGCAATAACCACCACCACCACCCAGTGTCCCCTACCCCAACAATTTGCATTCATCAACCACCCAGATCTTTTATCCAGAATTTGCATTACTCTCTGATGATCAGCTGAGACTGCTAGCTGCCTGCCCAATATCTATTCTTTTTGTCTTGCATATTAATTCAAGTGAATTGGGAATTGTAATGTGCCCCATTTAAAAAGGACATTTCCCAGTCTCCTTAGCAGCATGGTATGGTGGCCCTGTGCCCAGGTTCAGGCCAATGACACATGAGAGGTTTTGGGGTAAGACGTGAAGGAAAACTCCATGAGAAGGGTGAGGGGGTATGGCAGATACAGCTCTTCTTCTCTTTTTCTTTCTCCTTCTTTTCCTCTACTCCTTCTCCTTCTCTTTCTCGTTCTTCTTCAACTTGCCCCTTTTACTTTCAAAATGTGACACGATAATGACAGAGTTGCAAAAGCAGTCCATGACCCTGAGATAACCTTGTGGGTGGATGTGTTTTGGGGGGATGAAGGAACAGATAGTTAGAAGGAACTTGGGTTTCTAATGACCACGAAGCTCTGAACTGCTTGCTTCTTGACTTCTTATGTGAGAAAAAAATAGACTTTGATTTTAAGTTAATCTTATCAGTTTCTTTTTATTTATCAGAAGATGCAGGAAGGAAAGTAAGGGGTCATCAGCTTTCGGCCTGTTGGGCTCGGCTGCCAGAGGTGAAGCCTAGATGAATGGGTGTCCTGCAGGTCAGAGACAAGTTCACGGCCGTGGAGACCTGGCTCATTCACCAGCACCACCTCCCCCTAGTTTCATGCAGTAGGAACAGGGTAGAGAGTGGAGGCTGGGAAGTCTGGTGAGTGGTGTTTCAGTTCCTCCCATGACAGTCTATGACCTTGAGCTCATATCAGCTCATTGCACTTTGGGACTTGAATGGACTTTAGAGAACCATCGTCTATTCCCGGACACGGGGTTGCCTGTCCATCAGCCATGTCCACTTTGATTCTTATTGTCAGAACACTGATTTTGTTGTGCTTTATGTTAATTTCTTTTACCTTTCACTGACTTGTTTAGGTAAGGGTCATGCGATTACCCTCCTGTCCCTGTCTTGGACCAAGAAATACAAGGGGCACATCTGGGAAACTTTTTCTTATTCTTTTCTTTAGAAGAGGCCCAGACAAACATTAACCTCCTCTTGCCTTTGGGCATTACTGAGTAAGGGTATGAAGGTGGGAGCTACAGGAGCCATCTTGACACCATGAAAGAATCACATAGAACCTGGCTTGTGGTCCTGACACCTTTGAGGCACTGGAGTATCCAAATTGGGACCCCTATATCTAGGCTTCTTGCTATGTAGGATAACAGATAGCATTATTATCACTTTTTTTCTTGCAGCTATATGCATCTTAGCTTAAATAAAATCTGACCTCTTTATTTGACAAATGAGATTAAATAAAATCTGACCTCTTTATTTGACAAATCTGACCTCTTTATTTGACAAATCTGACCTCTTTATTTGACAGATAAGACTCAGAGAGGGAAAGCAACTTGCCCAAGGTCACGCTGTACTAATAATGAGAAAGAGTTTTTTCTGCTTAACATGTGGGCTCACCTCAGGAATGAAGTGAGATGCTACATGTGTTTAGGAATACATGCAGACCATCTCAGTGGTTCTTTTCTTTCTTTCGAGATGGGGAGTCAAAGACATGAGATCAAGTCCAATTCTACTGCAATGAACATAATCCCTCATGACAACAAAAAGAATAATCATTTTACAGAGTACTTTATCATTTATAGAGCTTGTCAACATTTGCCAGGGTTTTTCATATACATAATTTTATTAGATTCTCACAACATTGTGGGGTAGGTCAGATGGGGATTATTATTCCCATTTTATAGATGAGGACCCTGAGAATCAGAGAGGCTAAGTGATCCAGCTTAGGGAAACTCAAGCCTTGAAACTGCAGTGTAAGTGCATTAAGTACTGACAAAGAGTTACAAGGTCAGAGTACTGTTCACAGGGCCCTGTTTCCTGCTGTGGTTTACAGCAAGACCCACAGGAGTGCCAGGTAGGCCAGATGAGTACTGTTGTCCCCGTTTTGGAAATGAAGTAAAGGCTTGGAGAGATGAATGATGTGCTTAAGGTCAGAGCTGGGCTGTTTTGCTTATAAGGTGTCATTTTTTCCCATGACTCCATGGCATTATCTATAATCATCCCCAATATAAACACCTGACCTTGTGGTAAGTAGGGCAGATATGGACACTCTGTATAAGTAACATGTCACGAGGGCAGAGAGAAGCTAAGTTGCTTGGCTGAGGTAACTGTGCTGGCAGCAAAAATATGAATCTGGGCTTCCTGACTCCCTGCTCATTGCCCTCCTCCTTCTCCTTCCTGCTTCCATAGCCATAGGTGGTATCGGCTTATGTCACCTCTCTAAGGAATTATATTTCCTTTTGCCTCACCTGGGAATGTGCCCGTCTCATCCACTGCTCTTCTCTCTTGCCTGGAACAATGTCTGGCTCAATAAATATTGGCCGAATGAATAAATGATTCTACGAATTCCAAGCAAATATTTATTGGTGTCCAAACACCTAGTGGGCCTTGGGAGGAGGTGAGATGGGCAGCTCAACAGTAACGTAGTACATGTTGGAGTCCACCTTCGAGTTCTCCTTGATCCCTCTGCTCTGAGATGTCCTCATGGGCCCAGTGTAATATCCTAGGCATGGCTCAGACGTGAGCCAGTCTGGGCAGCCCTAGCAATCAATAGCTCTAGTGGGGTTTAGAACAGGCATTACTGTCTGTGTAGCCTAAATATTTATTTATTCACTCACTTTATTTATTCATACATTCATTCTATCCATTCATTCATTCATGCAACAAACAGACCTTGTCTTGGGTCTTGGAGATACCAACACAGAGTTTCTACCTATAACTTACTTACAGTCTAGTGGGGCCACAAGTAATGACCAGATATTAAAACAGTAAAATAAATAACAACTACAGTAGTAAGCATAGGATGCTGTAAAAATATAGAGGAAGGGCACCTAATCTAGTTTGGGGACCAAGGAATACTTCATATACAACTACAGCTGCCATTCATCAAGGCTTTCCATGTGCCAAGTTCTGTGCCAAGCTCTTTATATTTATTAACCAATTTACTTTTCACGGTAACCTTGTGAAGGTGTTATCATTTCCATTTTACAGATGAGCAAACTGAGGCTCAGAGATGTAATATGATCTTCTTAAAGCCACATAGCTCATATGTGCTAGTGCTGAGGTCTGACTCTTAACAGCTGGGCTCCTAACAGCTGCTCTGCATATCTGCTCTACAAACTGCCTCCTGGCTAATAAGGTTACACCTGAGTTGTATTTTGAAAGACATATATGACTCAACCAGGCACATAGGCTGTGGCAAGTGTGGTCTTATAGGAATCGCAGATTATAAAGGTAAATGCATTTCAGACAAAAGGAAACATTATGGGCAAAGGGTATAGAGGCTGAAAACAGTAGGTTGTATCTAAGCAGAGCATATGAATGGAAGGGGCATTCTACTCACCCATCTTTATGGAGAGATTATTCAGGGGACTTTCCTGCAGGATAGAGCCAAGGATGGATTGTCTCATAACCTTGACTTCCCCACAGCAACTATAACCTTTGGGTGACTGGTTGAGTCATTAAACAACACACAAGAAAGTCCTGTTGGAAAGTCCTAGCTGGGCTTTGTGAATTTGTAATTTTGGGCCAAGAGGTCTAAGAAAATGTTTGGACCTGGCTCTCGGAGGCGTGAGAGTGTGGGTCTGCCTGTGGCTGAGGGGGCAGGAGGACTGGCGGGGTGAGCTGCTGCTGTTTGGAGCGGGGGGGTTCTCTTTCTTTCCCCTTCCTATCTTTCTTCTCGCTTTCCACAGGTAATCACCGAATAGCCACTCTGTGTCCAGTTTGGTGCCACGGTAGCTACATGGATGAATAATATCTGGTCACTGCCCTCAGAGTGTCTACAGTCTAGGAGAGGAGATGCCACATACTGATGGATATATCCAAGTTAATGATTGCAGAGGGATATCAATTACAAAATGTTTTTAGTTTGATGTACATTTTTAGGAACCCGTGTGTGGCCAGGTATGGGAAAGCAAATATAAATACTATAGAATCCCTGTTTCCAAGAAGCCACAGTTAAGGGAGACTCAAAAGATGAGCGTTAAGTTGGAAGCACGTGTAAGCACCGTGAAGCACAGGGGAAGAAAGAAGAGTGAGAGAAGCCACAGATGTGAGATGCCATTTGAACCAGGCCTTCCTGCCAGCCAGGGCTGTCAAATTCGTGTGTCATGCATGTGCTCTTTGAGGAAATGAATTTTTAATCTATTATCTTAGAATACTTCAAAGGCTGTGAAATCCATACATTGAGCTCCATTTTTCTGTTGAAGAAACTGAGTCCTAGAAAAGTGAAGTAACCCACTGAAGTCTCCACAGCTGGCAAGCGGCAGAGCTGGGGGCAAAACCAAGGCTTTTGGCTCAGGTTCTTTTCAAGACACCCTGCTGCCTCTGCAAACAACACAAGGGAGAGAATGACAAGTGCCATGTGCCCATGTGCCGTCTACTTTTAGCTCCTTCATTGGACCAAGGCCCAGAAAGTGTCCCATCGCGTCACATCTGTTCAAGGCTGTGGGTGATCTGTGGGCTCAGGCTTAATCCAGTAGGAGGATTTAGTAACACAGGTTGCCTGGCCTCTCAGTGGGAGGGCTGGTTAATCCTCCAAAACTCCCTGTTCCAGCTCTATCCCTCAGTCACACTGATTGGGATGGGGACTCAGAGCCCCATTTGAAATGTGAATGACAGCAGTCACTCTGAAGCTTTCCCTGAAGATCATTGCAGTTCAGAGAATAAGTGGGGTGTGAGGGAGAACTGCCTTGTCTCAGGCAGTGAGGCGTGCAAAAGTGGGTGGGAGCTCTTTTACGCATCGCAAGAAAAAGGAAGGAAAGTCCACTGAGGCTGACTGAGTTAGCATACTTTGTGAAGTGCTTTACATACATCTGAGAGGAAGCATTCCCTGCCAACAAGACCCAACAGTTTTGCAGCTGCCTTTGCAGGCCAGTCTTGAGGCTATGGTCACCTCCTTGTCAGTTTTTCTGCTAAAGTGGCAATCTTCTTCAAACTACATGGGTGAAAGCATCCTGCCTAGCCCTATCTACAGTCCTATTACTCCTGTTTTGCAGATGAGAGAGAAGTGGCCTAGAGGGGTCAAGCAGGGTCACAGAATTAGTCACTGGTGCTGCAGAGACTTAAATTTAAGTCTTGAACTCCAGGAGAGCATGTGGGAAAAGGGGGGGCGGGGGTGGCACACTTCTAGGGAAGTAGGGCCACAGAACCCTGAAGAGGAAGTATGTAGGCATGGGGGTCCATGCCTACAGACAGTAATGTTTGCAGAGTAGTAAAATCCAGATGAGATGGGTGGGGAGCATAGAGGCTCCTGGAACTGGGCTCTGAAAGCGGGCTCTCGCAGAGGGGTGCATCTGGCTCCCACTCTTTCCAGAGGAACCTGTCAGATCCAAGCTCTGGAGGGCGAAGGGCATTCCTCTGAGAGAATGACCTTTGTTTCCAATGAAGCTGCTTCTTTGGGAACTGTGGCTGCCCCAGCCTCAGCCATTGAATGCCACCGCACCAAGAAATGAATGGTTCTCACGGCCGGAGAGATGCTTCTATGCAGTTTAATTTGGCATAATGATAAGTGTCCTCACTACATTGTATTATGTGCATTGTTGTTTCCGCAAAAGTTGTTTGGATATAGAAAGTTCTTTATCATTGAAAAAAAATGGTAATTTTTTTTTCTAGTCCTATATCATCCCCTTAAGGCTGGTTCTCCTCCACATTCACACACTTCAGTGATAGGCACATCCTAGGGTTGCTTTTTCCCTTTCTCTGGTTTATGCTTTGGAGGGAGAGGGAAGCCTAAATTATATGAGATGATTCTAGAAGCTGTGAAGGCCAGGGACAGCCAGGTCAAAGAGGAAAGGAAAAGGGGCACCTCTTTGAAATGGTGATGACATTAGCATCCCTGAGCCGGGTGTCTCTGGCCGAGGACACTGACACAGATGTTGTACCCTGCAGGCCCCTGGGAGCACTGGCTTGGGGGTCTGCTCATTTAGAAGTCAAATCCTGAATCTGTCACTTGCTAGCTGTGTGACACTGGAGAAGTTACTTAACTTTGCTCCTTCCTTCAGTACAGTTTGCTTCCCAAAGAGAGGTGCAAATATTCCTGTAAGGAGCATGTCACTGGGCCAGGGAATGCAAAGTCACCCAGTCCATAAACACGTAATTTCCTAATGAAGCACCTGTTTTATCAAAATGTTGGCAGTGTGTATATGTGCCTGCACGCATATGTGCTCCAGTGACAATGATATAATATTTATATTAAAACAAATCCAGCTAGGTAGTGAAGGAGATAGTCATGTGCTTATGAATTTTAAGACTGAAGAAGGAACTTTGAAGATAATTAATGTTTGTCCTGGCCTGTTTTGTCTACGCATTCTCCCTTAGTACTTACCAATTTTCTCATTTTTGCCTGTTTAAAGATACTTCAGGAAAAAATGTGACAGGAAGCCATTTCTCCTAAAAAAGGTGGATGTAATATCCCTTGCTTAAGAGCAGTGATGTCATGATTGCATAAGAGAACATATTTAAAATCGTCTGTGGCTTGGTAATGAGTTTTTAGATACAATGCCAAAGGTATGACTCATGAAAGAAAATGCTGGTAACTTAGACTTTATTAAAATTAAAAACTTCTGCTCTGTGAAAAACACTATGAAGATAGTCAAAAGATAAGCCACAGAATGGGAAAAAATATTTACAAAAATAGTCTGATGAAGGACATATTCAAAATATACAAGAACACTTAAAACTCAACAATAAGAAAATGCACAAAAGTTCTAAACAGACACCGCACCAAAGAAGATATACAGAAGATAAATAATCGCATAAAAAAATGATCAAAATTATTTGTCATTAAGGAATGGCAAGTTAAAAGAACAATGATATATCATTGCAAATCTATAAAAATGGCCCAGATTTAAAACACTGACAACATCAGATGCTGGTGAGGATGTGGAGCAACAGGAACTCTCATTTTTTGCTGGTGAGAGTACAAAATAGCATGGCCACTTTAGAAGACAGTAGTTTTATCATATGATCTAGCAATTACGCTCCTAGGTATTTCTCCAACTGATCTGAAAATTTATGTCCAAACAAAAACTTGTGCCCTAGTGTTTATAGAAATTTTATTCACGATTGCCCCAAACTGGACCCCCTCCCCCTAAATACCCAAGATGTCCCTCAATAATGGATAAACTGTGATACATATACAAAATAAAATATTACACAAATCAAAAATAAAGAGCTATTAAATCATGAAAAGACATGTATGAATCTTAAACACATATTCCCAAGTTAAGGAAGGTAGTCTGAAACCGCTGCATGCTTTATGATTCCAATTGTATGCCATTATACAAAAGGTAAAACTAGAGTGGGGGTACAAAGATCAGTAGTTGCCAGGAATTTAAGGAGAGGGTTGATTAGGTGAAGCACAGAGGACTTTTTAGGGTGATGAAACTGTCCTGTATGATATTGTAATTGTGAAGATGTTCTATTTATCAAAACACATAGAACTTTATAGCAATGTGAACCTTAATGTATGCAATTTGAAAAAAAAAATCACTTAGGAGGTCAAGAACCCCAGAATGGGATGCAAAATGTGACAGAACATCTAATTGTATTACAAATGTATGATACAACTTTAGTAAAGGGGGTGGAAGGAAAAGTTGCCAATTTAAGTAACTTTGGAAACGAGTGGAGTTTGCCAAACTAAAGGCTAAGAAACTGTATATAAGCACAGAACTCTAGTTGACAAGTTGTTTCTCATGGGAATA
>NW_011888951.1:802916-805575 GCF_000151845.1 Pteropus vampyrus
TTATAACTATCAAGGTCATCAAAAACAAAGAATGTCTGAGAAACTGTTGTAGCCAAGAGGAGCCTAAGAGACACTACAACTAAATATATTTGCTATCTAGGATGGAATCCTGGAACAGAAAAAGGACATTAGGTAAAAAGAAAGATGTCTGAATAAATATAGACTTCAGTTAATAATAATGTGTCAATACTGGCTCATTAATTATAACAAATGTACCACATTCTTGTACAAAGTAACTGATGATCTGAGTGTGACATATATGTGAGTTCTGTATTATCTTTACAATGTTTCTGTAAATCTAAAACTATTCTAAAATATAAAGTTTATTTTAAAAAATGGGATAATCCATTAAAAAATCATTTGGTAAATGTTTGCTATTAAATGATAATCAATAATAATGAGATTAAGGAATGTTTATTCACTGAAATAGCCTGTAAGGGAAGCGCTCAGAGGAATGCCCTGAGAGAAGCTGGAATTTCAAGGGCATGATACTGGCTGATGCCAAAGTTTCAGAGAAGGGGCATCATTATTCTGCATGAGATAAGAAAAATTTTTTTTTTCCTTCTGAGGAAGGAGGAAGCAGAATAAAACAATAACAATATTTATTGAGCACTGAATTATGTACCAAGTGCTTTACCTGTTCTAAGTACTTTTTCTCATTGAATCATGTTGAGGAAGGTACCACTATTCCCCTAGATAGAGGGAAAGAGAGGGAAAACTGAGGTGCAGAGAACTTGACCTGTCCAATAACATATAGCTGATAGGGGATAGGGAATAAGAGACAAAATTTGAACCCAGGAAGCTTGGCTCCAAAGCTATGGTTAAGCTATCTCCATGAGGCTACTTGCCAGGAAATATGATGGTGCCCTGTGACCGTTCACATCCTCTGCAATGTTTCTTAATTCCTGAATTGTGTGGTGTGAGCATATTTTCTGTAGAAACAAGAAAAAAACTGAATTTTATATCTTGGATGACTCTAGGCTATCAAAGACCAGTAAGAGTTTAGGTCAAGTTTACTTAGATCTCTGAGTGTCAGGACAAGGGAGTGGAGGTGGGGGCATAGTACTTAGATGACATTGGATAACACTTTTATTATTACTACTGGTCATCCCCTTCCTGCCCCACTACCTAGTCACCCCTCACTCGAATACTCCAGAGCCTCCTTCAAGCAGGACCACTTCCTCAGGGGAAACAGGATGTCTACTACAGGCTTGAGCCAGGTCTCAGGGGGCTCGAGGTGGGAAGAGGCTGTCTAATTGGTTAACACAGAGCTAGGCACCAGAGAGGAAGTAATGTTTCCGGGAGCTGAGGAAGCCACCATTTCCTCCTCCAGCAGGAAGCAGCCCTGGCTATTCTCAGCGCCCCGTGGCCATGTGGAGCAGTGGAAATCACAGCCTGGCAGTGTCTCAGATTTGCCTCCTGCAGTTTAACAATCTCCCAGTCAAAATAAACTGGCTCCTTAGGTCTCGGGGGCATGGTTAAGGTAATAATTGAGAGAGAGAAGCCAGAGGTCTGGCTGTAGCACGAAGATGTGGAGAGACTTTTAAAATATCAGGCTAGTATTGACTGCTGGTACCTCATTAAAGCGATTTAATTGAAGCATTGTGAAGACAAACAAACCAAGAAATTTCGTTGATGGTTTCTCAAATAGCCAGTCTATGCCTAGGGAGAATCTAGACTGATGTGGATAGGGGAGGTGGTTGATCCTTTAAGCATATATGTAGATAAATTTTCAACAAGAAAGCTCCACGGTTCAGCAGAAAGGAAACTGGAAAATGAATCAGAACTGGGCTTGAATCTGAACTTCTGCAGGGGAGGGAACTTTTTGCCCTTTTGAGACAGTCGCAACTGTCTGACCTATGCTTTTTCATGCAGCTAATTCACCCTGTTTACCTCACAAAGTTACTCTGAAATCAATCTTGATTCTTTCTTTCCTTTATCTCCTCCAGTCCACTGGTTCCAGAGCCCCAGAGATGCCCTTTCTCCCTCCCTCATTCCTTTAATCTTTCCTTAAAAGTTTACTGAGCATCTGCTTATTGTCTAGAGTGATCATACCTTTGGAGATTCAACAGAGAATGACATAGAATTTACCTTCTTTTGAAAAGGCAGATAAAAAAGTAAACAGAAATACATGAGATAATTTTATGTTGTGGTCAGGGCTATGAAGGGAATAAGCACATGCCTTGATAGAAAGTGGTTGGAGGGATTACTCTACGTGAGAAGATGAAGCCCTCCCTGAGGAAGTCACATTTGAATGATACCTCACTGATGGGACAGTCAGCCATTTAAGGGGGTGGGCCTCTGAGGAGAGCGGACCAGTGTTCATTGATTTCGTGTGTGTTTATTAGGGGTTTCTGGATATGAGAGATGTGGTAGCGAGCCAGATGGTTCAGGTCTCTGCCCTCATGGAGCTTATATTTTGGAGGGAGGAACTGAGAAAAACAAACAAACATATAAATAAAACATATAAATAAAATCAGTTATTGATCCACACTCTGCAAAGAAATTAAGGCATAGGTTGGTCGCGAAGTATAGTAACTGGCAGAGGAAACAGTGGGTGTGAGGGCCTGAGGCAGGAAGGGGCCTGCTGGTTCGATAAACAAAAGGAATAAAATGTTCCTCTGACGCACACCTGGACATTCTCCATGCCCCACTGGTC
>NW_011888951.1:806290-844587 GCF_000151845.1 Pteropus vampyrus
CAGCACCTTCCTCGTATTGGTTTTTCTCAAGGTCACAAGATGACTGCCAGCAGGCACAGAGGCTGTGCTTTTTAAAAAGTTATATTTTGGGAAGGAGAGGAGAACGAGAGCAGAAAATCGCTCCCCACAACCTTAAAAGATATTCGATTTTGAGCTTCTGACTAACAGTTTCTCCTCACACTCTCTGCCTGATCTCTGCAACCAAGGAAATGCAATGCCTGGATTACCAATTCCTGCAGCAGGGCCAAAGGGAGTCTCAGAATTGGCTAACTAGGTTTACGTCCAGAGCAGGGGTGGATCCTACCAAACCACGGGATGGTGGATGGGCTGGAAAGAAGCTGGGACATAGCAAAAATGCCTATTACCATGGAAAATTTTCAAGTAGAAGACTGATATAACCTGATGTACATTTTTACAGGTCACTCCGGATTGGAGGTGAGAGAAAGAGGAAGTGGGGAGAACCATTAGGAGCTATTTCAAAGGGAGATGGTGGTGGCTGGGCCCAGGGGGTAGGCAGGGGAGACAGCAAAAAGGACAGATTCGAATCCCTTTTCTATCACTTAGCAGCTGAATGGCAATGGCATATGCCTTAACTTTTCTACGTTATTTTCCACATTCGTATAAAATTCTTAGCTTTATTATTATTCTTAATATGATTACAATTCTTAGCTTCTAGGATTTGAAAAATTCATTAAATGTGTCTACCACAATTTTTAAGTCCTCAGGAAGTGGCATTATTATTATCAGGGTCGAAACTTCTTAGTATGACATACAAGTGCTTTCATGTTCTGGGCTGAGATAACTCTGGGTGGAGGAGTGGTGGTGGGGGGTGGGGGGCTCCTGTGTTCAGCTGACATAGTGGTCTTCCCATAACCAGGTGGAACTTTCCAAAATGGGAAAAAGTCATAAAACTTCTTTTTTGCTCCCAGTGGATTTTGTCTCCAGTTCTACCAGTCAGTATCCATATCCTGACCAGCAAAGGGGGTGGTGTGTCATGTTTTCAGTCCATGAATATTGACAAAAGAATGAGGGTTGGCTCAATGCACTTTAATGAATAAGAAACAAATGAGTTTGCTCAAATTTCCAGAAATTTTCTCCCAAACTGAGTTGCAGTGTGGTTTTGCCACTCCCCAAAGGCAGTGTCCTGAGCCCAGGAAAGCCCCCTGCTTATCACTGTCACTCCAAAATGTTTTTGCCAGAATCTATGGGTTGAATGTTTTCTTGAGAATAATAATTTTGCATAGTACAAATAGATCCTCAGTCTGCAAAGGGAGAAATGAATTCCTGGCAGAAAGTGAGTCCATACTTAATAGAGGTGCTGTAGACTGTTCATGTGGCGGCAGGGGGGAGGGGTGGGGAAGGGCTGGGTGGGAGAAACAGGATGAGTTAGGGTGGAGGGGTACAGGGCTCCTTGTTTTTACATAGGTTTCAACTGGGATGGTGGGAACCTGTGAATTTAGGGCTTAGAGGGACCTGGGTTTTAATCTCATCTCTGCCATTCATTAGCTGTGAGATTGTTCATTCATTCAAAACTGGGGATAAATCTACAAAACCTACTCCCAAGACATGACTATCTAACAATGGATACAGAAAAATAGATTGCAATAGAGTATATTAGGAGAAAATGGAAGTAGGAAAGAGAGCTGAGAGAGGGGGCACCGATCCAGTCTTGTGGGGGGAGAGCAGTCACGGAAGGCTTCCTGAAAGAAGCATAGACATATAGAGCATTGGGAAGGAAGAGGCATTAGCCTGGAGAAAGAGAAGGGCAAGGGCAGCAGAGACTGTGTTCCAGGCAGAAGGAAGTACACTCGAAGTTCTGGAGGCAAAAGTGAGTTGGTGTATGTTATGGCTTTGGGGGCAGATCAGGCTGAGAGGTAAGCAGAGGTCAAATAGTGAAGGCCCGGTAAGTCAATTTTGTTTCAATTATACCTGAGACAAACGGGAGCTACTGAGGGGTTTGAAGCAGGGGTAAGGCACGGGTACATGTGCATTTTAAAGCATTTATGGCTGCTGTGTGAAGAATGGACCGAAGGAGAACAGGACGGGAAGCAGGGACAAAAGTGCTGAGGTCATCTCATGGTCTAGGTGCGAGATGATGGCAGCCTTGATTAAAATTGTGGGGCTGGAGAGAAAGAGTAATACATGAGATTGAGGGATATTTGGAATGTGGTTACTTGATTTATGAGAAAGAAAGAAATGTTATGTGCTAGACACTCTAATTGCTTCGTTCTATTCCTTATAATATCCTTGTGATATAGGTATGGATCCAAGAGGTTAAGCATCTTGTCCACAACTAGTGAGGGGCAGAGACAGAATTCAAACCCAGGTCTGTCTGTCACCAAACCCTTCCTTTCTCACCACTAGATCATGCTGCTTTCCTAGGTAAATACACTGATTTATCGCTTCTAATGTGTAAATTAAGGATCATAGAAGTTATAGAATTCCAAAGGATTTAAGTGAAGTGATATAATGCAGATCGAAGAAAATTGATGACTGATATCTTTGGGAGTGTCATGCTGGTCTCTACATACACCTCCAACTGTCAAAACCCGACTTATCATCCTTATTGGGCATTTAACTAGTTAAATTGCCATCTTCACTTGGAATTCTTCCTCGGTGGACCCCCTTCACATTAGAATTAATAGTACATGTTACCCTCCCATCCCCGCCTACTTGCAAGTCTGTTTTTCTCACCGGCTTAGATGGCGCAGACAATGCTGTCATCACTGCGATATTCTCAGTGCCTAGCCAAGGGTAGCATACTTGTGAAATATTGGGTGAATGAATGATTGTAAGATCACGGTTGCGATGATAGAATCTGTTTGTTTTGATAGACTGTGTAAGTGAAGGCTCAGTAGGTGTCCTTTATTCCAAATGTTTTGCCCTTCTTTATGCCAAATATTGTTCCTTCTACATCCTGTGAAATCATTCTTTCTGTTTGTGCCCCCTCTTCCACTCTAGAGCCAAGACGGCATGACCGTGCCCCCTTTGTATATATTCAATGGAGTTCTTCCTTAGCTGTTATTCTCCTGGCTCTTTTGCACAAATTACATATTCCTCCTAGCCTGGCTTTAATCATTAAACCTTGAATCCTCATCAAACTCTGTGCCCTATCTCAAACCAGTGCTTAAGGGACATTCTGACCCTCAGAAGAAATGGTATAATTTTCATAAACATGGGTCATTTCCCTCTTGCATCAGTGTCAAATACGAAACCACCACTTAACAAGATGTACCAGAAATGCAGAATGTCTGAACAAAGACTGTGGACAATATTTTTTTTTTCTTTCCCTTTTTGTAGTTCTGTGAAATTGCTCTCCTGAAATATTCCTAATGCTTTATTTACTTCAGCTTTGGGTTTATTTTCGGATAAACTTTCCTGAACCTGAGTTTTAGGATGTGATTCTTATCCTGGTCACATCCTGGGGAGTTGTTTTGTGACTCGTTTGAATGGGCTCTGGCTTTTCTAGGGAGCCCCTGGCGCTGAGGAAGAGGCAGGGACCAGAGGATGTCAACCCCCGTGTGCAGTACAAAGACAGAGATGACAAACTGTCAGCGTGGGTGGAAGCACTCGCCAAAGGAAGGCCTGCGTCTCCTGGGCTCACACACTACGGACAATGGCAGAAGTGGGCCTAGCTCAGACTTTATCAGTTGTCTATTCCGGAGACTGATATGTCTCAGAGTTTCCAACATCTGAGTGATCTGTGAATATGAGGAATTCAGACGCTGGATGATTAAAAAAGCCAGTGCTGGGAATTTTCTCGTTTCAGGAAATTTTGGTGTGAGACATGCTGGAACCTCACCAGCAGGCGGATCCGAAAGGGAGGAAGTCCAGACAGGGAGTGGGAATGGGACTGTGGGAACTGACCAGAAGGCAGCGCAAGAACTTAGCTGTCGTGCCAGACAACCCTGTGTGAGAATCCTGCTTCCCCGCGTCTCAGTTTTTTTTTTACTAGCAAAATGGAAATGATACTGTCTAACTCAGAGAGGTGTTACAAGAATTCAATTCGATAATGTCATGCCTGACACGCAGTCAGGACTTGGGACATGTGAGTTTCACTCAGCGTCTCTAGATGTGAGGTGAACCAAAGGATAGTCCAAGCTACGTTGGTCTGGTTTGAGATTGGGTGGTCAGTGGTCCATCTAAGTGAGAACCTGAAGTTCAAGGGCTTGGGTTTGGCTCTTAGAGGTAAGGGAAAGGGGCTGGCCAAGGTCAGGCAGGTTGTGGAGGTCACAAGTGTCCTGGGCTCAGGGTGAGGCTTTAATCTGAACTTTGATCCATGAAGAAGCTCACACAGCCCAGATTTATCCCTGATAGTATAGATCGGTAATTCTCAAAGTGTGGTCTGAGGACCCTGGAGGAACCTGAAACAATTTCAGGGGTTCCTGGGCTCAAAATTATTTTCATACAAAGATGTTATTTACTCTTTCACTGAGTTGGTGTTTGATGGTACAAAAACGACAGAGGGTAACACTGCTGTGATTTAGTGTGAATCAAGGTGGTGGTACCAAACTGTCGTAGCAATCATAGTATTATTCACCACCACGCATGCTCAGTAAAAAAGAAAAAAAAAAGCCAGTTTCACTTAAGAATGGCCTTGATGGAGCAGTAAAAATGATCAAATTTGTTAAATTTTAACCCTCTAGAACCTGTCTTCTTAATATTTCCTGTAATGAAAGGAGAGTATTTTATTATACAAAGCATTTCTCCTGGATGCTAATGTACAGTAATAGTCTTGAGAAAAAGCATTGGTGCAGTTTGAGTTGGGAGCTGAACTAGTCACTTAATTCACGGAACACCATTTTCCCTTGAAAGAATGATTGATGCATGCACTGTGGTTATTCAGACATGGGTAGTTGGCATACACACACACACACACACGCACACACACACACACACACATACACACACATTTTTCTCAAATGATGATGTTGGGGCTGTCATGTTAAGGAAAACAAGTGATGGTATTTGCTGCCCATGATAAAATTTGAGTTCAAATTAAAAATGAGAATTTTAGAAAACTTGTATCCTCTACTATGAGCTGTCAGATTCTTCATCACGATTAGTCTTTAAGAAACTACTACTTGTCAAGTTTGGGTGTAGTAGTTGGACATTAAAAAGATTTGCAAACATCTGAAGCAATGCCATTCTTATTAATTTTTATGTAACTTTTTTCATTTCAAATGTTATTTAGATTAAAGTGTGATGGATTTATTCCTGTTATTTTAAAGTAATTGATAAATAAATGTTTAAAAATATTCTCAACTTTAATTTCAGTAACTATCATTAGATACGATCCACATAAAGGAAAGCTCTGTAGTGTCTTCAGTCATTATTAAAAATGTAAAGAATCTTTAGTTGAAATCTTGGTTCTGCCATTTACCCCAACTGTGCTATCTTGGGCAAGTTACTTAACTTCTCTCTGCCTCATTTCCTCCACCCTCCAATAGAAATAATTTCAACCTACCTCATAAGGTAGGTTGTGAAGATTAAATGGAGCTTAACATGTATAAAGTAATTAAAACATCTTCTGTCATAGAACAAGTGCTGTATAAGTATTGTAATAACAATAGTCACTATAACAGAGCATTACAGTGTGATGGTCTATGTCCCTGTCGGTTTTCCCCACCAGGCTCTGAGCCCCCCAGACTGGGATCTGCCTCTGATTTATCTCTATATTCTTGCACAAAGCTTGGAACCCACTAGGTAGTAATAAAGTTTGGAGAGTGAATGAATGAGAAGCTGGGAGAAGGCAGGGCTGATCCCAGCTAGATTCCTGATAGACAACCAAATTCATGAGCCAGGAAGCTCAAGTCCAAAGTGGTAAGAGAGAGACTTTAAACGGGAGAAGGAGCCATGAACCAGACCCAGACTGAGGTGATTGCAGGTAGAGTTGAGAGAGGAGGGTCCTTCCATGAGTCTTCCATGAGCAGCTGTCTGGCACAAGGTGAAGACCAGCCCCACCTGCTGATGGGGCTGGGTAACACAGCCAGCCTGGCTCCACCTGGATTGTTAAGATACACTTGCTAACAACCTGTATCTCTGATTCCGCTGCTGCATGGAGTGGGAGATCAGAGCTGAAAGAATTAAGGGTAGAGCATTAAATATGGGTTTCTCCGAATTTTTCAGACCCACAATTTACATGATTTGATGCATGTTTAACCATCTTATCTTCATCAGTTGTTATTCTGAGGTACTTTTGGACATCCAGGAAAGAAGAGAAAAATGTCATTCGGTGTCTCCTCTGTGCCAGGTACTTTATTTATGCTTCCTTATTTAATCCTCACAACTGCCTTATGAAGAATTTGCTAGTATCTTCATTTTGGATATGAAGAACCTGAGGCTCAGGAAGTGTAAGTAATGTCTCCATGGTCACACTACTAACCAGTGGCCTAGCTGGGACCTGAAACCAAGTCTGTGTGAACACCAAGTCTACATCCTTTTAAAAAAAACAATTTCATTATATTTTTATTACACGAATAATGCATATTTTACTAATGACAAGTCAAAAATAAAAATCACCCACAAATTCTATCATTCAAACATGAGAACTCTTGTTACATTGGTCTTTTTTGGACTTTTTTCCATGTTTATATTTGTAACCTTTTCTGCTTAGCGATATATTATAAACATCTTTCTGTGTCTATAAATGTGTTTCTATACCATTTAAAAGGCCACATAGTATTTTATTATATAAATGTACCATTTATTTAACTAATCTTTTTTTGTTAAATATTTAACTTATATCTAGTTTTTCACTAGTATTAGAAAAATTCAACAATAAACATCCTTGCAGCGTAACCTTTGTGTATAGCTTTACTTCCTTAGAATAAATTCTAGAAATGAAAAAAAAAATTCTAGAAATAGATTTGATTGGTTAAAGTGCATTTGGGTTTTAAAGACATTCAATATATTATACTGCCAAATATTCCCCAGGAAAGTTGTAAAAATTTTAATTCCCACCAGGAGTGGGTGAACATTCCTGTTTCCCTGCTCCCTCAACAAGTGAGTTTAAAAAGATCTTTCCCAGTTGGATAGCCAAAGACAAAGTATGTTGTAGTAAACCCATGTTCTTTCAGTTTTGCCTTTTTTGCTTCTTGATTCAGTTTGAGTAATGTTTTGTACTAGAAGATGAAAAATTTGAGTATGTTAGTTACCCAAGGAAACAATCTCTATTTCCTGTTTGAGCTGGGTGGGGGCGGCTGTGGCCAGGGAGACAGGTGGGAGGGAAGGTATGGGTCTGAGTTTGGTTGGGCAGTGGAATGGGTTGGATGAAGAGGAATGGAGTGCTGGTAATTATTCTCAGTTGTAGAGTGTTGGTCAGTGGTTAGAGGCTGCCCATCTGCACAGAGGGAAGAGTGAGTCCTGCCAGAAGTGCTTGCTTCACAGGGACTGTGTGGGTAGTCCAGACAGAGAGCAGGTGCCAAGATGTCCACCAGGGCGAGTGAGGTGTATGGGAAGAGGGGTGGGCAGACATCCTTATAGAGGGCAGACAGTAGGGAGTATAGGTATGTACCCCTGTGTGGGGCAGCTTCAGGGAGAAGTAGAATTTCAAGTGTAGGAAAGTACTCTTGGCAGTTAAATATCCCACTCAATGATCCTAAATCCTTGATTGCCAAAGGGCGATGTGGCATTCACTCTTTTGGTGAATTCTCCATAATCTTGCTGGCCTTTAGACTTAGACATCTACTTTGTGAGGTTTCTGGCAGCACGTGTGTGACTCAGGGGTAGACTCTGCTTGTGAGATTGAAGAAGGTCTCAAAGCCAAATTGTTCGTGAAACTTGCTAAATCAAGGTTACAGATATGGAACGATCCCATGGGAATAATAAGCTCATGCTTTTCCTGAAAGTAATTTGGCTAAATCTTCTCCATAGGCAGTGTCTCTGAATTTGACTTCGTGACTTCCTCTTTTTTCAATTGAGAAAAGTAGCCAGCTCTGCTGCAGTGTGACTCATCTTTCTTCAGAAGTCATGGAGGTTTTCAGCCTCTCTGCCTGGGAGCCCTTCTAGGTCCTTCAGGTGAATTTGCATATCTCTGTTCTGACCCACTGATTTTAAAGGTAGACTATGAGTGCAGCCTTAGCTCTTTTATTTCCAAGTTTGCCTACTTTATGCTCACACCCTGCCCTGGTTGAAGGCCTTGGGGTTAGCACTAAGACTCTAGGCCTTAGGACAGAGTCTGACCTTGGGGATTGAGCAGGAAATCTCAGCAGAGTGTAGGTACAGGGACGGAGGGGAACACAGAGCCTCTGATGAGGCCCTGAGATGTGACCTGCCAGAAGCACAGTGAGCACCTTCACTGAAATTGGGACCACCCTTTGAGTGGGCCCAGGAGGCTGACCTATTTATTCCCCTAAATCCTGACTGTCCACATTGGGGCTCATAAATGCCCCTACTTCGTGAACTTATAGAGTAGGAGAGGACAAATTGTCCCAACTGAAGGAATGAAAGAGCTTTAAAGGTAGGGGCCTCACAAAAAGTGAAGATTGAAACTAGTCTTGGGCCAACTAGTGTCTAAATTTGAATGTCTACTTCAGTAGGGGTAAAGTAGTGCTATGAATTATTTCTTTACTCATCCTCTACCTTGTTACAAAATATATGGAGGCAGCTTACTTACAAAGATACACTCAAAATAACAACTTGAAGTATATTTCAAGTCAAACAGTGTAGCAAAGGGGAAGATAAAGATAGGAAAGAAGGAAGAAGCTATGAGCAGGTGAGATAAGTACACACAGCACAGATATTGACAAGTCCTTCATATTTGCTATGAGAGTCACAAACTTGGATCACGTTTTCAGGTAGTGAAGGAAAAAAAAAAAGGGGGGGACTAACAAACCCATTCTTCAAAGCCCAGCCCATATGTCTCACCTCCTCCAAGAAGTCTCTACTGAATATGTAGAGGGACAAGACACATACTTTAAGATGGAAACATAAACTTCTCTCAAAGACTTGAATTGGCTCCAAGTAGATTGTCTTACTTATTTTACTTTGGAAGCACGAAACTTGGGAGATGTGTATTGGGAATTGTTAGGTTCTCTGAAGGAGGAACGCACAAGGTCGAAGGGGTTAAGCAAGATTCATTGTAGTAGAGTGACAGCCAGGCTGAACTGAAGAAGGCATCAGCCCCGAATGTGAGGGGAACTGAAACTTACATGTGCTGAAGGCGGGCTTTTTTGGTAGGAATATTTCAGGTGGGTAAATTGGCGTGGAAGGGAGGAGAGTCCAGTGAAGTGGGAGGTGAGCATGTAATGTTGCCAGCCTGGATGCAAGGTCCAGTTCCCACACAAAGGTAAGGGAGGAGTCTAGTTCCCACACTACAGGGAATAGGGATAGGGCCCTCCTAGACCTAACAGAAATCAGACAGAACTGAGTTCAGTCCGGGTTTTGGACACTAGCTGTGTGACCTTTAAAAGCTGTTTCACCTCTGAGCTTCAGAAGGTTGCTGAGGGATTCCAAGGGAAGTATTTTTGCTCTGGTTTTTATGGACGAAGAACCTGGCTCTCAGGGAAGGCATAATTTTTATGATTCTTCACTTGCCATACATGAGACAGATTAATATCTGTCTGACTTCATAGACTCTTGGCAAAGTAGGCTCAGAAAGGTTCAATGACTTGTCAGAGGTCCCATGGCCATTTGCAAAGACTTGGACCTTCTGGTTTCATAGTCCTTATTCTTTCTATTACATACAATGCCTCTCCCCAACTCCCTCATTTCTGCTGCCTGTCAGAGAAGTTATCGTATATGAAGTTAGCAGAAATGTTATTGGGTCAATAAGAGAGGTGCCTGCTTATCTTTGGGATTCTGACTTTTGCTTTGTGCTTCCATTTCTGGGTTATTTCGAGCCTCAGGGATGTAAGGAGGGCCTATGGTGGGAAGCACTGCTATCACTGCTTCATACTGCCCAGAACCATGGAGAGAATTTTTGAATTGCAAGCTGTCAAGTGCATGAGAGGATCCTGACTTTACTGGACAGCAGAGGATCCCTGAATTCTTGGGAGAAAACTTAGATAAGTAGAAGGCTTTCCATGAAGTATTCTGGAATGAAGGCAGGTGGGAACAGAAGCTAGACTGGGCTCCAGAAAACCGCATTATTGTGGAATGTGGAAGAGGAAGTGGGCATCAGACCACCAGGCATTGGGGAATAAGACAGGGGTGGTGCTAGGGTGGCCCCCCTGGGGAGTCCAGTTTCTGTGCAAATGGATGCTCACTTGCCCTCAGGATCTCTTGGGACTGAGTGTGTGGGTTTAGGCTAGAAAAACATCTCTTTGGCTGAAAGTTCTCAGTGGCTACTAGCAATTTTCCACTTCTTCAACCAGAGCAGGCTTAGCATTCCAAGACCTTAGCCTTGCCAACACTGACAGTGGGGGGAGTCTCAGTCACATCATCTCTTAGGCCTATGGACTGCTTCAGCAAGGTCCAGGGCCACTGAATTTCGGTAGCTAAAAACACAGTGAAATCACTTAGATTTTTCCCTCACAGAAAGACAAGAAGTTAAACAGGATTAGATCTCAATTAGGAGCACTTTATCCATGATGTTAATTAATAAACTGATACAAGTACTATTTATGGAGTGTCTACTATGTGTTGGGTATGACTTTTGGTGATAGGGATACAGAAACAGAGAATACATAGATAGACCCCACCTTCGACACAGTCTTGTGACAGAGAAAGATATCTAAGAAGGTAAGTAGATGGGCCCCGTTTGTGCAGTGCCTTATGTCCAGATCAAGGAGCTTGTGCTTCAATGGCAGTGTTGGGGAATCACTGATGGGTTCCCAGCAGGAAAATGGTAGGGTCTCCGGCCACTTTTGAAGGTGAATTTGAGCAGACAAGCCTGGGACTAGAAATACCCACAGATTTCTGAAACATTCAATAATTTAAGAATGATACCCAGAGGTTAAACTATTGTAGGCAACATAAACCATGAAGCATTAACTGACAATCAA
Organism: Pteropus vampyrus; assembly: GCF_000151845.1. Taxonomy (NCBI): domain Eukaryota; kingdom Metazoa; phylum Chordata; class Mammalia; order Chiroptera; family Pteropodidae; genus Pteropus; species Pteropus vampyrus. Next base: position 817,237 of record NW_011888951.1, read on the forward strand.
CTTATATTAATTTTTCACTTGACTCTTTATGAAATATACTTATAGCACTTTTGAGACTCTTAAAACTCCCCTTTGGCATCACTGAGGTTCCCCCCATTAGTCTAACAGTATGGGTTTCAGGCTCTATTCCCAGGAGGTTCATGGCACCTTTCTTTACAAGTGGCATGAGTGGGTTCTCCCCTCATAAAGGATGGCGTCTTCCTGCTCTTTCCAAATTTCACTGAGGTTTCCCCTTAGTTCTCCATACGCTTTTCCTATTCCTGAGGCTGGGCGGCCTTACCAACATATAACTCAAGGGAGGTGAAGTTGATGATTGCGTGAGGTCTCCACAGCGCAGTCAAACTAGGAGAGGTTTTTACCCAGTATGGTCCAGGCTGGGAGGAGAGAACCAGAATGTTGTTAGCTGGGGTGTGATCTCAGTATCTCTAGCTGGGGGGAGATTTTAGAGGGTCAAGTTTATTAGGTAAGGTGAGGAGGTAAATGAAAAATGGGCAACGAAGTCAGAATGTAGGAGCATCAAGAGAGCAAGGTAGAGCGAGGTTGGAGGAAAAGATGAGAATAGTTCAGGACTCAGCACACAGAGAACAAAATGTACTGTGTGCCCTCTCTATGTGGTTCCATGTGCTAGAGATTCAGGCATTGTGGTTCAACAGAACCATGCAGAGCATAGAATCAAAACAAAAATTTGAATAGGAATATAGGTCTAATAGTGTTTCAGACAAAGGCAGAAGCAAAATAAATAAATAAATAAACAAAAATTGAAAAGGGGGGGAAGAAAAATAGGCTTCTAGCAAAAAGCAGGAAAAAAAGGGAACAAGTAAGGTTAATATCCACTTGTGTTAATGAACTCTAATGGTTGAGAATACGTGACTTTTAAATAATTTTAAATACTAAACCTCTACTCAGATTGTAAAGACACGATAGTGGAAGAAACTGTAAGTACAGGCCTAATATAGTAAGACTCAGGAAAAGAGATGTTGGAGGGGGTTTTGTGAAAATATGTAAATTCAAACAAGCCACCTTGAAGCCTCCAAAAACTTTGGTTTTTCTTGATGGTGTAGAAGTTTTCAGTTAAGTATATTAGTGTAAGCATAATCATGACTCTCTTCTCTGCCTTTCTCCATTGGTTTAGGGGTGAGTTTTTAGATGGAGAGAGAGCTTTCTGGCTAATTGTTTTTAACCTAGATTGGGATGATAATAGTTATGGTTGCCTTGACTGCCCTCTCTGCTTCTTGTTATCATCAACAAGGTTGATTGAGACCATTCTGAGTTCTCTATAATTGCATGGATTCACCTTATTCTTAAAAGTGGCACTGTGACCCAGGGGCCACTGTGAAGATAGTAGAGATTTTCCCTGTGCAAGGATGCCCAGTTAAGGGGACAAAATATAGCCCATGGTCAGCTTGCTAAACCACGTGCTCTATGAAGGAAGGAGTCCCTTTCTCTAATTTACATATATCATCACACACACCAGCTGTGGCCTTGTCCTGACCTCACACGCACAATATTCTCAGCTGATTGCACTTGCTATTTAGAGCAGCCTAGTGAATCAGAAGGCCCCTGATCATTATGCTCCCCAATATCAGTTGAGGAGAAGGAAGGGCTGAGAGTTTAACAGACTGACTTGGGCTAATCACTCAGTTAGAATCAGAAGTTGAATCCATTGATGTTTGCTCATATAGCCAATGTTCTTTCCACTGTGCCTTCCACCAGCACCTTTCCCTTTGCAGACTTCCATTATAGAAATTCCCAGCAAGCACACCTGTGACTCGAGGGGCTGTCAGGACCCTGATCTGTGCTCTGCAGCTTACAGACTGGAAGTAAGACATTCATCTTGGAAACACAGTAGCAGGCCTGTGGAGGTGCCTGTATGGGATGTCCTCACTGAACATCTGACCCAATCTGCCTGAAATTCTGTCTCAATCCTCCCTTAACAACATTAGGCTTTGCTCTTGCAGGGTGGGGTAAAGAGAGGCAAGGAGGGTAGGAAGGTGGGGATTGGGCGGGTTTGCAAAACATTAATGAATATAATCTATGCCTTTTCCCTGACCCAGCTTGGCCAGCTGCACTGATCTGAAATTCCACATTCCATTGTTCTTCTAAGAAAACAGAACTGGCTCTATTCAGCCTTAGGAATTGTCTGTGTAGACTTGTTTAAGAGAATTTGCAAACCAGATGGATTTATTGTTTACCGTGTGGAGTCCAAGGGAGAAGGGTTATTTCTGAAGGCTATCAGCAACATGTTCTGAAAGGCTTCCCAACCACTGTGCACATTCTGGTCGCTATTCTGGCTGAATAGCTTTCTCACCTCTCACTTACCTGTATGCTCATTTCTTGCACCCCAGCCATAGTGGTCAGTTGCTTTCTCTGTGAACTTTGCTTTGTCAATCTATATGGTCACAATGATGGGGCTCTGGTAAATAGCCACTTTGCACAACACCATCTATACCATTGTCCTGGTCACAGATGATTAAACCAGGAATGTGCACTCCATCACGCAATTTTCTGGGAATTGTAAGCGGGACAGTGATTGGGCTGCTGGCTCTGCATAGTATAATCTTAGAAGGTGCTGCCACCATGTTGCCTGTCACTGGACAGGGGAGCAAATTCAGAAGCTAGCATAAATAAAGGGAGAAGAATGAAACACATATCAAAGAGAAGCAGAGATGAAAGCTAGAGATAGAGGCCCGTCTCTGGTTCCAGACCCATTTGAGATCCAATTATGTTTCTTTCTTTGGTTTTCAGGACATGCCCTTATGTCATATGATAAAATGCTCCATTTTTGTTTTTGCTTTTTGTTCAAATTACCTCCAGTTGGTTTCTACCAACTACAATTAAGAGTCCTTTCTACTACTCCAGCCAAACGTTTCTCGAAGTGAAATCCCTGCACCAGCATCAGCGTCTTCACTGGAAACTTGTTAGAAATGCAAATTTTCAGGCCCCATTTTAGACCCACTGAATCAGAAAACCTGGAGGTGAGGCCCAGCAATCTGGGTTTTAACAATCCTTCCAGGTACTGTCAAGTATGAGAATCACTGACCTAACTATCTCTATGACAAGAGCATAGACTGGCCTGGATTTGAATCCTGGATCTATCTATGAACTTGTGATATGACTCTGACCAAGCCACCTCACCTCTTAGAGCTTCAGCTTTCTTCGTGGTAAATGGAGGATAACGATGTTTCCATTCTATAACAGCTATAAGAAAAGCACATACCTCTGGGCTCTTGAAAAGCATCCGTTTTATTCTTGCATCCATGCACCCTGTTCTGACATAAGAAGAGAAGGGCATTAATTCAGGTCATTCACCATGGAGACACAACCTGAGCTTTTAAAAAAACAACACATTGCCTTAATAGAACAGGTTACTGTTCAGAGTTCATACTGAATCTGTTCACCCAAATCTTTGCAGTGGGGCCAGGTTACCCTAGGCTATCACTGGGCCATTGGGAATTAAACCCAATAAATCTAAAATTCATTTTGATCTCCTGGGTTTCATTGACTTGTTTTTCTGCTGTGTTGTAAAAACTACACAATCTGGACCATCCTAGAATAAAACGAGTAAATTAACGAGTTTATATTTGAGGAAGAAAGCACAGGCTGCTGTTCATTAATTTAGTCACTCATTCATTCACTAACTCATTCATTTATTCATCCATCTAACACTCACTGAGTTACTTCTTGGTCTAGATGCTATGGTAGATGCTAGGGATTTCTAGATAAGGCTTTGTATCTTCTCTCTCCCCTGCCAATTGTTGACAGATGAGGGTATCAGCAAAGACCTGGAGGCAGGAAATGGTCATGGCATGAGGGGATTACAGTCAGGAGATATATCTTGCTGAAATAAAAGATGAGTGTTAGGAAGTATTGAGGCATGAGAGTCAAAGCTGGTAGAGAATGAAAAAGCTAGGAGTCTACATCTGCTTTGGTTTCAACAGCGTTACTGTTCTATAATTAACAGCAGTGGATGTTTTGCAAAGACCTCCTAGTTCTCTGAGCCACATTTGAGCTGATCCCAGATAGATGACCCTACAGTAGGTAGATTCCTCTGCCAAATACTGTTCATGCTGTTCATATTCTACAGGGGGTGGGCTAGTCAGCCCTCATTAAAAAAGAATCCTGCATCTGCTACTACTTGACAGCTGAATCAATCCAACCTCAAGTGAACTCATTCTGGTATCCAGAAAGTCTGGATATTTTCTGGATGAATCTCCACCAAATTTTTGGCTTTCATATCACTGAGACTTCCAGTTATATGCAAGATTGGGCGAAAACATGGAGCCTCTCCCCAGATGGCTCTTCAGGAAGTACACGCAATTGGATGCTTCTTCAGATATGTCCTTTAGGGAAGTCATTTTAGACTAAGAGATGTGGATGTTTTGGAAGAGAAGACAGTAGTTGAGTGTTAAACCCCACCTCATATTTGAAGGGTAGATTTTCTGTTTACGTCAATTAAAAAATGGCTTAATGAGAATCAAATTATGTCTTTCTTATTCCCAGACTTTATATATTAAAAAAAGAAAACTAAACCAGAAATAATGACTAGCATGTCATATGGGGTTGATAACATCCTTGACCTCATTTGACCCTTGCCACTGCCCTATAGGAGGAGTTATTAACGTTTCATTCCCTCTTAACAGATGATGAGGTGAGGTTCATTTCATCAAAGTGTTTGAGCTTGTCCTCAATCCCAGATTCTTGACTGTAAATTTAATGCTCATTCTGCAATATCAGGCTGTTCTCAAGGAAAACCACTGTTGCTAGTACATGGGGTTATGAAGAACTTCCTGAGAGAACTCAAAAAAGGGAAACAACTTTATCTCTGAGAGTTAGAGTTTAAGATAGACACAAGAGGATTAGTGTGGAGACATGGTGGCTCCTTGGACTGTGAGAGTCAGCTGATCTTAATCCAACCATAGATCTTTAATATATTTGAAGAAGGAAGGAAAGCAGAGTCACAGAGGGAAATTTTGGCACTCTGTCCATGCTGTGTGCTAGGAATCACATGAGACTATCTTAATTAGGTGCTATTAGATAGTTTATTCATCTAATTCCTCTTGAGCTGATACCCAGCTCACCCGGCAACCTTCAGCGTGTGTGACGTGACTTCTTCCCAAGCCGTGCAACCCGCAGGGAGAGAATGTACTGGTTGTGCTGATGTGTGGATTCCACTTCCATGTGATTATACCTTCTCACTCTCACTGCGCAATAATACATGAGGAATCCAGTTTCCAGGAGATTAACTCTTGCTGTGTAGGAGAGAAGGATCAGCTATTGGGGGCTGACAAAACCAGGTTTCTGAGCCTGTGGCACTGCAGGAGAAATAAAAAACTTGAGCAAATTCAGTAAAGAAGCAAATAAAATGCTCCTCTGGAGGGCCTCTTGGAAAACTGAACTGTCCGCTGCCTTACCCTGGCAGTGTGTCTTCTTGGCCTCCTAGACTCATGCCTTAATCAAGCCTACGTCTGTGCCTATAGGCTTGGCCTCGTTCTTTAGCTAGAGGCCAATAGTACCTGTACATGCAGGCTTTACGTCAATTCCTGCCTGAAATCATTGGCTGATCACCTGATCAATTCAAGACCATGTTCTAGGAACTTCGAGGAAGGCAGGATGAGTGAGACAGGATTCTCCCAATTCAAGTGCCTCATCTTGCAGGAGAGACAGATTTGTGCATAAGGAACTTTAATAATTTCAGTGGTTTTCTGTATTCCTCTAATTCAACAGCTGATATACAAAGCATTATACATATATAACTTCATTTCTTTTTCACAACTAACTTGTGAACACATGCAAATGTGGAGTCTCAAGAAGCGAAGTGGTTTGCTACCTGTCACAGAACTAGCACATGACAACGTAGATTCGACCCTGAGACGTAAGCTGTAGGAAAGGCTGTCATTCGAATTCCGAATAGGTGGGAGTATAGAGCATGGAGCTGAAGTTACTCTCCTGGCAATTTCCACTTACTATTCTGGTTCTGTTCTGGGAACTCTTCAAAACAGGAACCCTAGGCAATTTGAAGAGTACTATCTCCTTCATAGGTATATGAGAGATTTGGACAAACAAATGGATCCCAGACTGGAGTTCTAGTCTAATATAAATTGACAAAAAGAGTCTAAGAACCACTTGCAGCAGCAAAAATTATAACAGAAGTTGTATCTTTACCTTAGATAATGCTGCCCACACTGACTAAACGGTTTTAGCTAGTTATATTGGGAATCTCACACTTTTCATGAGCTCTGGGTAACTGGTATCAGTTCATTGAACTTTAATAAACACATCTCAGGTACTTACCTATTGTGTGTGTAGGACACTGAATAATATCCTAGGGATATAGAGACAAAAAGACATGCTTCCTACTTCAAGAAACTTGTGGTCTATGGAGGGAAGCGTATCTTAAAACATTTTCTTTCAAATTATAACAATACATTCTTGTTGTGAAAAATTCAAACAGTAGAGAAGTATTTATTTTTCAGACACTGGAGAGCCACTGAAGGATTTTATGCTGGGGCCTCATGCAGTAAGATTGGCATTTGGAAAGATCGTCCTGGCTGCAATGTGGAGGCTGGCCTTGAGCTCGGCCAGGTTGGAGGCAGGAAGCCTGGGGGACTAGCAAGGAGGCCATGGTGTGATTGTACCCAGAGATGAATGGGCCCGAACTAGGGTAGAAGCCGCTGAGGTGGATTTGAGAAATCTTTGGGAGGAAAGTATGTGTTGGGTGGCTGATGAATAGGGAAAATAAAACAACTTTGGCTTAAGAAATGGGCCTTGGTAGACAAAACTTTTCACAAGCTAGTCTCCTGGAAAGGGCCTTGAAAACGCAGCTAACCAAACAACTCTCCCTCCCGGGCAAGGACTCCCACCAGGTGAATGGTTTGCCATGTTTCCGATTCCAGGAACTGGCTAGAATAACACTTATGCAATGGGAACACACGAGGCCCACGTCCAGGAGCCTGGCTGGTGAAGAACTTGGCAAGGCTGGGTCCTCTGTGGTGTGGAAAGTCCTGCTGATCTGCTTCAAGTGAACGTCCCTTGCATGGCTGACTTCAGGGGAAGTCAGAGCTGGCTGTGTGGATGGCTGTGCCGGCCTGGAGCCATTGGCAAAGAGGAGCTGGGGAGCATGCAGGGAAGGGTGCATTCATTCTTTATGGTCACTTCTGTGGTAGAACAAGCAGAGGACACGACGCAGGTAGGAAGCCCTGCTGTTTCTCCTATGCAGTGGATAGAGTGAGGGCTTAGGAGACAAAATAGCACTGTGTGACCCTGGGCAAGTCACTTAACCTCTTTGATCCTCAGTATTCTTGTGTGCGAAATGGAGATATGCATACTAGTCATCTCCTAGGGTTGTTGCAGGAATAAGAAAAAGCCAGTGAAAACTGCTACCACCATGCCCAACACCTTGCAGAAAGTAAATAAATGATAGTTACTGCTTGAAGGGTCAGCTCCCAGGAGACTGGGGTGAGGGAGATGGGTGGAGGCAGAAGGGCATTTGTCAAATCAAAGACAAGTAAAGAATACTTTATAGCAATAAAGACAGACTCAGTTTATGTATCTGGGATGGGCAGGAGCCTAAATATTTATTTGCAAACCAAAAGAATGCAAATCAAATCATTCTCAAAACCTTAAGGAGCTTTCTTATGTACAAGCACAGTAATGGGAGTCTTGTAGAGCTGCAACTACTGCTGATTACAGTACAGAGCAACCATCTCACCTGGAGCTTTTAGAGGAAAAGAGACAATTCATCTGTGTAACTTCAGCACTGCTTTGGTCCTCTTTCATCTTTATTAACCAAATTGTTTGTAGAATCACATATTTATGTAGTGTTCCTTGAGCCATCCGGAAGTGTAGGTTAGAGTTGGATTCAACTCCAGGTTTTACAATGAGGAAACTGAAGCTTAGAGGGATCAGAGCATTTGCCGAGATTCACTCAGCCTGGACAGGGTGGATTGGAATCCAAATCCCTGTCTTCTGACTCCTAGTTCAGTGTCTATTCATCTCAGCTGTTAGCTCTCCTGCATACATGTAAAAGGCATGGCATGGAAGACCCGCCCCGGGCAGTGGGCGGGAGGTGGGATTTCACCATTGATCATGGATGTTTTGTGGCTGAGTACAAGTATGTAGGACAAATATTTAGATGAGGAGACTCCCTTCCCTTGCTCTCCACCCTGGCTGGGTGTGTGGAAGAGAATTCTGGGCCACCACCGCCACTGCCACCCACCACCATCATTAGAATATTAATAACACGTTTGTCAGGGAACAGCCTAAAAGTCCTTCCACCCAACTCATCACCAAGTTCTTGGTCTTAGACAAAAGGTTTTAGCAAGCGTCAGTCAGAAAATTCCTCACAAACCTCCTCCACTAGCCTCTTCCAACCTGGATGCCTTTCCGTTAGTGACCTACACTATTGGGTAGGAGTATCTGGGAATGAGACCACGGCCCCTGCTCCACTGAGAGGCAGGACTCTTACCTTCAAGTAGTATGCAGTACTAATGGTCAACACTGATGAGTGGTTTTCAAATTTGTGACTGGGAAACCCACTCATATTTTATTTTATAAGACCAAAGAGAACTGAAAAACAGTTTCCTCATTGCCACTCAGAAGGATGGTCTAGCTTTGAATTCTGAGGTGCTTTTCTCAGGAAAAATGGGTACTTGACTGAGGGTGGACGGGGAGGGCTCTTGGAGAAGGTGGCATTTGAGCTGAGACCTGAGCGAGGAGAAGGAGCTAGCATGTAAACAGATGGGGAAGCACATTCCAGAAGGAGGGAATAGTGGGTGCCCAGGCCTTGAGGCAGGGATGATTCGAGAGTGTTTAAAGAAGAGAAAAAACCTAGTATGTACCTAGCTAGTGAAGAATGAGAGGTAGCTAATGAGGCTGGAGAGGCAGGTAGGGCAGACGTTGTAGGACTTTAGTTTTCTCATCTGTAAGTGTAGATAATCTTCCTCCCACTAAGATTCCAGACAAGTGAAAGATCTTTACAAACAGAGACACTATTCCAGTCTAGGTCATATTGTCATCGTACTATTTCTCCAAGGACTAGTGGAATACTCAAATACAAGGCTGGCTGTGGGCTGCATTGTTTTCCTGATTTACCTATCACTTGATTGGCAAATGAGCAAATAGCAAGAACAAAAGCATCTGGTTTGGCAAGAGCGCCCTTCTTGTGGCCATCTTATAATTAGCATGTGCGATTCGAGTGAGGAGCACAGACGGGAGACTGGAATATAATCACTGCCATCTCGTGCACCATCCTTTTAGAATTGCAAGAGCCGGAGGAAGGGCTGAGGGAATTGACCCTGACACAAGAGCTTTTCTGAGTGCCCCACTTCCCATATTCTCCGCAGATGGTTAGTCATCTCTCTTTCAGCATTTTGTGGCATCATGTGTCCTCTGACCACAGACACACCAGTATATTTTGGAAAAAAAAAAAAGCATTCTTGAGAAATTACCCACTGTTTCTCCCACTTTTTCTTTTCTCTTGTGCCATCTTCTCCTTTCTCCCTATCTACAAGCATGTAACTTGTATCTATCAAATGAGGTGGCCAATATGGGATTATTAATTTATTCATAAACAAGCTTTCTAAAATAGGGTTCCAATGTGCTACTTTGTAAGTGCTACTATGGAAGAGCACTGCATGTACCCCTGAGTATGTGTGCTTGTGTGTGTGTGTGTGTGTGTGTGTGTGTGTGTGTGTCACTACGCAGAGCACTTTCATGTATATTCTCCTATTTGCATTTATTTTTAAATTGTGCAAAACCTAGTTTACCATCTTAATCATTTCTAAGTGCAAGTTCAATAGTGTTAAGTATATTCACATTGTCGTGCAACCCATCTCTAGAATATTTTCACCTTGCAAAACTGAAACTCTACATACCTATTAAGTATCTCCCAATATCCCCCTCCTCTCAACCGCTGGCAGCCACCATTCTACTTTCTGTCTCTATAAATTTGACTACTCTAGATACCTCATATAAGTGAAATCATGTAGTATTTGCCTTTTCTGACTGGCTTATGTATTCTCTTATTTAACCCTCACAAGCACCCTGTGAGATACGCTTGATTATTATTTCTACATGATGGAAGAGGAAATAAAACCTCAAGAACATTGACATTTAATGTCACACAGTATGCGATATAGCCAGGAACCAAACTCATTTTTGAGTTAGTGTCTATAGGTATACATACAGGAGTGTATACTGAAAAATTGTGCAGAAAAATAGACAAGCATACATTTTAGTATACATTGAAATCTCTTCCTACACATAAATATTCACTTATTAATAAATATATAACTATATGTAGCATCATCTTGAAGAGGAAAGAACTATTTGGCTCCAAATCCATCTTATATGGTTGTTGTGAGACTTAGAAATAAGGAATATAAAATTGTCCCTGATTACTGCCACATTTTGGACATTTATTTGGGAAAATCTGTGTGGGTAATGTATAGTACAGACATGGGAGCTTCAACATTTACTAGCTGGGCAGCTCAGGTTTCTATCAGTCATCTTTCAGATGACAATACATACTTTATAGGGTGGCCCAGAGGGTCCAGGGAGCTGGCATGTGTGAGAGTTCAGCTCTGGCTCTTCCTTATCCCTACCTTCACAGCGCATCCATCTCAGGAACATCGTTCCTGACTCGTCTCCATGTCTTGGGTTCTAACAAAGGTTTCTTTTTTTTCCTTCCTCCCTTCCTTCCCTTCCTTCCCTTCCTTCCTTCTACCTTTCTTTCCCTCTCACCCAAATTGTCCCACCCCTAAAGGCTTGTGCCCATGAAGAAATTCACTAGGAAACTAAATTCCACTTTCAGGCTGACTACAGAACTCCCACTGCTGTCAGGGAGATTTCTGGGCCTTTAATGAGGGGAGAATTTGATCCTGAGACTCCTTGTTAAGATAAAGACCTGGCTGGTTTATTAACTCTATCCAGCTGGGGTACAGACTCAGAGAAATAATTAAACATTCCCAGCCTGAGAATGGTCAGGGTCTCAGGGAAAAGCTGGCCTGGATCTTGTGAGAAAGGGGAGAAGGATGATGATTAACCCCTCTATCAGGAATCATTTCTTGACAGACTGAAACTGCTCTTTTACTCTTTGGAAGAACTCTCTTCTTCCTTTGACATATCTGGACCTTATCTTAAAGTGCATCTTAGAATATCAGAGTTCATACAGCCATTTAACTGTCAACAAAAGGTTTCTGCCACCAATCCAATGTCAACAGAAGTCCCTAATCTGTCATGAGGTAAATGGAGAGACTTTATTCAGGTGAACAATTCACAAACCAGGGAAACACAGCCTCTGGTCAAAACTAATAATGTTCTCCCCCAAGATAAATGGGAAGTCTGCTTATGTAAAGCAAGTACCTACCTTGGTCCCCGATTGACCCATTTTTATGCAAATGAGGAACCCAAATTTGTGCAGTGTGATTGGTTCACATAATACTATCCTGTTTGGTCAGAATCATGCATCCCGATTGGTCATTATGGAGCCAATTGGTCGGTAAAGATGCAAAGGAGGATATAACTGTGCAGCTTCAAGTGGGTGGGGCAGGTCTCAGTCCACTAGTTGAAATAGAATTCCAGGTACTCCTTAATAAAGGTTGACTCTGACTGCAGGAAAACAGTATAGGAGGCTTGGCAATTCAGTCTGTGGCTTTTCCATGAAATGCAGCATGAGTGAAGAGGTTTGTGAGAAGTGATGTGAATAAATAATCTTTTTGTTTGCCTTTGTTCGTTTGTTTTTAGAAAATTGTAGTCAGGATATGTAATAATAGTTTAGAGGTGGATCAGGGAGGGAGTTGCTTAAAGGACGGAGGTGAGAAGAGAAATTCCTTGGAATAATGCAGTAGAAGAATGGAGAAGAAAGGTAGAAACGAATTATAAAAGAACAACAGAAGTACTTGCTATGTACCAGGTACTGTTCTACGCACTTTAAAGACTCAGCTCATTTAATGTATCGAGTGTAATAACTTGTCCAATATTCACAACGCATCTGAGGTGAAAACTGTTTTCAACACTATTTGGAAGTAGGGAAACTGAGGCACTGAAAGGTTAAGGTGCAAAGAAGGCATGTCTCCATCCCAATTTACTTTTGGAATGGATTTTAAAAAATTCTTCAAGAAGTGTACCCACCTTACAGAAAATTCAACAAAGATATTCATTTTCTACTTCTCTTTCCTTTCCGATGTGAGCATGTTGCTATGTTTCCTTTTAGAATGTTTTAGATTATTTTGTGCATGACTTACATGTAATTGTAATAATAGTGTGCCTTTATAGATATTATGATTGTATTGCCCCTTGTCTTCATAATGATAGTTTTAAATGGTGGTATAATATTTTATCGAGTGGATATACCAGAGCTATTTTTTCTGCTAATATGAACATCTTGGGAAATAAATCTTTGAGAGCACCTCTTACTATGTTTTAAAGCTATATTTCCTGACGTTAAATTACTGAATGAAATAAAGTGACCACTTTCATGGATCTTAACTCATATTGCAAATTTGCTTTTCCTATAGGATTGAACATATTCACAACATCTTCGACAATGTAGGAGGCTAACAAAGTCACTGCATGCTTGCCAGCGTCGGGTGTTATTATAATTATTGGTAGATTTATGAGGGAAATATGGTTGACCACTTTATTTAAATCTGCATGTCTTTTATTATTATTGGGATTGATCATTTTTTCTCATATAGGATTGATAGTTGTGGCTACTCTTAATAATTTTAATAATTATTTTTGTGTGTAAAGGTAATTTTTTCAAAGCAAAAATTTGCATGTTAGTATATGTGAAATAAATAACAAGGTAAAGAGAGGGGAACCAGGAGATATTAAGCCTAGCCCACTGGGAGAAAGGCCATGCCCCGGCTTTCACAAACACAGGGGAGGCCAGAGTCACCAATGGACTACTTGTAACCAGTTTCAGTGCTATCTGGGAAAAGATGAGGCTTGCTGTCTTCAGGCTAATAATATCTTCTTTCTCCTCATATTACACAAATAAAATATATTCATTGTAGAAAAAAAGAGGATAAAGATTAAAGAGAAAAATCATCTCTATTCCCACCATTTAGAGGTAAGTCCTTTATCATTTTATTATATATGCTCATAGAAGCTCTCTTTTTATACACAAAACATCATTTAACATGTATACTACACACATGTGCATGCACACACACACACACACACACACACACTTTTTTCTCCCAACAATGTGTTTCTAGCTCTTCCTATCTATCCTTCCTCTTTCACTCTCATCTTTGAAATGTCTTTGACCGTGTAGTTATTTATATTCTCTTATTCAGAACTGATGAAGAGACTTGAGATCTGGGGTCACACCTTCAAAGTCTTAGGGGGAATCTCATATCTGTGACTTTAAACCAAGTGACACGGTTGGCTGCAGTTATTTCTGGTTTTTTTTTTTTTTTTAACCCTATTCTATTTACTGCCATGTCCTTGCAACTGACAGAGGACAGCTTGGCTAGATTTGGAAGTAGTAGAAATGTAAATCTTTTGTGTGTATTATGCACATCATCACTTCGGTGCAACTTTAGTAGGTTTTCTCCAAAAAAGTGATGAAAAGGTCCATAGGCTGACATCATTACTTCTGTGATTATTAAAGAATTAAAATTTCAAGGAAAATTTCTTCATAGGCCCCCTTTACGAAAGAGGAGCCCCATTCTGTTATGAAAAAAGTGAGAAAGTGAGTCAAGTGGATAACCGGAGGAAGCACATTCTAAGCAGAGGGAAGACCCTGCAAGAACTCTGAGGTGGGAATATGCTTGTTGGAGGCACAGTGCAAATGAGCATGTGGGATAGGCTGAGCAGGCTTGAATAAGAGAGAGTGTGGCGGGAGAAGAAGTGCTGACTGTTGTAGAACCCTGTAGGACATCGTAAGGACTTTAGCTTCTACTGAGTGAAAGAGAAAATCATTGAAGGACTTAGGGATATGTGATCTGATTTTATAAAGTATCACAATAGCTGCTGAGTGGGAAAAGTCTATAAGAGGCAAGGGTGGAAGCTGGAAAACCAGCTGGGAGGTGACCACAGCAATAATCCAAGCAAGGGGTGATTGCAACTCGGATCTCTGTGGAAATGGGATGGCTGGTAAGAAGATGTAGGATTGCAGAAAACAGAGCAGTCAGGCTTTGCAGGTGGACCCAAACTGGGGTATGAAAGTACAGTGTGACTTGAAGTTCTTGTACCTAAGTAAACAGTAAAACAGAATTGCCATTTACTCAAATAGGGAAGTCAGGTCAGTGCAGGAATCAAGAGGTTGGTTTGGGGCATATTAACTTTGAGATGTCTATCACAGTTAAATATTTGGGGCTGGGGTTTTGGTGAGAGATCTGGTGTAGATAGACATTTAAAAATCTTTGGCATAAACACAGTATTTAAAGCCACGGGTAAGATCACTAAGGAAATGAGTATATAGAGAAAGAGAAGTGGACTGTCTTCCAGTGAACTAAGTCTTCCAGCACTTCAAGAGTGGCACAGGTGAGAGGATCCAATGCAGAGGAGGAAGTCAAAGCTTGGGGAGCTAAGCAATTTGAGTGGCAGAGATGGGAATCCAAGCTTCATGGGTTTGACTCTGAAGTCTGTGTTATTTATCCCTTAGCACCACTCTTAATGCTGGAGCAAAGAGGTCTTTTCCCAGAGTCATAAAACATGGGTGGCTTCCCAGGGCTTAACCTCTCACTATACTGGGATAGCAAGCTAGGCCCTCAGGTTTGAGCAAACAAGACACTTCACTTGCTGGTAGAACCAGATGACACATCCATCAGCTCCACCTGGTGTAGTACTCAGAGATCTCAAGGGAGCAAGAAAGGTCTAGTAATTAAGAAAGATTCCTTTCCTGAGCTGCAGTGGGTCACAGTGACTGTCAGGGTTGAAAAATTGATGGCTTAATAAAGACCACCTGAAAAGGCAATTGACCAGCAAGGGAAAAAAATCATTGCCACCCACCCACTACCCACGACGTCTCCATTCGAAGACCCACCATGAAAGCAGTGCTGCTTGGAACGATCTACACCGGACATCATCTGGTCCCATTTTATAATTGTGAACAATCCTCAACCAACCACAGGATGTGTGCTCCTTCATTCACTGATAAACAGTACCATCTACCCTCCTTGACTGGATATGGAGAGATAAATAAGACTCAGTTCCCTTGCTCTCAGAAGTTTAGAATATCACAGAGGCCATGACTACACTCCAGATTTGGAACAGGCCAGACATTCCATTTTATAATACTGCATGTGTTTTAAAAATTTGTTTCTATAATGGTATGGAGAATTAGAGCCCAGCATGTAGTAAATGCTCAATAAGTTATTCACTGAAGCATGTGTGAAGTTGGGAGAAAGGGCCCAGAATTGAGAATTAGGATCAACAGTGCAGCTACAGCTTTGCTAAAAAAAAAAAAAAAAAAAAAAAAGCTTCATGACTTCAGATAAATCACTCTTCTCTGCATCTTAGTTTGCCCATCTGTTGACGATGGGATTGGATTAAATTATCCTTGCAGATCTCTTAGATCTAAGACCAGGATTTGTTGAAAAGTCTAAAAAGCCCCAGTTGAAAGTCCCTTTCCTAAAATGCTGCTAAAGGCCACGATGTGTGTTTCATAGGGTAAACATTCTAGAGAGTTTAGAAAAGAGAGTAGCTGCGTGCCCACTAGGTGCAACTTGCCATTCTTTTTGTGGAGCCATGCCTTTCTCCAGTATTCCCTAGATCCCAATTTTTCAGGAGTTCAGCCCAGTCGGAGACTTGGCTGGACAGGTTGCCAGAGGGCAGCCCAAAAGTGGCAAGGTGGAAAATATATGAGTTACCTTTGCCTTTTTCAATGCCTGCCAGTATCAGTACCAATGTTGGCCAGGAATATGGCCATTGTAGAGCCTTCTCATGCCTTGAGCCAAATGCCTGGTTCCCCAACCCAGAATTTAGGCAAATGGAAGGCATGTTGTAGAAAGGAAAGGTGTTATTTTCAACGACATATCCTAAAAGAGAACTTGCTGTACATTAGTTTTAAGTACAGGAAGTTCCTGTTCGGGAGCTCCCAGTGTTGAATTTTCCTAAGGGAGACACGCCTTGAGGCTGCTCTCTCTATCCTTGTTGTGGTCACATTAGTTCTGGCCCTGGCTTTTTCTCCACGGGACAATTACATAGCCTCGAGTGAGGATCTGTCTTCAGTCTCCTTCCAGTCCTTTTTGTCCTAAGGATCTAGAGTTATCCTTTTGGGAAAAAAAAATAAAGATAAAAGGGAAAAGAAAATACTCCGAACATCCTGTCATCCTCCTGCTCAGGAGCCCTCCCAAGGTTCCACTCTACTTAGAATCAATACTGATACTCACAATGGCCTGCAAGCCCCAAATGGTGTGGCCCATTGACCTTTCCGACCCTTTCTTGTGAAAGTGGGTCACTTCAATCACTAATTTCACCTACTCTTGATTTCCCGAATGCGCCACTTTTCTTCCCACCTCAGGAGTTTTGTCCAATCTTTTCAATGTGCTCAGGGTTCTTTTCTGTCTGCCCTCCCTTTTCTCCTCCTCTGATTAAGTTCACCTCCTTAGAGAATCCTACCCTGACCATTTTATCTGAAATTAAAGCACTCGCTCTTTTTCTAGCTCTGCTAATTGTACCCTACAAGGCGAAATATTTTATTCGTGTGTTTCTTTGTGTTTTCCCCACCACTCCTACTAAACTATAAACTGTAAACTCTCAGGAGAGCAGAAACCTGTGTTATTTACGATAGTCTGCCTCTCCTGTGCCTACCTCAGTACCAAGCACATGGTTGGGGCTCAATAAATGTTTGCTAAATAACCAGTCTGGTTCTGCTCAACTTCCTAACATCAATCCTCACCCCACTGCACTTAACCCTACCACACGCTTGCAGTTCCGCTAATGGGCAGCATCCTTTTTAGTCTCTGCTCCTGTCCCTGCACTGTTCCTTCTGCCTGAAATACATTTCTTTCCTATTTTACTCTTGAAAAGTTAACTTATCTTTCGGGACTCAGCTTGTCCCCATCTCTGTTGTCAAAATGAAAAGCATCCGTTCCATGGTTTGTGCACACCTGAATCTTAGCCTTTGTCATTCTGCATTGTCTTGATCTGTTTTCATATCTATTTTCCATTCTAGACAGACTTATTGGGAGCAAGGAAGATATCTAATTCATCCTGTATCCCCACTTCTTAAAAGTGTTTGTCACATAGTAAGAGGTTGATAACTGCAGGAAATGCATACATTAATAAATAAAGGAATTTCCTTTGTGAAATTTCCCCAAATAGAGTCTTCCTCTCTGAGAAATCCCTATGTACTTACCTCCTGTTTGAATATTCCTTCTTGGAAAGTTTCTCTGGGGTTCCTGGTTCAGAGAGGCCATCTCTTTGATCTTTGTCTTCTTGAATGAGGCAGTCGCTTTGATTTGGAAAGCAGAGTTTGCTATTGCTTGCTTTGAGAGGAACTAGCAGTTACCCCTAGTCCTATGGTGGGTAGAGTAGTAAGGAGCCAACACTCCCCAATACCCACCGGTAGGACTGGTTGTTAAGGATTCATTCATTTACTCATTCCTTCACTCTCTATCCATTGTTCTCCTGCTACGTGCCAGACACTGTGTTGGTACTATGGTCACAGAAATGCAAGGGATCCTGTTCCTAAAGTATTTTCCATAGATAGGGAAGCACAGATTGATAGACTATATTGATCAGTGGTCTGATACACTGTGTGTTTGCAGAGTCATGTGAGAGCAGGGGAAAGAAGAGCTTTCATCTACTTGGAGGTGGGGGTTAAAGAAGTCTTCTGAGTGCAGGGGCTCTTTATGTTAACTTTTGATAGGTGAAGAGAATTGTTTGATGGATAAAGGAGGTGAGGAAAGGAGGAAAAGAAAACAAGGGAAGGTAGAGGGAACAGCACACACAAAAACATGGAGCGAGGAATTGTAGGTATGCTTGGGAAATTACAAGGACTTCACTGAAGTCCAGAGCTTTGCTGCTCAGTTTGCTGTGTTGACCAATAGTGTCGACGTCACCTGGGACCTTGCTGGAATAGTAGAATTTGGAGCTCCATCTTGGACCAACTAAACCAGATTCTACCTTTTCACAAGATCCCCAGGTGGTTCCTGTCCACACTAAAGTTTGAGAAACAGTGAAAAGATGTGTTTTCCGAATTTCAGCATGCATCGAAATTATCTGGAAGGTTTGTTAAACAAAACAAAATGAAACGATCACTGAGCCCCACCTCAGAGTTTCTGAATCAGTGGCTCTGAGTGGGGCCTGAGAATTTGCATTTCTCAGAAGTTCCTGGGTGATGCCGAAGCTGCTGGTTCAAGGACCACACTTTGAGGACCATTAGGGTGGAGTATAGTGGGAGGGTAGCAGGATTCATATCCCAAAGGGACTTGATGGGGGAGGAGTTGACTTTATCTTGGACTGTCGTGGACCACTGTGGAGTTTTTATACAAAAGAGTGAGTGGTCAGACATTATGTTGGGATGATCACTCTGGCAGCTTGTGGAAGGTGGGCTGGATAATGACAAAATGACAGCTTGTCTCTATGTTCCAGGTGAGACTGATGTATTCTGAACCAAGGCAGTGGAGATGGCTTTAGATAAATTTGGGGGTCAAAGTCTGTGGGAGTCTGAAACTGATTGATTGAATGTTGAGATGAGAATCACAAACCTCCTCCTACCCAGAACCTGGGTGCAAAGCATAGCCCGTGGCGCTTTTCCTTCCTGTATCTGTTGCCCTTTCATGCCCAGAAAGCTGCCCGTTTTATTTGCCTTGTCTTCACAAGTCCTCCTGTGGCCTTATCTGACAGGTTTCAGCCTGCAATGTTTGAAGAAAGGGGTGCAGTAAACCATTCAGGAATAGGATTTATTAATGGGAGGCATGTAATTACTGCCAGACACAGCAATCTGAAGAGTTTATGGCCTAAGTGTTTGGTGTCATTCATTAAAACAAAGTGGGCTCTTGGCATGGACACCATCACTCTTTGACCAGACCTGTCTGTTTCTGTAATAGCCCCTCCTCTCCATGTCTGCAAGTTGAGCCTGGCTGAAGAGGCACAGGCAGATAAATCACCAGGGCAGGGCTCTGGCTCTGTGGATGATGGGCCTCTCTTAGACCCCTTGGAGGGGCAGGTCCTGGTTCCAGAGCAGGGCTCCTGGAGGGAATCGTGGCCAGTCTGCTTTTTGTCTCCCAGGCTTCTGATTCCATAGTAACATGTCAGCAGGACCTTTATGAAGGACAGTCCTGCACACTTGTGATTAATCCAAAGCCTTCTTTGCATCCATTTCATATCTCAGCAGACGTTCACAGAAAGCCTACGAAGCAGAGGTTAGCATAGCCTCTTGACCAATGAGGAAATGAGGCCCAGAGAGCTTTGGTGAGTGTCCCAGAGACACATGACCAAAGGGACAAGCTTGTGCTGAGCTTCTATGCAGCCACTTCCACCTCTCAGCAAGTCAGGCCAGGCTGTCTCAGCTTCATGACGAGAGCACTGGTTGGTTAGGAGGACAGATCCGGCTGTCAGAGATACTGGCTGCTGTAGGACTTGGGTTCAAGCCCAGGATTTCTCTTGACTAGTTCTGTGTACTTGGGAAAAATGCTCTAAGCCTCAGTTTCCTCAGACAGAAGTAGGTCAGCTACTTTCCAGGGTGCTGTGAGGATTAAGTGGCACCACAGGGTTTGGTGCTGGCCGGCCCTCTTTCTCCTGACATGGGACCATCCCTGGGCTTCACCAAAAGCCTTGTACTACACCCACAGGGATGCTGATGCTCAGATGAGATAATAGGGGAAATATGCTTTGGAAAATCCACACACACCATTCAAATGTGAGGTAATAATACGAACGACGGGCCTGACAAAATCCTGCCAAAAAAAAAATCCAGCAACTTTTGAGACTAAAAGCAGACTTGAGTTGTAGAATCCTCGTTGTGATTGGTTTTGGGCAGAGGAATTTGTCTGCCCTTTTAAACATCTATTTCAAAAGGTTATTTTATTTTGAGGACTGGAGAGACTGTGGAAAGCACAACACGGGAGCCATAGTAGGCAGTGTATATCTGGTAGGTATCAGTATGCTAATTAGGAGGCTCCATTGACTGTAAGCTCTTCCCCAGGACTGACATCTTATTTATCTTTGTATTCCCTAGTTCCCAGCAGAGGGTCTGGCATATGGTAGGTGCTCAGTGATTATTTATTAAACTGAACCAAATTGGCTTCTGTCATATTCCATGGGTTCTTTGAAGGCAGAGCCGATGTTTTACTCATTTCTGTCTTTCCAGAGCCAAGGCTAGTATCTGGCTTAGTAAATGCAGACTGGATAGAAGTTAAGCACTGTGAAAAACAAGGCAGACATACCTAGTGTCTGCACTGAACCACGGGAGAAAACCAGGGCTCCAGGTAGGAAAGGAGTCTGGGATTTGTAGCCTGAGTAGGTATGGGTCAGATGACAGGCTCACTTCAAAGGCACGAGGTAGGGAGGGAAGAGGATGTGGTTTCTTAAAGGCCTTTTTGGCTGTGTGGGAGCCTCATTTGACAGCAGAGGTGGGGCAGGGGGAGGTTGGCAGCATAGTGGAGGCCTTGGCCAGGACTACAGAGATGGAACAAATGAGCCAGAGGAGAGGAAGCAACTCAGATGGAGACAAAATGTGCTGAAAATCTCCTTCCTCTTTCTGCCTCTGTGGAACCAACGTGGCAGCAGTGTGTGTGTATGTGTGTGTGTGTGGTGTGTGTGTGTGTCTGTGCGCGCGCGTGTGTGTCTGCTGGAAGGAAAAAAAGCTTTGCAGCCAAATAAATCTGCGAGCAGATCCTCCCAGCGCAAGCCAAGCCAGGGCTGTGAGATCTTGAGTGTATTTTATTTTTCTGAGTCTCCATTTCCTCATCCTAAAAAAAGGGAATCAGTGATCCTTACCTTACAGGGTTGTTGTGCATATCAAAAGAGTTATTTTGTAAGCAACAAAACAGCCATTGATTAAGCACCTGCTTTCTCCTAGGCACTGAGCTTAATACCTGCATGGATTTAGTCTGTAATCCCCTTAATCATCCTGCAAGGTAGCTGTTATTATTAATATCTCCAGTCTCCACTTCAGAACAGAAGAAACTGATGTTCGGAGGCATTGAGTAATTTGCTCAAGTGATAGTGCCTGGATCCAACCGGATTCATTGTGAAAAGATTACCCGATGAACATCACATGATGATTATATTTCGTGAATTTTAGTCAAGCTTAAAATGCTCCCACAGCAGCAGTTTTTCTTTACTGTCAGCACTTTCTCTCCCCCATCTCCTTTTTTTTGGAAAAAGTGAAACCTTTGGCTAACCTGGCAGTCTATAGAAGAAGGGTGAGTTCCACTAAGTGGTTTAAACATAATCTGATTCTCTTTGTCCATGTTCTCTTTGGCTTCAAGGGGACATAGATCAGGAAATTATTTCTAGGAGTTTATATGAGGGAAAGCTGCTGAAAGTTAAACTCTTGGATGACCCGACAACATCTGAAATATCAGAAACCATCCCTCCAAAAGAAACTATCAACTCTTTTGACATTTTTTGGAGTCTTTCTTTGAAGCTTTAGCCAAATAGGAGATAAATGGGTGATCAGGAAAGCCAATTAACTTTTATTGAAATCTATCACGTTCCTGTGTCTTGACGAGTCACCCTGTATAGCAGGTATCATTAGATCTATTTACCACATAAAGATGCTCAGAAAGGTAGACATTTGTCTGAGATTATACAAGGATTCGGTGTCAGAGCCAAGATTCAGACCTTAGCCTGTTTGGTCCTAAAGCACAGGCTCCTTTTTCTACTACTCTCTGCTTCTGAGTCTGCAAATCTACTGATGAGTGAGCTGTTGTCGTTTCCTCTAAATTCCATCTTTAAGGAGTCCAGCTCTTGATCCTGTATGGCCCCAGGGAAGTTCAGAGGAAAATGCATACCCGCAGTTTCAGAAGAAAAAGGACTTCAGCTTTGAGATTGTAGGACACCTCCAAAAGCCTGTGGCAGCAAACACGGGTGGTCCCAACTTTTAGAAGATGCTCTTTGTGAAATGGACACCAGCTAGATGTTTCTATTTTATTTTATTTTTTAATGGTTAGAGTGGGTTGGGCTGGTGAAGGGAAGAGAAAGGAAGAAGTAGGGAAGGGGAGCTCTTTTCAGATCATCCAATTCAAAGAGAGGATCATGGATTTAAGTAACCTGTGGGCAGATTCCATCATTTAGTGGTTTTACTGGGCTACTACAGGTGGAAGATGTCCTACCTGTCCAGCCTCATTTGCCTTTTAACGAATTCTTGACTTGTTTTCTGAGAAAAATCAAATCAAGCTGCCAAACACTTGATTTGCATCCCATCCTCAGAGTTCTCCCTCTGGAGTGGTGGTAAGCTCATAGGCTTTTGCATTCATGAGCTGTGGGTTTGACTTTCACCATGTCACGTATCTGTGTGACTTTAGGTAAGCCATCCAACATCTCTGACCTCAGTTTCCTCATCTGTAAGATGAGTATATTAATGCCTTCTATTTAAAGTCGTCATGGTTGTAACACTTCGTATTTAGCAGACACTCATTGAACATTTAGCTACTTTTTCCTCCTTGTGTTGCAAAGTGCAAATTCTTTATCAGCGTTCTTTCAGGTAGGGAGGTAGACATGAGAGATGACCTATAATTTTTAGGACAACTTGGATCCACCGAGATTGTTGGCAGGGACTGTCCGCCGCGGTTTAAGACTTCAGCCAATGCCCATTATGTCATTATGGAGCCTGCAGAAGTGATTACTAATGTTACTTTTCCAGTTCACTGCCGAGCAGAGGGGAGAGTTTTTCACACTGCTGGCGTTTTGTTGGAGCACGACGATACAAATCGCAGATGGCTTCCTCGGCAGATGTGGCTCTGTAGAAAACTGCAGTGTGGGTTTACAAGGGTTTAATGAAAACCTGGCAGCCTTCCAGGCTTAAATCAATCCTCTGGGGTTCTCAGCTCATGCACATACAAGCCAATCTGCAAATGTCCACCCTGTTGATGGTGTGGGGAATGCTAGGGTGAAAAGTTTTTACCTGGAAAACAAAGCCAAACCCATCTGGCCAAGTTCACAGGCTTGGGGCCTGGGAGATGGAACAGAGATGTGGAAGGGAAGTTGGTAGGAGGAGGGAGGCCTGCATCTGGAAGATGTCCAGATGGCTGCTGCCCAGCTGGGGGTGATCTGGGCCCGGGACAGAAAGATGGCTTTCCCAGCTGCTTGGGGCTCATACTCTTTTTTCTTCCTCACCATGGGTTAGGCTAAAAGGAATGAGCAGGAACCACAAGTGGCGATATGGAATAAGAAAATAGTTTCAATTTAGTTGATTGTGTAAACTGGAACCGGACTTGACTAATGTGGCCTCTGCGTGAAATGCTTTTATTCTTCAGATAGCCATCGTGTTGTTTCTCATCTATTTTATTTTGGCTTTGATGTCATCTCCGTGTAGAAGCCTTTACTGGTCACACCCCTGAAAAAGAACCTCTAATCCAAACCTTTGCCATATTCTGTGTTAGCCGAGTGTTTGTTTCACAGCTTATCACAATTTATTTGCCTGCTTGCTTTCTGTTTTGGTCCTTTAGTAGAATGTAAGTTCCTTAAAGTTAGAAGCTCTGTTCGTCTTATTGATCAGTGTAGCTTAGTGCCTGGTGGGGTACCTAGCACATAGTAGACACTCAGTAAATATTGTTGGATAAATGAATACATTTTGGGACAAGAATAAGATGAGTGATCACAGCTTAATGCCACCATTTATAAGCTGTATAACTGTCTCAATTACTTAATCATTCTTAGTATGGGATTCTTCATTTGTAAAAGTGGTGTAAAAATACAATAGAGGGTATCTGTTTATGTAGAGCAGTGTCAGGCACGTAAGAAATGTTCCACAAATTGAAGTTATTATTCGCTCATTGAGGAATTAAATCAACCGCCATAAGTTTGCCAATATTTCTATTTGGCTAATATCTATCGAGATCCAGCATATGTCATACCTCATACAAAGCACTTGAGATACATTATTTACCTGATTCCTCACAAAAACCCTGTGAGAATCTTCTTATTTCAGAACAAAAGAAACATAGATGTGGTGAGATTAAGTGGCTCGAACAGACTTACATAGCTACTCAGTGGCAGAGGCAGTATCAATGCATTTCTATTTTTAAAACCATAATTCTCCCCATAATTCCAGGCTGCTTCCTATTAACACTCACTCTGGATAAATAAACATAAGGGAGCCACATTCTCTGTTCTCTGGGGGCTCTGGTTTAGGTGATAAGACATATGTAAGAGTAAAATGAACACTAATGAAAACCAACGTCATTTTAACGCTGCTTTGAAGTTTACAAAGCTTGTTCCAATATTTACAACACATTCAAGTTTTAAAAGATTATTATCCAGGATATATAAATAATTCATACAAGTCAATAAGAAAAAGACAAACAACTCAATGGAAAAATTGACAGATTATGAACAGGCAATTTAAATGGCCAATAATCACATAAAAAGATGTTTGGCATTACTAGTCATGGGGAAATTCAAATGAGAACAATGAAATGCCATTTCATGTCTATCGGACTGGCAAAAATAACAGAGTATACTAAGGACTGATGAGGAAAAGAAGACACAAGAACTATTATACCATACTAGTGGTGCTATAAATTGATAACATCAGTTTGGGAAGCAACTGGCAATACCTAATAGAGGGAATATGAACATGCCCTTGAAACCACGGTTTCCTCTAGGAAGTAAAATCTTTACCTCAGAGAAACTTTTGCACATGTGCAGAATAAGATGTACAAAAATGTCTAGTTTCAACATTTTATATAGTGGTAAAATATTGGAAATGATCTAATTAATACAAGAATGGATAAACAAACAGGTCATTTGTAGATGACATATATATAAAATAAATTAAAGCTGAAGGAGTAAATTAAAGCTCCACTTAGCAATGGGGAAAATTGCAGACACATATTGTTAAATGTAAAAGAGCAAGTTGCAGAATGACACAGATAACTTGATATCATTTATGTACGTTTGAAAACCATGTCTAACTCTTGGTATTCATTCACTGCATAAACAACAGTTACTATTACTATCAGCATCATCATTCCAATTTGTTTCAATCATTCTTCAATAACTTATTTTATTACCCTTTTCTCACACCTCCTCCCTCTCCTCAACTAAAATCTGGACAGTTTCCTGTGGGCAAGCATCTGGTTTATCTGTGTCCAAGAATTAGTCTCAGCATTCCAATTAAGTCTGCCAAACCCAGAGATAAGCAGAAAGATCACTTCCATTTCTCTGGAACCCTTGCTTCCATGAGTGCAGTCTCAGGTCCCAACCATGGCTTTTGGGCCCTTTCGGTACAGAGCTAACATCAATAAATGAATTGTGTATATGGGTGTGTGTGTGTGTGCGCGCGTGTGTGTGCGTATCTCTGTTGGACTCTGATGGTTAATTTTATATGTCAGCTGGGCTGTGCAAGCATTATTCTGGATGTTTCCGTGAGGATGTTTTGGACTTTGAATAAAGCAGATTGGGTGAGACTCACCGAATCAGTTAGAAGCCTGACTAGAAACCTGATTTCCTCTGAGCAAGAGGCAAGTCTGCAGCAGATGCCCTTTCGACTTGCACCACCACATCAACTCTTCTCTGGGTCTCCAGGCTGCCGGCTCACCTTGCAGATTTTGGATTCTCTAGCCTCCATTACTGTGTGAGCAAATTCCTTAAATCAATCTCCCTACGTCTGCGTATACACAAACTATTGGTTCTGTTTCTCTGGAGAACCCTGACCAACAGAGAGTCTGACATCTCTAGTTCAAATCTAATACCATCAGGCTCTTGCTCACCATACTCATTCATATTTATATCTTCCATCCTTTATTGTGAGAATCCTGGCTTCCAAAAAGGTTAATATATTCACACATAACAAGTTGACTATCTGAATTCTTCAAAAATTGTCAATGTCATTAAAATAAAGGAAGAAGAAATGTTGTATATTAGATAAAACTAAAGAGACATGATAACCAAATGCAGTGTGTGATATGTGTATGGATTCTGGATTAAAAAAAAGAAAAAAAAAACAGCCATAAAGGACATTATTGGGAAACTTGGAATATGGAATATCTATTAGATAATATTTTAGAAATATTAATTTTTTGGAGAAATGATAATGATATGTGAAATAAAATAATTGTAAGAGGTAGGGGATGTGTGTTGACTTATTTAGAGATGCAGAGTTTTGATGTTGGCAAATTATGGTTAGATAGTCCTCAAACTATGTATGTATTAATATATACAGAGAGATATATTGATAGAGAAAAAGTGTGGTGTGTGTGTGTGTGTGTGTGTGAGAGAGAGACAGAGAGAGAGAGAGAAAGAACAAATGTGGCAAACATTAATAGTTGGTAAACCTAAAATTAGTAGTAGTTATTAGGATTATTAACTTTTCTATTGAAATTTTTTGGTTCGAAACATTTCGAAATAAAAAAGATGGGTGAAATGATAGCAGGTATTATATATCAACTGTTATATATCTAGTAGCAAGAGCATTACACATCAAGTATTATGTTTTAGTAGCAAGTATTATATATTAAGCACTGACTGTCACTAGGCTTGTACTATTTTACATACATTATTAATTTATTTAATCTTCATTGTAATTTTTTGAGGTAGCTAACATTACTCTATAGTTGAGGAATCTGAGGCTCAGAGAGGTGCAGAAACTTGCATAAGGTCATCCAGTTAGCAGGACAGGAAACAGGCTCAGAGAGAGGGGCAGCCTGCCCAGGCCATCAGCTATACAGTGGCCACTGCAGGATTAGGACCGAGGTACACAATTCTTACTCTGGACTCTTGTATCAGAAAGGTTCTTCCTCCTTGTTTTCTTGCCCACTGGAGCTCTGTTTAGAGAAAGATTTCTGCCAGCTCTATTGGGCTCATTCTGAAGACAAAAGATTCTGTTCTCTCATTCTGCTTTGAAAAAGATAAGGCATCCAGCTTCCTGTCCTTGGCTCTTACCCAGACCTTTTATACTCATTCTCAGTAATGCATGTTCTTCCTGGTTATTGGGTCACAATTTTATCAGATTCCAGAGATGTGAAAACCCAAGCAGGCAACAGAGGCTTCAGACTAAGGGCAAGTATTCTCATTCATTAATTAACAGAGGGACAGTGATTCTTTGTCTGCTTCTAGCTATTTGCACGCTATTCACTTTAAACACAAGCATAGAGTTAGCCTGGTGCAGTGTTCTGCAAACTGAGGGTCATGACCCATTAGTGAGTCTTGAAATTAATTTAGATGATGGCTGTCAGCATTTTAAAAAGTAATTTAGAATCAAATTGGATAGAATAGAAAATATCA
>NW_011888951.1:846337-847637 GCF_000151845.1 Pteropus vampyrus
TGAGGGAATTTATTGAACCACCTGAAGTTCTATGGAGAGGTAATTCAAGAAGTAGTCATTATTTTTTCTTTTCTAGGTTTTTACAAAATTATGCACAGTACTCTTTTGTGTATCATATTTTTTTAAAGGAGAAAATTTGAGAGAGGATTCAGGAAATGGAGAGAAGGAAGAGAGAAAGTTTACATTTCACTGAGATACATGTGAAAGTCCTTTATTCTCCTTAGCCCAAATCCCAAAAACAAGAAACAAAAAAAAAATTCTGCATATGGCACTATTTCCACTTATTCATTCAATGACTGTTTAATGAATTTCTACTGTGTGCCAGGCACTGGGCTAGGTGCCAGAGAGCAGAAAGAGCAAGGTCTATGTTCTAACGGAACTTCCAGGCAGAGGGAGGGAGATGAGGAGAAGACAGAGAATAAAAGAGAATTTCAGATAGTGAGAATATTAGGACTAGACCCAAACCAGATAATGTGCTGGAAAAGAGTGGGCACTTTAGCCTGGGTAATCTGGGAGGGCTTCTCCAAAGAGGTGATGTACAAATTGAGCATAAATAAAGAGAAATGCAACTTTGTAAAGATTGGAGGGAGGAGCAGAGTGTTGAAAGCAGGAAGAAGAGCTGATGCAAAAGTCCTGAGAGGGGAATTGGGAAGGAATTCATTCTGAGGTCATATCTTGCATACATAGTCTTTGGATCACTATGAGGTATGCTTGTCTTTTCAGTGTCTCATAGGAAAAGGGTTTTGTGGTCAAATGATATTTGAAATTAGGTGGGGCTAATGATGACGTCTTCATGCTGAGCTGGCATTTCTTAGCAAGCGTCATAGCAAGGTAGCTGGCCTCGACGGTTGGGGGTTCTCTGAACTCTGCATATGCGAATCTGTGGGAGATTTTATTTTCTAAAGATGGCCACAACAATCTCTCTCATCCTGCTTATTCTTCCTACCATATGACCTCGACATTCACAATTTTAATTGTAGAAGTGTAGTTTCCTCCCCCTGGATCTGCATGGGTTTATGATGGCACTAGAAATGATTCTGTTTGACTTCAGAGGCCAGCTTCCATTTGGTTCCATTGGGATGGTAACTCTTAGAACCCAGCTGCAATGCCGTGAGGAAGCACAGGCAGCCACATGGAGCGACTTTCTGTAGGTGTTACAATTGACAGCCTCAGTGGAAGCTCTCACCAACAGTCAGCATCAACCCTAGACAGATGAGTGAAGGAATCTTCAGATGATCCCTGCTCCCACCTGATTAAGTCACCCTAACTTAGTGTCTTCCAGCTGAGGCCTCGGACACCA
>NW_011888951.1:848521-850310 GCF_000151845.1 Pteropus vampyrus
ATATTTTGTTAATTGTATCATAGTCACATAGTTCTACATATTCCTTATCATTGATATGAGTGAGCAGGTCCTAGTCTTGGTACTTCCTGTTGGGCCAGCATAATGCTCTGTTTCCTCCAGGGCAAAGGATATGTCTTACTCACCTCTGTGACCTCCAAATTCAGCAAGGCTTGTACACTGTAGTTGTTGCTTGAATTAATAAATGGCTAAATGATCCATCTAGGATGTGTCAGTAGGTTGTGCAGCCTAACACTCCGATGTTGAAAAAATCAATGTCTTCTTCCATGAGCTCTCTAACTGTCCATCGTCTCAAATGGCAGAAGGTCTGAGACAAGTCTCAGTGATTTGACATGTCGGCCTTGGAGAGGGAGTCAAGGTCAGAGAGATGTGAGTCAGCCATTAACCACGAAGGGAGGGCTACAGAGGTAATAGCTTTTACTATGCTGTGACATTATCTCCCATTCATTTACATGGATGAAAAGGGTTTACCAGTGGTCAGAGGAATGAAAATAGAAGAAACACCTCAACCTTCACCATACATTTAAGAACATAAACAACCCCAAGAAGTGATTTGGTGCTGAGGTAATTTCCTAGATGAGCTTGCAAAATTTGTCATCAATTGCAAAGCAGATGCAAAGAAACTGGTAATTCAGATGTAGATAGAAAGTGCGGGGGACACCGACACCATACTTATCGTCCATGGTCTGAGTAGGAACTTTTAAAACAGGACATCATAAGCCTAGGACCAGGTCAGGATACAATATAAGGTTCTTGAAAGTGAAATATGAAAGGAAGAGTGGACACCAAGTGGAATGGAGACCAGCGGCAGTGGCATGAGGTAGTGTGGATTCACACTCATTAAAACATTTTTAGTGCATATTCTCTGCCAGACAATGCCGAAGACACAGAAATCAATACAATCGCTCTCGCTCTTTCTCAAGAAACTCATCATCCAATGCGAGTTACCAGCATGTAAGTAGGTATGTATACTAAGTGTGGTGAGGGAGGAGCACAGAGGAGGCTGATCTACCTGCCAACACAAATAGTCACTGCCAGTGGTGGAGGGAAGTCTTCGCTTATGATATTTCGCATGTCTGCCAGGGTGATCTTTTAAAATTGCAAACGTGACCATATTATTTACTTCTCATAACACTGTTTTATAATGATAATGTCTATGAACTGAATGTTTGGGTCCTCTGAAATTCATATGTTGAAGTTCTAATCTCCAGTGTGATTAGTGTGATATTTGGAGGTGGGACCTTTAGGAAGTAATTAGGTTTAGATGAGGTCATGGGTGTGGAGCCCCCATGATGGGATTAGTGCCCTTATCAAAAGAGGCTAGAGAGCTTTGTCCCTCTTCCCCCTCTCTTCTCCCTCTCCCTCTTCCTCTCCAGCCATCTCCCCTCTCTACCTCTCTTTCTCTCTGCCATTTGAGTATATAATAGGAAGGCATCTATCTGTAAGTCAGGTGAGAGCTCTCACCAGACCCTGATCATTCTGGCATTATGATCCTAGACTTCCAGCCTCCCAACTGTGAGACATAAATTTCTGTTTAATCCACTGTTTAAGCCACTCAGTCTGTGGTGTTCGTTGTAGCAGCCCGAGCTAAGACAATAATGAAAAATAATAATAGTCTGTTCTAGTTATTCTTCAAGGCTTTGTTGACTGCGCAGTTCTCCAGGAAAGATTTCCCTAGTTCTCCAGGGCAAAACTCACAGCACTGCCCTGTGGGCCTTTGCTTATGCTACTCTAGCAGCCTGGACTGCTCTTCTTCTAATGGTCCTCAACT
>NW_011888951.1:850360-852580 GCF_000151845.1 Pteropus vampyrus
GTGTGAGGTGACTTTCATTGTGGTTTGATTTACATTCCCTGACTAGTAATATTGTGCATCTTTTAATATGTTTATTGGTCATCTGTATGTCTTCTTTGAAGAAATGTCTATTTAGGTTTTCTTCTCATTTTTTAATCAGATTATTTGTTTCTTTGGTGTTAAGTTGTATGAATTCCTTATATATTTTGGATATTAACCCTTGATCAGATGTATCATTGGCAAATATCTTCTCTCATTTAGTAAGTTGTCTTTTTGTTTTATTTCATCAAATTATCTTTCGAAATCTATCTCCAGAACCACTCCAGGCATGAAGTCTTCGCTGACTCACCTGAGAGAACTGGCTACACCATCCTTGATGCTCCCACTCAGCAAACTTCTGTTGTTCCACCTGTGACATTGAAATATGAATTCCTTGAAGATAGAAGCTGTGATTCTATTTTCAAATCCACAGTTTTAGTAAATGTTCAGCAAATGAATGAACAGATGCATTTATTACATCACATTGCAATTTATCTGCCTGCACTGTATGTCATGAACCCCTAAAAGGCAAGAATTTATTCCTCTCATCTATTCGATTTTGACTTTTTTCGTTTTTTCTCTCTCCATTACTGCTACTCACATTGAGTAAGTAGGAGGCAATTTTTGTTAGATGAATGAGTCAAGACTCAGAAAACTCATTTGCCTGCATTTGGGTTATTTTTTAAGCCAAGTGAGGTGACACTAGAGAGTCTATGGTAGAGTCAAAACAACACCTTACCAGAAGCCCTATGCTCTGGGCTTTAGACCTAGAGTCTTTGCCATGACCTTGGCCAGTCACTTATTCAACTTGGATCTATTTTCTGGGAATGACTTGTCAGCTAGACTAATAATATCTAACATACAGGGTGGTTTTGAATACTGAACAACACGACATACATAAAATGCCTGGCACTTGAAGGTGCTTAATCAGTGTCAATTTCCTTTCATTTGGTTAATGTCATAACATGTTTTCAATTTGGTTAGTTCCTTAAAAGTAATATTCTGTAGATCTTTGAGCATAATAAACAGTCTAGGCCATGTCTCTCTGTTAGCTGGATGTCAAATGGTGCCCTTGAAACCTGACACTGGACTTTGCCAGGAAGATATTAGCCTACACCCAACTTCTACTATTTTGGGATTTGATGGCTTTGGAAAGAAGATAACAGCTGACTTTTATGCAGATAGAGGATGGCTGTGCTCTGGAAGAAAGTGCCAAAACCTCAACTTACGCCACTTGGAATAAACTCAGCATGCTCTGAAGTTGGGCATTGAAAGGCTATCATTTTTATGCCAACATAAGAATTTATTCAGGAAGTTGCAAGAAAAAAATCAAATCTTATAGTAGTAAAGTCTAAGGGAACTGGAAAATTTTCTAACTCTGCTGCTTATACATGTTCAACAGTCAGGAAGATGGGGGAAAAATGTGTTTTTGTCCCGATAGTCTTGGTAATGCTGTAGTTACAAATAACTTCAGAATTTCAGTGACTTAAAACAGCAAAGATTCATTTTTTTAAATTAATATTACACGTTGATTATGTGTAAACAACATTCTGCTGTTCTTACTCCAGTATTGAAGCTAATAGAGTCTCTACCAGACACAGTGTTTTTAGTCATTGTGGTAGGTGGGATAGGTCATGGTGATTGATGCAAGGAGTCATAACTTCTGCTTAGTAGTGACATATGTCATATCTGCACACATTTCTTTGGCCAAGCAAATCATATGGCCTTACCAACTTCATGAAATGAGGAAGTACAATCTTACTATGAGCCCTGAAGGAGGAATATCAGAAATATCAACAAACCACAATAAAACAGGGTGTAGATTCAAATGGTATTTGAGAAGTAGAATTAATAGGATTTTGCTGTAGGATAAAAGGGAAAGTAAGAATTCCAGGGTGATGCCTTGATTTCTGGTCTGAATGTTGATGTAAAGATAGTGCAATTTACTGAAAAAGATATGCTCAATTTTAGATGTATTGCATTTGCTCTGACTGAAGACAACCATGAGGCAAGATATTAAATACAGAATTTAATATATGGATCTGGAGCCTAGGAGTAAGATATAAGCTGTAGATAAATGTTTGGTGGTCATCAGCTCAGAGTGGTTGTTGATATTAAGGAAGAGTGGATAGTGAAAAAATAACTCAGAAAAGTGTGACAATATCAAGTTTTGCAATTGAAATTTTTATTCAGTGATAATAG
>NW_011888951.1:852630-874586 GCF_000151845.1 Pteropus vampyrus
ACAATATTATTGACTATGTTCCCTATGCTTACTTTACATTGCCATGACTATTTTATAACTGGAAATTTGTACTCCTTAATCCCTTCACCTTTTCCACCCACCTTTCCAACTCCCCTCCTATCTGGCAACCATCAGTTTGTTTTTTTGTATCTATGAGTTTGTTTCTGTTTCGTTTGTTCATTTATTTTGTTTTGTTTTGTTTTGTTTCTTTAGATTCCACATGTTAGTGAAATAATATGGTATTTGTCTTTTTTCTGTCTGACTTATTTTAATTTAGTATAATACCCTCTAGATCCATTCATGTCGTTGCGAATGGTAAGATTTCATTCTTTTCCATGGCTGAATAGTATTCCATTGTATATATGTACCACCTCTTCCTTATCCATTCATCTATTGATGAACACTTGCATTGCTTTTATATCTTGGCTATTAAAAATCATGGTTCAATGAACATAGGAGTGCATGTATCTTTTCAAATTAGTGTTTTAGATTTCTTCAGATAAATACCCAGAAGTGGGATTGCTAGGTCAGAAGGCAGTTCTATTTTTAATTTTTTGAGTAAACTCCATACCGTTTTCCATAGTGACTGTACCAATTTGCAGTCTCATCAACAGTGCACAAGGGTTCCCTTTTCTCAACATCCTTCCAGCAGTTGTTGTTTGTTGATTTATTGATGATAGCCATCCTGACAAGTGTGAGGTGACTTTCATTGTGGTTTGATTTACATTCCCTGACTAGTAATATTGTGCATCTTTTAATATGTTTATTGGTCATCTGTATGTCTTCTTTGAAGAAATGTCTATTTAGGTTTTCTTCTCATTTTTTAATCAGATTATTTGTTTTTTTGGTGTTAAGTTGTATGAATTCCTTATATATTTTGGATATTAACCCTTGATCAGATGTATCATTGGCAAATATCTTCTCTCATTTAGTAAGTTGTCTTTTTGTTTTATTTCATCAAATTATCTTTCGAAATCTATCTCCAGAACCACTCCAGGCATGAAGTCTTCGCTGACTCACCTGAGAGAACTGGCTACACCATCCTTGATGCTCCCACTCAGCAAACTTCTGTTGTTCCACCTGTGACATTGAAATATGAATTCCTTGAAGATAGAAGCTGTGATTCTATTTTCAAATCCACAGTTTTAGTAAATGTTCAGCAAATGAATGAACAGATGCATTTATTACATCACATTGCAATTTATCTGCCTGCACTGTATGTCATGAACCCCTAAAAGGCAAGAATTTATTCCTCTCATCTATTCGATTTTGACTTTTTTCGTTTTTTCTCTCTCCATTACTGCTACTCACATTGAGTAAGTAGGAGGCAATTTTTGTTAGATGAATGAGTCAAGACTCAGAAAACTCATTTGCCTGCATTTGGGTTATTTTTTAAGCCAAGTGAGGTGACACTAGAGAGTCTATGGTAGAGTCAAAACAACACCTTACCAGAAGCCCTATGCTCTGGGCTTTAGACCTAGAGTCTTTGCCATGACCTTGGCCAGTCACTTATTCAACTTGGATCTATTTTCTGGGAATGACTTGTCAGCTAGACTAATAATATCTAACATACAGGGTGGTTTTGAATACTGAACAACACGACATACATAAAATGCCTGGCACTTGAAGGTGCTTAATCAGTGTCAATTTCCTTTCATTTGGTTAATGTCATAACATGTTTTCAATTTGGTTAGTTCCTTAAAAGTAATATTCTGTAGATCTTTGAGCATAATAAACAGTCTAGGCCATGTCTCTCTGTTAGCTGGATGTCAAATGGTGCCCTTGAAACCTGACACTGGACTTTGCCAGGAAGATATTAGCCTACACCCAACTTCTACTATTTTGGGATTTGATGGCTTTGGAAAGAAGATAACAGCTGACTTTTATGCAGATAGAGGATGGCTGTGCTCTGGAAGAAAGTGCCAAAACCTCAACTTACGCCACTTGGAATAAACTCAGCATGCTCTGAAGTTGGGCATTGAAAGGCTATCATTTTTATGCCAACATAAGAATTTATTCAGGAAGTTGCAAGAAAAAAATCAAATCTTATAGTAGTAAAGTCTAAGGGAACTGGAAAATTTTCTAACTCTGCTGCTTATACATGTTCAACAGTCAGGAAGATGGGGGAAAAATGTGTTTTTGTCCCGATAGTCTTGGTAATGCTGTAGTTACAAATAACTTCAGAATTTCAGTGACTTAAAACAGCAAAGATTCATTTTTTTAAATTAATATTACACGTTGATTATGTGTAAACAACATTCTGCTGTTCTTACTCCAGTATTGAAGCTAATAGAGTCTCTACCAGACACAGTGTTTTTAGTCATTGTGGTAGGTGGGATAGGTCATGGTGATTGATGCAAGGAGTCATAACTTCTGCTTAGTAGTGACATATGTCATATCTGCACACATTTCTTTGGCCAAGCAAATCATATGGCCTTACCAACTTCATGAAATGAGGAAGTACAATCTTACTATGAGCCCTGAAGGAGGAATACCAGAAATATCAACAAACCACAATAAAACAGGGTGTAGATTCAAATGGTATTTGAGAAGTAGAATTAATAGGATTTTGCTGTAGGATAAAAGGGAAAGTAAGAATTCCAGGGTGATGCCTTGATTTCTGGTCTGAATGTTGATGTAAAGATAGTGCAATTTACTGAAAAAGATATGCTCAATTTTAGATGTATTGCATTTGCTCTGACTGAAGACAACCATGAGGCAAGATATTAAATACAGAATTTAATATATGGATCTGGAGCCTAGGAGTAAGATATAAGCTGTAGATAAATGTTTGGTGGTCATCAGCTCAGAGTGGTTGTTGATATTAAGGAAGAGTGGATAGTGAAAAAATAACTCAGAAAAGTGTGACAATATCAAGTTTTGCAATTGAAATTTTTATTCAGTGATAATAGTAGTGCAAATTGATACAAGTCATTTTGAAAAATAGTATTTAATTATCAAATAAAGATGTGCAAACCCTCTCACCCAGCAATACTGGCTCTGGTTATAAATTTTAGATAATTTCAGAGAAGATATGAAAAAGAAGTTCATAGCAGCATTATTGTACTAGCAAAACATGGGAAACAATCCGAATATCCATCGACAGTAAAAAGCTGAATAAATTGTGGAGTATTCATACAATAGAATGATGCAGCAATAAAAAATAATAAAACTGAGCCTCAGAAACAATGTGAATGAACCTCAAGAACATAATGTTAAGTGGGAGAATATCTAGTATAATTCTTTTTATATGCTATTCAAATGATTGCAAAACTAAACAATTGTGATAAAACTTAAAAAATAAGCAAGGAAATGATAAAACAAAAATCAAGACAGTGGTTGTCTTTGTAGGGAAAGGGTAAGTTATAAGATCTCAAAAATGCACATGGGGGTGTCAAAGATGATTATCACATTCTATTTCTTCAAAAAGGTGGTAGACAATGAAATACCATCTCACACCTGTTAGAATAGCTATAATCAACAGGACAAGTAATAACAAATGTTGGAGAGGATGCAGAGAAAAAAGAACCCTCATACACTGCTGGTGGCACTGTAAATTAGTACAGCAACTATGGAAAATAGTATCCTCAGAAAACTAAGAATGGATCTACCATATGATCCAGCAATCCTTCTACTGGGTATTTACCCCAAAGACTTGAAAACCCATATCTGAAAAGATATTTGCACACTGATGTTCATAGCAGCATTATTCACAGTGGCCAGGACATGGAAGCAACCAAAGTGTCCTACAATAGATGATTGGCTAAAGAAGCTGTGGTACATATATGCGATCGACTATTACTCAACCATTAGAAGAGATGAAATACCGCCATTTGTGACAACATGGATAGACCTTGAGATAATCATGCTAAGCAAAATAAGCCAGACAGAAAAAGTTGAAAATCATATGATATCACTTATATGTGGGACATAAACCTAAAAGCACCAAATGAACAGGACAAGCAAACAGAGACTCATGGACATGGACTATAGACTAGTAGTTACCAGAGGGTAGAGGATGGGGGATGAAGGAGGAGGTAGATGGGGTAAAGGGGGTCAAATATATGGTGACAGAAAGAACTCTTAACTATGGGAGGTGACCACACAGTGTAAATATAGATACGCCTTACTGTTAAAGTGTACAGCTGAAACTTATTGGATTTCGTTAACCAATGTCACCATAAAAAAAATAAATAAATAGAAAAAAAAGGTGGTAGAAATGGGTGCAAGTTGTGCTTATTTTCTTTTTAACCTACACCCATTTTCCATTTTTTGTTTCTACTCAATACTTATTAATACTTAATTTTAAAATAATAATCTGTAATGTAAAAACAAAAAATAGACATAAAGAACAATAGAACAGAATAGAGAGCCCAGAATTAAACCCCTGTATATGTGACCAACTATAAACAAGGGACCCAAGAACATTCAACAGAAAAAAAATAGTCTCTTCAACAAATGGTGTTGGGAAAACTGCATAAACACATGCAGAACAATGGAATTGGACCCCTATCTTATCCCACTCAAAATTTAACTCGAAATGAGTCAAAGACTTAAATGTAAGACCTGATACTATAAAACTCCTAGAAGAAAATGTAGGGAAGGAGCTCCTCACCTTGGTCCTGGCAATAATTATTTGGATATGATCCAAAAGCACAAACGGCAGGAGCAAAAACAAACAATTATGATTGCATCAAACTTAAAAGCTTCTGCATAGCAAAAGAAATAATTAACAAAATGAAAGGGTAACCTACAGAATGAGAGAAAATTTTTGTAAACTATATTGGACAAGAGGTTAATATCCAAAATATATAAAGAACTCATATAACTCAACAACAACAACACAAACAATTTAATTAAAAAATGGCCATCTAAATGGCCAACAGGTACTTTAAAAGTTGCTCGACTTACTAATTATCAGGGAAATGCAAATCAAAACTACAATGAGATATCACTGCGCACCTGTTAGAAGAGCTATCCATCATCAAGGAGACCAAAGATAAGTGCTGACAAGAATATGAATAAAAAAAGACACTGGTACACTGTGGGAATGCAAATTGGAAAACAATATGGAGATTCCTCAAAAAATTAAAAATAGAAATACCATATCATCCAGCAATTCCATTTCTGGGTATATACCCAAAGAAAAGGAAAACAGGATTTTGAAGAGATTTATATACTCCCATGTTTATTGCAGCATTATTCACAATAAAGAAGATACAGAAACAACCTAAGTGCCCATCAAAAGATGAATGAATAATGAAATGTCATATATATGAAATATTATTCAGCCATTAGAAAGGAGAACATCTTACCATTTGTGACAATATGGATGAAACTTGAGCACACTATGCTAAGTGAGATAAGTCAGACAGAGAAAGACAAGTACTGTATGATATCACTTACATGTGGAATCTGAAAAAAGCCAAACTCATAAAAACAGAGAGTAAAATGGTGGTTACCAGGAAATGAGTGGTAGGAGAATAGGACAGATGTTTAAAGACACAAACTTACAATAAGTAGTAAATAAGCCCTAGAGATCACTGCACAGTATAATGAACGTAGACAATGATATTATATTATAATCATCAAACTTACTAAAACTAGAACTGAATTATTCCAACCACTAAGAAAGTATAATTATGCAATGTGATCTAGACAGCTAATAATCACTACAATGGTAACCATATTGCAATATTTAAATGTAACAAATTAACTTTGTCTATTTGAGTCTTTGTTTACATAATCATATACTGGAATAATAAAATATCCATTTCTGGTCCAATAATTTTACCCCACAGCTTAAAACACTTCCATGTTTTTCTATGATCTTTGAGATAAACTCCAAACTCTCTGGCCTGGCTGCTTAGACCCTTCATGATCCAACACTTGTCATTTTGTTCAGTCTTATCCCTTACAACTTCTCTCATCAGATTTTAAGATGTGGTCTTCCAGCCCGGAGCGCTTATCAGCTCTATACCTAGTTTCTACTGCTCTTCCTCCCCAGAATATTCTTTCTTCACATATTAATCTGGCTAAGCCATATTCATGAGACTTAAGTCATATGAGAACGGCTGGAAGACTTTCTGGCTTTCCCCTCCTTGCACACCTCCCCTGACCCCTTGGGACTGTGTTACGTAAGGTTTTTCTAAGCTCCCCTGCATCCCATGCAGACCTTGGTCATTGCATTTATTTCACAGTAGGGAGCAATTTCTTTCTAATCTTTTGTTTTCATCTTGAGGATATGGATTTTTCATCTCTGTGTTGTTTTTATACTCAGAGCGTTGGTTAGAACCTAGAGGGTCTTATTAAATATTTGCTGAATGAGTGGACCTGAGAATAACATAATTTGTACCTTATGGAAGGAACTTCTCTCCAAACTCTTCCTCAATAGAATGAGACAGTCCTTAACACCCTCACCCCACCTCCAACGATTGCTGCAGAGGCTTGAACAGAGAAGCAGTTTAATCGATGTTAACACCTTTGTTAAAATGTGCATTTAAGAGAGGTCGCCTTTAATACTTCTTTATTATTATAAAGTCAAAGAGCTTAGTTCTAGTTTTGGTTCTGTTAACCTTGTGAGCTTTGGTAATAACTTTCACCTCCCTTGGCCTCAGTTTCTGCATCTAAATAATGGGAGTGATAAAATTTACCACATAGAATTATTTTTAGAATTAAATGCTAAATCATCTAGATCAGCAGTTCCCAATCTTTTGGGACCAAGGACTGGTGCTCTGAGAATCTAATGCCTGATGATCTGAGGTGGAGCTGAGGCAGTGATACTAGGGCAAGGGAGCAGCTGCAAACCCGGGTGAACCTTCTCTAGCTGATCCGCCGTTCACCTCCTGCTGTGCGACCCAGTTCCTAACAGGCCGCGAACAGGTAACAGGTCTGCAGCCCAGGGTTTGGGGGCTCCTGATCTAGATCAATAACTTTGTTACATTTGAAATTATAAAGCAAGGCTTTCCCAAAGGACAATACCCACACTTATCCGGAGGTGTTCAAGTCTGGATAATCTGGAGACACTATTTCAGAAAAGTTTCATAGGGTATAGATAATCATGAAAAAAATAGAATGGTTGGGTACAACAGGGAGAGGCAATATTTTTTTCTCCCCTCTTTCTTCTGAGACTTTTATTCATATCTGGCTTAGGTCATCAGGTAAAATTAATTTGTTGGTTTCACCCTGTTGACATCTGTCTCTGTCAAAGCAAGCCCCAGATAGTTTGGGGGCAAATCAGCACAAGTGTCAGCCTTCTCCACAGGAAAGCCCAGAGAAGATGCCTGAATCAAGAAGGAGATTTGGGAATGAGGGCAAAGCAATTTCATGGTGTCATCTGGTAAAATTCTGAGTGCACTAAATGGCAAAACATGGGCAACGGCTATCTCTGGAATTTATAATAAGTGCCAAACCTCTCACTTGCAAATAGTAACAAAAACAAAACAAAACGAAACAAAAACAATAGCTTTGGTTACTTTCTTATTTAAAGTGGAGAAAGTTGGATAATAAAATAATAATAACAACTCTTGTATTTTGAATGCACACCGTCTTTTTTCTCTGTGAAAGTAACTATTCATGATCTCATTTGATCCTCACAGAAATTTATTAAGGGTAGACAAGGCAGGTGTTACTACCCTATTTTATGCCGAGGAAAGAAATATTCAAGTCCACAAAAGTTAAATGATCTATCCAAGGTTACTAGTTAAGAAGTAGGAGGTATGGGACTTAAAATCATGTCTTCTGATTCCAAATCCTCTTTGAATGCACAAGGCTGTTTCTCTCTTCCATGCCTTTGCTCATATTGTCTCCTCTGCCTAAAAGAATGTTAAAGGAAGAAAGAACTTTGTAACAGCCACATTTTCTAAAGAAGGAATGAGGTAATGGACTCCTAATTGCTGGAGAAGGGTAAGCAGGGATGTTGTACATGAGATCCAAGTATTGAATGGTATATTGGACTTGACAGCCCAAAAGCCCCTTCCAAATCTGAGATTCAGTATCATTAACCTGAAAGCGCTAGCTAGCAATATACTTTGTGGACAGAGAAGCCAGGCTGGGAGAGAAGTATGGGGTGTGAACTCTGAACCAGACCTTTCAATTCACAGAATCCCAGAGCATCATAACCAGATCTTGGCCTAGCTCCCTGTACCTACTGTACAACTCTCCTTCCCCTTCTACCACCTGCTAATTAGAATAGTCCCCAAAATTTGAAAAAGACCTCAAGGTCTGTTCTGGCTCTGATAACCTAGGAAAAGGTGCATCCTGATGGGTCCTGCAGTGGACCAGGCCTGGAGTAGGTCCTAGGGAGGACTCTCCCAGATTCCAGCTATACCTGGACATCCTAATGACACTTAGGACTAAAGACAATTGACTTAAATATTTAGCCTGGTACCTTAACAGGACTCCAGCTAAAACGCATCAAGAGAAATAATTCTTTTAAAATTTAACCAATGGAAAACATATACATGTTATCAACAAAGGAGCAATGGGCCGAACTAACTCTAGTTATTGATTGCTGGAGCATAGGTAAAGTAGGTGGTGAATGGACAGACTAGAGTCGAATACTTTGAGTTGAAACTCTGGTTTTGTCACCAAGTCTTGAGGTGACTTGGCAAGTTAGTCATCTGTCTTTCCCTGTGTCCTTACCTATAACTTGGGAAATAGTCACCTCTCAGAGGAATGAATGACAGTTATATATGGACACACAGGGTACACTGTACATGTTCAATAAATTCCAATTTCTTCCCCTCTTCCCAGATAGTAACAGAATGTCCAATTATTGAAAAGAAAAATGTCGTATGACATCAAGAATACATAAAAATACTAAGAAAAAAATTTAGGAAACTATCTACTTCTTTTCTCAAACTGACAATTTGAATGAGGATCAAGGGCTAATGTTTATTATTCATCATTTAGTGCAATTTGAAACACAAATGGGAATCTGTGGGGCATTAGTCTGGCTCAAGAGGTCACCCTGCTCAAGGCCAAACTAGTTGCTCTTCACAGCTTTGTCCTACACTGGGTTTTCCCCTGCACTCTGGGAACTCCTCTCCCCACCCCACGTCCCCTGTCAACATGACTGATGAATTCAATATCTCCTTCTCCCCGTCTGACAGCCCAGAGAGCTGACTCCAATCAGCAGGCCCCCTGGTTGCCTGACTCAGGCCTCCCCAATCAGAGGCAGCGTCTGCCATGGACAGACAGACAGGTCTTGAGAGGCTGGTAAGTGAGAACTCCCCCAGTGCCTCCTCCAAGAACCGATTTGATGAGGCTGCCATTCATCCTGTCAGGCCACGGGTGGGATTCATCAGGACCCGGCCTGTCTCTCCTTCACCCCCATCGATGTGCCCTAAAAGATTTTTCTTTTCACTCGATTGCTCTGAGGGCATTGGTAAATCCACCGGTTTGTGATCCATCAATGCCTGACAGTCTGTTATTCCAGAAGCATTTATACTCTGAACCAGGAGAGTGGGAAAGGCTTCTTGGTGCCATCATGGGATAGCTATTCGCAGGTTTATTGAGTCATCCCACAAATATTTACCCAGCCTGCTGTTTAACTATGAGATGAACTGAAGAGGATGAGTGCTGGTGGGCCTCTCTATAAAGAAATCCCACTCAATGAAATGAAATCCAGAAATTCAGACTGAAAGACTATGGATATTGAATTAATATTGAACATATGAGTCAGGCATTTTACATATATCACCTTGCCTCTGTGATGTCCCTGTCTGTAATATTACTACCTTCATTTTATAGATGAGGAAACTGAAGCTCATAAGGGCTCAGGGACTTATTCAAGTTTCCATAGATCAAAAGCATCAGAAATGAAATCCGAACTAGTCTGGCTTCATATCCCATGATCTTAACCATTTTTGCTTCATTGCCTGTTCGCACACCTTTGTTTAGCTGTTGGTAGGATAAAAGGAAGACAAAGCTGCTTATGGAAGCACTTTGAAAAATATAAAGCTCTCTGCTGTAAGAGAATAAGACTGTGTTGGGTGTAACTTTCAGTGGATAATAGAGCATTTGGTCTCCTGACCTCTCCTCCAAGTTCAAGAAGCCTCTCAGGTTTCAGTCATCAAAGCTGCCCTGGAGCACTGGGATTCTGAACTATTTCCTTGTGTGCTTCTCCTGGGCTGAGGCTCCTGAGTGTGGCCTGAACCCGATGGTACTCTGCCTCCCACAGAGAGATGAGGTCGCCCGACACTGCCCTGGGGTTTCAATCCAAATAACTACTGGAATAGGCTCCATTTGACCTGGTGAAATGTTTATTTCTTGTATCTATTTGAAGTAAGCTTCCTTTTTAAAGACTCCCCACTAAAATAGGAAGTAAATAGGGCTTTCTATGTTCTTAGATCTAGAAGACATAGAGATGGAGTATTAAAAGGCAATGAGCAACAGCAGGAAATGCACTGAGCTAAGGGTCGGAATCTCATGTACTCGACGATTCACTCACTGTATAACTTTGGGCAAGTTGCTTAACATTTTTGTTTCCATTTCTCCATCTACAAATTGGGGATGGCAATGCTTTTTCATCTTACATAATTATTGTGTAGGATGAATGTGATCATAACGTCATTTATTGATTCTTTCATTCCTTCACTAGCTGTTAGGAACTTGAGATATAGTGATGAATAAGACAGTTATGGCCTATGCTTATAGTTTTTTATTACATACCAGCCACTATTCCACATTCCTTATGCACATTACTCAAATGAGCCTTCAAATCAGGCATTGATATTTCTGTTTTGCAGATGAGAAAAGTGAGCACAAAAAGATGAAATCTCAACCCCAAGGCCCCATAGCTGGCAAATGGGTTTGAATTCAGGTTTCTCTGACTTTAGAGTTTGCTCTCAGTTATTGAGCAAGATGTCTCCACTGCCAGAACACCACACAGACTTGTCTCAACTCATGTTTATAGAATACCTGCTCTGTGCTAGGCCCTCTCAGATGCTTTTATATAACTTAATTGATTTAATTTTAGTTTTATTATGTAACCTAGGTGAGTTCTTTGACCCTCTGGGCTTCTGTTTTCTCATCTGTAAAATTGGAATAATAATAGTACTTACCCCAGAGGGCTGACATGAGGATTAAATGAGATAAGCAATGCAAAGCACTTCATACAGAGCCTGATTAGCAGCAAGCACTCAAAAAGTGTTTGCTAAATGAATAATCTCCATGATGCTCATGTTATGTAGTTACTTTATTTTATTATTCCTATTTTAGCCTGGGGCTGAGTGCCCTAAGGAAAGCAAAAGATATCCCTTACCTCTGGGCAAAAGTAGTCTCTGAGTTACTTTTAGCACCATAGGTACTATTTCTTCTTCTTCCTCCTCCCCAGCATCTTCACATACAATAAACTGCCCATATTTCAAGTGTACAATTTCAGAAGTGTATGCATATACCTATGAAGCCATCAACTTAATCAAGATAGTGAGCATATCTGTCACCTCCTATGCGTTTCCTTGTGCCCCTTCAGAATGCTTTCTTCCTGCCCTTATCTGCCACTTTGCCCATCCCCATCTCCAGGCAATCACTGATCTGCTTTCCGTTACCATAGATTAGTTTGCATTTCTAGCATTTTACATAAACAGAACCATATACTAAGACTTCTTTTTAAAATTTTGCTTCTTTTACTCAGCATAAGTATTTTGAGGTTTATTATGTTATTTCATGTATGCATGATCATTCCTTCTTATTGCCAAGAACTAGTCCATTGTAAATATATATCACAATTTGTCTATTCACT
This sequence comes from Pteropus vampyrus, assembly GCF_000151845.1. Taxonomy (NCBI): domain Eukaryota; kingdom Metazoa; phylum Chordata; class Mammalia; order Chiroptera; family Pteropodidae; genus Pteropus; species Pteropus vampyrus. The sequence continues at coordinate 864,377 of NW_011888951.1, forward strand.
GTTGATGAACATTCGCTTTGTTTCTAGTTTTTGGCTATTAGAAATAAAGGCTCTAAAAATATTAGTCTTGTTAAATTCCTAGAAGTAAAATGAGTCACATGATAGATAGGTGTTTAACTTTTAAAAAGCTGCCAAACTGTTTTCAAAGTGGTCGCAACCTTTTACATTTGTACCAGCAATGTAGGAGAGTTTACTTGTTCCATATCCTCACCACTTGTCATGTCAGTCTTTTAGATTCTTGATATTCTAATGTGTGAGTAGTGTATCTTATTGTGGTTTTAACTTGCATTTCTCTAATGACTAATAATGTTGAGCATTTTTTCATGTACTTATTTGCCATCTCTATATCTTTCTGGATAGAGTGTCTGGTCATTTCTTATGTCTATTTTTAAAATGAGTTATTTTCTCATTATTGAGTTTTGATAATTCTTTATATATCTGGATATAAGTCCTTTATCAAATTCATGATTCGGAAATAATTTTTTCCAGTGTGTGCATTGTCCTTTCATTCTCTAAATAGTGTTCTTCCAAATCTTACTGATTATATTCTTATTGTTTTTCCAGTCTTTTTTTTCTCTGTGTTTTATTTTGGATGGTCTTCATGTCCACCGTCGTCTGCAATGTTAAATCTGCCATCGATGCCACCCAATTCATTTCTCATCTCAGATATTGTAATTCAGTTAAAGTCTTTTTACCTTTTTCATATCTCTACTTAACATGTTCAACCTTTTCCTCTAGCTTCTTGAACATACAGAATACCATTATGATTACTGTTTTAATGTCTTTGTCTACTAATTTTATCATCTGGGATAGTATCAATAACAGGTTGGTTCTTTCTGCTGCGTTGACTAGTTTTCTTACACGCCTGCCCTGCTCAGCACTCAGCTGAATAGTAAAGGGGAACCATCGACAGATCTCAGGAGTTCTCTCTCTCTGCACCTCTCTCTTGCCAGTACACAGCCCTGTGGACCCCACTCACCTTGGTCTCTCCAGACTTTTAGCTTTGAGTCCGAAAGCCAGGGAGTCCATTGGACTCCACCTGGATTCCCTGTCTTGTACTGTGACCTAGAAACACACTTAAGGCTGTAAACAATTACAAGATTTATAATTTTTATAAGACTTGTAAGGGCAATTATAAGACTTACCTTGCTTGTGTCCTATCTCTCAGGGATCACAGTCCTTCATTGCCCGAATGTCCAATATCTTGAGAATAACTTATTATTATTATTAATTTTATTTGTTTCAGGTGAGAGGGCAAATTTGTCTTGTTACTTTATCTTGGCCAGAAGTAGAAATCTTCATAGTTTCTTTAGGCATAAAGAACCCTTAGAGTTCATTGTCAAACCTCTCATTATTATAGATTAGGAAATGAGGAACTGAATATATATTATATACAGTAGTTCGTTTGGGGTTTGAGTTGGGTTGGAAAGATGAATGCTGTTAAGCCTGACGGGGTACGCAGCTAGATTGTAAAGGATCTGAATGTCGTGCAAGGACAAGAGACTGTCCTGGGGTTGGTGGAGGAGGAATTGAGAAATCATTTTAAATCTAGGAATGGCATGATGAGTCTTAATAGCTGGTTAAAATTTAACATCCTTTTTCTTTTCTTTTCTTTTCTTTTTAACACAGTCAAATCGTATTCACCGCTAATCCTAGAAGGGAATTGGTACAAGTGAGGAGTTGAGCTTGCTGATCTCTAGACAACATTCTGATCCGATCTGTGTGACTTTGAACAAGTCAGTTCATCCCTTTTGGGGCTCAGTTTCCACAACTGTAAAATGAGAATCTTAACACCTATATCCACATCCACTGATTATAATCAGGATTAGATGAGTTAATGTATGTCAATATTTGAGGATTAGATGAGATAACATATATTTGACAAGAGACTGTAAATGCCAGTACAGAGCCCGATATACAATATGCCCTCAATAAAGATGAGCAATTACTAATTGAGAAAATGCAAGCACAATGCGGCTGTTTTGATTGTGGAAACAACAAGTAAGGGGCAGTACTATGCCTCCAACTCAGCTTTCTGATAGCTTTTCATGTCTATAATCCTTGAAATCAGGATTTAATCCAAAAGAGATAATAATAGTAGGAAAATACCAAAAGGGCCACAAAGATTGACATGGCAGTAGAGGAGTACCCACTGCTCTCAGGCACTCCCTGACTCAGAAGTTACAGCCCAACCCTGCATGAGTTTTTGAGCAATGACTTTTGGATCCCAGCCACTCAGAGGGTTACGTTTAACCAAGAATAAAGAATCAGAGCTAGGCTGTGGTGTGCGATTGTTTGTGGTCATATGTTTTAATATAATGTTATGGGCAAAATTAAGCTTTAAGAAGTTCTATTGTGAAATTAAAGCTTTTATTTGTGTGTGTTTTCCCATGTTGCCAAACCTTTGTATAGGCTGTTCTCATGGTCTATGGTGTAGTATCTTGTATATTCAATATCCCTTACATGTCGAATTATAGAACGTGGTATTCTTCCTTCAGTTCTCAGCTCAAATACTACTAAACCTTCCCTGACTTTCCTAAAGAGAATATATTGTCTTTCTCTTTTGAGTCATCTGCATTTTGCAAATACCGACATTTTCATAATTGCCTTGCTTTATTTTATCTATTTGTCTGTGTCTCCAACTAGACTATGAACTCTATATCAGCAGAACTATACCTCATTTGTTTATTATTGTCTCCCTGAAATCTAGGACAATTAGTGCTCAATAAATATTTTTGAATAAATACATGAATGAGTGAACTTTGGGGTTATAAGGTGAAGTGATGTATGTAAAGAATCTTGCACATAGTAGGAGCTCTATTTTTCATTTCCCTCCATTGTATTAACCTGAGCTTTTAGGGAGGGGTATATATGATGTCTTATTTATCTCTATTTATCTTTATTTATTGTCACAGAACATAATAGTGGCTCAGCATGTGCTGGTTGAATAAACAAACAAGTCTTGAACCTTGATTTATCTGTTGCATGAAACAGTTTGATTTAGATATCATAGTCACTCAACCAATATTTCCTGTACCTCTTCCATGTGCCAGGCACTGAGACTGCATAAGTCATGGACAATGTCCTCAAGAAGCCTAGAGACTAGTATAATTGAGATGGGGACTATAATGCAAGGTAGAAAGTATGAGCTCACATCTTGTAGCTGAGACTGACGAGAAGTGAATGAGACTTAAACCCAGACCTGTCCTGTAGAAAGGGCCAGGTTCTCAGGGGATGGCTGCAGCAGTTGTGAGAAGAAGATTTGAATATCTTCTTCTGCACCTTTCAGCCAGAAGTAACTTTTTTATCACTCTAAAAGGCTCTGGCCCTCTATCTGAATGCCTTTTAGAATACCAATTCCTTTTTTGGAGAATGTGATAGTTAATTTTATGTTTCAACTGGGCCACAGGATGCCTTGACATTTGGTCAAACATTATTCTTATCTCTGAGGGTGTTTCTGAATGAGATTAATATTTTTGAATTGGTAGACTGAGTAAAGTAGATTGTTCTCCCTAATGTGGGTGGGTCTCATCCAGTCAACTGAACAAAAATGTTGGATAGGAGGAAACGCTTCTTGGCTAACTGCTGAACTAGGACCTCAGTCTTTGCCTGTTTTCAGACACAAACTGGAAAATGAGCTCTTCTTGAGTCTCAAGTCTTTTGGCTTTTGCGTTGGAACTGTAGCCGTCACCTCTCCTGGTTCTCAGGCCTTCAGACTTGGATGGGAACTACACTGTTGGCTCTCCCAGTCTCTAGCCTGCTGACTGCTGATCTTAGGACATCTCAGTCTCCATAACTGCATAAACCAATTCTTTATGATCAATCAATCTCTCTTTCTCTCTTTCTCTCTCTCTCTTTCTGTCTGTCTGTCTGTCTGTCTCTCCCGGTTCTGTTTTTCTGTAGAAGCTTGACTAATGCAGAGACTAAGAAGTAAACTCTCCTTTCCTGAGCCCATGTATAACAAGAACTGGGTGAGATGCTTTACATCCATTTCCTCATTCATTTCACACAGCACCCCTCTGTGGTGGATATAATTTTCAGTTTACAGATGAGAACACTAAGGCTCAGAGAGGTAAAACAAATTACCAAGGTAACACAACTAGCAAATGACAAAATCAGTTTTAAATCTCAACCCCTTTAGCTCCATATCCTATGCTATTTCTCCTCCACTCAACCTTATCCTTCCCTGCATGTTTTCTCTCTCTCGGATAGTAAGTTCTTTGTGGGCAGAAATCAGGTTTAATTATTTTTTCTCTACTTGCCCATCTTTAATTCTTGTGCTTAGCACAGTATCTGACACATGGTGGTGAGGGGCGTGGGGTGGCCTCAGGACCTATCAAACAATCTATCTGGGTCACGAGACTTCTCTGTAGGAAAGGACTTCAGAGACCACCTACATCTAACCATCCCTCCTTCTCCCCCTGTTTCTAGTCCAATTCCCTTTCTTCTAAATGCTGTTGTTAATTATTATAAGCCCATATGTTCCCCATGGGAATTTCAGGGCATCTTAAAATTTTCACCAAAAGTTTTCAGAGCACACCTCCTCAGGAGACTCTTCCAATGTAATTTTTGAAACTTTGTCTTACCCGTGCCACCTGGGCCTGGAGCCAGCTCTGCAGGTGGGCGGGGTCAAGGAGAAGAGAGTGTGAGCTGAAGAGGACAGGGAGACTCTGACAGGTTCCTGGGTCTCTGCTGATTGAACTCTGGCTATAAATAAAAATAATACTAAGCAGAATGTCTTTTTAATATGCACATGGTATTCATTTATTTAATGAAGAATTTTCCTGGAAAAGAGAGCTGAGCTGTCAGAGTTGAGCTATTTTTGAGTAGAATGTGAAAGAAAAACTCAAGAGAATTATTGGCTATTTTGATTTATGCTTTTAAAATAGGTCACACTAAAAAGCAACAGTACAGGGGCAGAAGTAAGATCAGTGTTTGCCAGTGGCTGGAGGTGAGAACAGGCATTGACCGGAAAGGAGCATAAAGGAACTTTTTGCGGTGATGGCAGTATTCTATATCATATTATGGTAATAATCACATGGCTATATATTTGTCAAAACTCTTAACATCGATCACCTAAAATGAGTGAATTTTACTGTACAGTAGTCCATCCTTCTCCGTGGGGTTATGTTCCAAGACCCCGATAGATGCCTGAAACCATGGATAGTACCAAACCCTATACATACCATGTTTTTTCATATACGTAATATCTATGATAAAGTTTAATTTATAAATTAGGCACAGTAAGAGATTAACGACGCTAATAATAAGAAATAATAACAATAGACTGTAATAAAAGTTATGTGAATCTCTCTCTCTGTTCATGTCTTCCACCCACAAATTTAATGTCTTTTTCATTTTAACTAAGCACTTATCACACACTGAGGCCATAACTTAGCAGTTTGAGGTGCGACAGGAAAACTACCCTATATTTCTTTTTCCTTCTTCACAATTTCATGGGTAGATTTGTTATTACCATAAATCCTAGCAACCTCAACATACAATTTATTTTTCTTTCCTTATTAAGTTGAGAATTTTCACCTTTCCACTTAAAGGAAGCACTTTACAGCTTCTTTTTGGCATAGTCTCTAGCATCACTACTCTTGTGCTTTGCGACCATTATTAAATAAAATAAGGGTTGAACACAAGCACAGTGATACTGTAACAGTTGATCTGGTATCCGAGATGGCTACTAAGCAACAACTGGGTGGGTCGTGTATTCATCATGGACGTGCTGGACAAAAGGATGATTAACATCCTGGTTGGATGGCTTGTGATTTCATAATGCCATTCAGGACAGCGTGCAATTTAAAATTTATAAATTGTTTATTTCTGGAATTTTTCACTTAATATTTTCGGACCAAGGTTGGCTGTAGGTAACTGAAACTGCAGAAAGTAAAACTGTGGATAAGAGGGCACTACTGTATGTAAATTATAACTTAATGACCCTGAATTACAACAGGTTTTGATGTTTCTTTCAAGAGAGAAGGGGAAAGAGTAGGGAATGAATGCTTTCAAATATCTACTTTGGGTAGAGTTTTCTGAAGCTGCTTTAGATAATTAACCTTACTTAATACTCGCAAAATCACAATGAGTTAGAGACTATTGTCCACATTTGAAATGCCAGAGGCTGGGAGAACCAAAATTAGTTGCTCAAGGTCCCACATAAGCACTTACTGGGCTGCACAAATTCCATAGTGACCTTCTTCCGCCGACCTGGATGTTCAGGAAGAGGGGGCCTAGAAGTCTTTGGGAATAGACAGAACTGATTGTTTGCTCTTTATGTAAAATGCTTCAGACAACTCCATGCTTTCTCTCCAAAATGCCCTTGTATTTTGTATTCTTTGGCTGTTTCTGGCTGCTTCCAGGAAAAGGTCTTATTAAGGTGCTAATGGTCTTTAACAGTTTGATTTAGTACCCTTGGACCTCCCTTTTTATCAAGTGTGCTTACTTTTTTGGTGGACTTTGAAATCTGAAAGGATGTTCAGTTTTATAAAACTGAAGGCGACAAACAAGACAAACAAACAAACAAAAACTCATAGACAGAAACAACAATATAGTGGTTACCAGAAGGAAAGTGGGGAGGGGGAGGTAGAAAAGGGTAAAGGGGGTCAAATATATGGTGACCGAAGGACATTTGACTTATGGCGGTGAAAAGCAATGCAATATATACAGATGATGTATTATAGAATTGTACACTTGAAACCTATATAATTTTATTAACCAATGTCACCCCGATAAATTTAATTATAAAAAAACTAAATAAATAAAACCCAAAATAATAATAAAAAAAGAAATTTGAAAGGAGGTGGGGTGCTCTCTGTAGGGCCTGCCATCATTCCTGGATCTCATTCCCATGGCCAATGTCGTTAATCAATCATGATATTCTACGAACCTTGACTTGCTCTTTCAATCCTTTTGTAAAATGGTCCTCTGGGCAGTAATTACTGATCCATTCGGATTGGCACTCAAAAGTAAAAGTCAATTTTTCATTGTACCAGTGTTGCCAGACCTAATGTAAGTACATTTATTAATTGAGGATGGAATCTTATCCTTTACTCTCCTTGAACCTTGAACCCTGAGAAAAGCTGATGTCTGGATCTAGAGGCAAAAGTAGAAGAAGGAACATGACTGAATTTATCAGGGCGATCACTCTGTAAGTTATATAAATGTCTAATTACTATATTGTACACCTGAAACTAATGTAATATTGTAAGTCAGTGGCAATCGAAAAAAATGTTTTTAAAAGAAAAAAGGGAGAAAGAACATGGATTAGACAATTAGAGCGGGATTTAGAAAATAGCCCTCTACCACTACCCTCCATCTCACCTTCAGCTCTCATTTTCTTTATCTGTGATATGGGGATAATAATAATAACAATAATAATAATAATAATAATAATAACAGCTGTCCAAAGGTGTTATGGTGATGCTTAAATCAAATAAGATAGTGCATAGGAAATGTGCATTATCTTGTTCAATTTTTACAGCAAAGTTATACGTAAGAAACTTTTTAAATCTGCATTTTATAGACACTACTTAATTTGTTCAGGTTACATGGTAAATAGTGGGGTCAAAACTTGAACTCAGGTCTGACTCCAAAGCTCTTTTTGTTAATCACAGGCTACACTGCCTCTTGTTCCAGGTATGTGGCAGGCAGTATTTGGGATGTTCCATCCTTTGTTGCAGGGCTCAGTGGACTGGCAAAAACTCAGACCAGCAATTGGCTCATACATTAGACTGGCGCAGGCACTGGAGAGAGAAAGTCATCTGCGACAGGGAAATCTGGGAGTGGTGACAGGTACCAGTGCTATTTTCAGAATCCTGCTAATCTATAGGGTGCCTTTGTACAAATTTAAAAAAGTGCTCCCTCTGGGCCGATGAATCACAAAGGTCTCTCCTTCTAGGAAGACACAGAGTAACAGGAAGCAAAATTACAGTATTTGAATACAAAAAATTGGGCCCCTCCCTCTGGGTGGAGGAATTTGTTCAGGGTGGAATCTCAGAAGCATTCGGTCTTGGCTGGTGTCTGTGTAGTACACAAGTCGGGCAATCCAAAGCAGCCTGTATCTTGACAGGAGAGAAAGGCACAATCTTGAGAGATCTGGGAGCAAGTGAGTTAAATGTCCAGATAGATAATTTGTCAGGCATATAACATCATTGACCTGAACCAGAACTGGAATCCAGCTCCGAATGTTTCTAAAGCTAGTGTGACTGATAACAAGAATCACTTGGGGACTCTCAGAAAAAATGCATATCACCAGGCCCTTCCCCTGAATAATCCAACTCAGTGAATCCGGGGTAATTCTTATGATCAGAAAAGTTTAGAAAATACTACTCTATCCCATACTCATCACACTGAAGTGTTGCAGCTGTCTCTATTAGCAGCATGATAACCACCTGGCCTGCTGGACTGTCTCGAGGCCAGGCCACGTCTCATTCAAGTGCACATCCCTAGCATTTACAGCAAGGCCGGGCACATAAAATGGGGGGGGGGGGGGGGGGAAGTCAACAGAGAAATAATGCATTAATTGAATGACTTCACAGTTCATCTAAGAATTCTGCCTTTCTCATCATTATCCTCTCTACCAAGTTAGCTGCAACTACGTGTATTTATTTTCTGCTTCCTCCTTCTTCTCATTCTTCTAATGACCACCCATTCCTCACTCTACTCCCAACAGAACAGGACTCACCATCCTGGGAGGTCCTTTCAGACTTCTCTAGAGTACGGCATGTCTCCTGAAATCCACAACTGCCTTTGGGTCTGGGCTCTGCTTCTAACTCATCGTCTGTGACTGTACATCTTTAGCCCTTGTTTCCTCCTTTATAAAATGGAGTGGTTTGACAATATAATATGATTTCTGAGGTCACTTCCAACTGTGACATGCTAGAATTCTCTGCCTGGAATCTAGAATTTCTGGTAAATTCTGTAAAAGGAGACGGCCTTATTTGAGGTCTTCATGTTGGCATTATAGGCGCTGTTGGTTGGAGCCCATGCAATGAGAGGCTGCAGCCTGGGATTTTCCTAAGGTTTGCTTTGCTGGTGGGAGGCTTTCTTTAATGGGCATGCTCCAGTAAGCTCTAGCCACTCCCACGGGCAACTCAGGAAATACTGGCTGCCTGGTGGTTGTGTTGGATGAGAAGCCAACTGGATGAGGAACACATGCAGAGCCCTGGAAAACTCAACAGTTCAAAGGCGGAGGGCTGGGCTGAGGTTTCCACATACACTTACTCTCTGAGGCTTTGAATGCAAGCTCTATCGGAAAAACAAGTGTCTGAGTCCAAGGGAATAGCTTCTAGTAATAATAATAATAATAATAAAAAAGGGGCTTTGAAGCCTTCTCGGAAATCAGCGTCTATAAAATAATGTTTGAGAAATTGGGTGCAAGTCAAGCAGAAACATAGACTGAACTTCTCCCTTTGCATGTTCATTTTTTAAAAATATTTTATTTTTAAATATGAAAATAATGTGTGCTTATGTTTCAAGAATCTAAACAGTACAGAAAAGTACAAAATACAAAGCAAAAGTCTCTCTTCCTTCCTCGATGTCTCATAAGGTCACAATTTCTTTCTGTCTTATGTGTGATTACTATGTGAGTTAATAAAAGTTAAAAAAAAATTTCTTGCAGTAAAATGTGCATAACGAGGTCACTCTTTTAACTGGTTGTAAGTGTATAGTTTGGTGGCATTAAGTATATTTACATTGTTGTGCAACTATCACCATCATCCATTTCTAGAACTTTTTCGTCTTCCCAAAATGAGACTCTGCACCCATTCAAAACTCTCTCTCCAAGCCCCCACCCCCGCCCCCACCAGCCTCTGGCAGTTACTCTTCTACTTTCTGTTTCTATCGATTTGCTTTCTCTAGATACCTTGTTTAAGTGGAATCATACCATATTTTTCCTTTTCTGACTGGCTTATTTCACTGAATATAATTTTTTTTGGACCACTTTTTATTTTAGGTATGATACTATCACAACTCTAATTTATATGCTTATATGGTATTAATTAATCTCTCAAATAGTATTTATTGATTCCTTGCAGTGAAAGATCTATCGTCATTGCTCCACTTCCAAAATCCCTTTACACTCTCCAACTCTCACGCTATTATCATGATCTCTTCAGGTTATTTTTAATTCTTTGAATAGGTGGTTCCCTTTGCTGGAACTCTGGACTCTTACACTCAACTGCCTGCTTGATATCTCCACTTG
>NW_011888951.1:874636-876862 GCF_000151845.1 Pteropus vampyrus
CCCTTTGCATGTTCATTTTTTAAAAATATTTTATTTTTAAATATGAAAATAATGTGTGCTTATGTTTCAAGAATCTAAACAGTACAGAAAAGTACAAAATACAAAGCAAAAGTCTCTCTTCCTTCCTCGATGTCTCATAAGGTCACAATTTCTTTCTTTCTTATGTGTAATTACTATGTGAGTTAATAAAAGTTAAAAAAAAATTTCTTGCAGTAAAATGTGCATAACGAGGTCACTCTTTTAACTGGTTGTAAGTGTATAGTTTGGTGGCATTAAGTATATTTACATTGTTGTGCAACTATCACCATCATCCATTTCCAGAACTTTTTCGTCTTCCCAAAATGAGACTCTGCACCCATTCAAAACTCTCTCTCCAAGCCCCCACCCCCGCCCCCACCAGCCTCTGGCAGTTACTCTTCTACTTTCTGTTTCTATCGATTTGCTTTCTCTAGATACCTTGTTTAAGTGGAATCATACCATATTTTTCCTTTTCTGACTGGCTTATTTCACTGAATATAATTTTTTTGGACCACTTTTTATTTTAGGTATGATACTATCACAACTCTAATTTATATGCTTATATGGTATTAATTAATCTCTCAAATAGTATTTATTGATTCCTTGCGGTGAAAGATCTATCGTCATTGCTCCACTTCCAAAATCCCTTTACACTCTCCAACTCTCACGCTATTATCATGATCTCTTCAGGTTATTTTTAATTCTTTGAATAGGTGGTTCCCTTTGCTGGAACTCTGGACTCTTACACTCAACTGCCTGCTTGATATCTCCACTTGAGTATCTGCCCTCTCCAACCTGCTCTCCTGCCATCTTCCCCACTCAGTAAATGCCAGCTTCAACTTTGTAGTCGTTTGAACCCAAAATCTTATAATCACCACCACCCTTTTTGGTCCCCCTCAGCCTCATATCTAAGTTGATAAAAAAATTCTGTTGAATTTACCACAAAATATATCCAGACCCTGACCACCTCTTTGAATCATCTAAATATTCTAACTTGTCTCCCTGAGTCTTCCCTTTGCCCTCCAATAGACTAATTATACAATAGTAGCTAAAGAAGTTTTCTTTAAAATGAATATCAGATCATGTCACATCTCATCTCAGAATCAGCCAATGGTCTTTCTTCTCATTCAGAATCAAAGCCAAAATCTTTATGGTAGCCCAAGAGACTTCATACCAGTGCTTTTTAAACTCAAATGTGCACATTGTTCACCTGGGAGTCTTATTAAAGCACTGATTCTGATCCTAGGTGATCTGATGCTGCCGGTTCAAGACCACATTTTTATTGCAAAACTACATAATCTCTTCTACAACCCTCATACCCAGCCTCCCTGCCTTTCAGGCCTGTCTCCTGTTACCTTCCCCCTCCCTCTTCTTGCTCCAGCCCACCTCTTCAGTCTTGGTACTTGTTCTCTCTGCCCAGAACCCTCTTTTCTCCAGATATTTGTAAGGCTCACTCTCTCTCCTTCTTCAGGTCATTTCCTAAGTTTCTTCTGAAGCCTTCTCTCGACTTCTTATTTAAAACAGCACCTCTTCTTTTTATGGCTCTCTGTAGCCCCTATCCCTGCTTAATTTTCTTTATAACAAGGTTATACAAACTATGGCCTACAGGCCACGAGTCAAATCTATCCCATTGCTTGATTTTGTGAACAAAGTTTTACTGGAATAAAGTCACAGGCATATGTTTATTTTTATTTGTTTATTTCTAATGGCTGCTTTCCTGCTACAATAGCAAAGTTAAGTACAGATGGTCCCCAACTTAACAAAGGTTTGACTTAAATTGTTTGACTTTACAATGATTAAAAGCAAAATACATAGTAAATTCCATGAGATAGTCAATACTTTATTATAAAAGGCTTCATGTTAGATGATTTTCCCCAACTGTAGGCTAATGCAATTGTTCTGAGCATGTTTAAGGTAGAGGAGGCTAAGTTATGATGATTAAGTATATTAAATGAAATTTAGACTTACAATATTTTCAATTTATGATGAATGGGTTTAACAGAAAGTAACCCATCATTTAAGTTGAGTAGCATCTATAGTTTTTACAGAGACCTTAAGGCCTGCAAAGATCTAAATTATTTACTACCTATCTGGCTCTTTATAGAAAATATCCTGCTTTGTAACATTGATCATCATTTGACTTACTAGATGTCACTCATTTATTTGTTTTATAATCTGTCTCTCCCTATTAGAATGTAAACTCTGTGA
>NW_011888951.1:877761-895684 GCF_000151845.1 Pteropus vampyrus
GAGACACTCGGGTGAAATCTGTTTTGTCGCCTTTTCCAGCTTCTTGAGGACACTCACATTCTTTGGCTTATGGCCGCATTCCTCTGTCTTCAAAGCCAGTAATGTGACATCTCTCTAATCATTCTCTTGTAGTCACAGCTCCCTCTGACCGCAAATGAAAAGGTTTCTGTGTCTTTAATGCCATATATCAATGTCTTTAATTTGATCACATCTGCAAATCTCTTTTGCTATGTAAGGTAACATATTCATAGGTTTCTAGAATTAGGAGGTGGACAGCTTTGAGGAAAGGTCATTCTTTTGCTTATTATATAACCTTTTGGAATCCTCACAAAATCTGAAGTTATAAAAATTAGCTTCACACTAGATATAGAGTTTTGTTCAAAAATATGTTCCCCTGTAACTTTGGAGACATTCCTCCATGTCATCTGGGGTCAATAATTGTCGACACAAGATCTGAGTACAGTGTGATTCTTTGTCCTTTTTAGATACTTTTACTGTGATAACCTCTGGCATCTTTTAGAATTGTCTCCTTGAAATTTCAGAAGATTTTGGCGGGAATGGATTTTTGTTTTGTTTTACTTTTTTTTTTTTTTTTTTTACAACCACCGTGTTTCACACTGAAATGACCCTTTGACCTGAATATTTGAAACTCTATTTAAGGACAAGAGTATTTTCCCCTGTTTTCTTCCATATCTGAACCCCTGTGACTTCAATAATATCTATACCTATTCTCCCTATGTATGAAACTCCTCTTAGAAGAATACTGTGCTTTCTGGATCTATTCTCTGTTTATTTTAACTTTTTATTTTCTCACATTGTCCTGCTTATCTTTTGCTACACATTCCATGAGATTTCCTCAACTTCATCTTTCAGATTACTTATTTGGTCTCTAATTATGGCCAATCTATTATTTAGCTATTCTTCTGAATTTTTAAAATGTTGACAAACAGCTCACATTTCCATGAACACTTTACTGCCTGTTTCTCATAACAACAATCACTTCTGAATTTCTGAGGTTTCTGATTAAATTTATTTTGAAAATTCCCTTTTGTTTCTTGCTTTTTTTCTATCCCCTCTATGGTCTTCTGTTTGCATTTTTTAAACTTGGGCTTTCTCTTTCTCATCAGTTTTCCTCCCATGTTGACTTAATTGGCTTATATTTATTTCTGAATCTCCAGTCCAACAGCATACGTAGCCAGCATCGTTCCCCTTAATAATTCAGCACGTCTGTTTACTCAAAAGTCCTTTTCTCCAGATGCCAGAACTGATGGAGAGCTCTGTGTAGATAATCGGATTCGGTTGAATGGCAGGCTTGCCTTTGTTGTGCATGGTAAGGAGCAGAAAAATTTGCTTGAGCCCCCACAATTTCTACAGTGAAAAAGAGTTCACTCTGGGGTGAAGCACTGCAGCCACTTCCCTCCTGGCTGAAAGTGTCTCTCTTCTTTTTCTTCAATATCTAGCGGGGTTTGCGATTGACCTTTAACTCTTCTGTGCTTCAGCACTCAGTCCCCACTCAAACTATAGGCCCTCCACAGGCATCTCGATTCCTTGACTATGGCCATTCCAGAGCTCTCTCTGGCTCCCCAACCCTGCTCACTCCCATCTGGAGGCTTTTCCAGGGACCCATCAGGTTACAAAGCTCACATGCTCATTGCAGGCTTCTGCTTGTGTCTCTCACTGACCTCTTCTACTCTAGATTATCCCTCAATGACCCCATTTGCTTGCCACACCTTCAGAAATTTGTGTGTGGATAGCAGCCCCCCACCTTTTTTAAAAAAAATCTGAACCACCAGGAATTTATTTATCTATTATCTATATCTTACTCGTCTGTTCAATGGAGTCTTATCTAAGAGGGACATCCAGTTTTCCACCTTGAACCATAAAATCTGAAATTTTAAAAGTCTAAACTTTTCAGTTCAGATTTAAAGTACATAACCTGTATCATCTCTTCTTAGAAGCATTTTTCTCCTCTCTCTCCCCAAACACATTGCCTCTCTTTGGGACCTCAGGAAGAGCATCTCATGCTTCTTTTTACCATGTCACATTGTATTATTATTTTTCTCTCTCTGTATTGGCTGTGCCTTCATGCTGTTGGGTCTTAGAGTGTAGGGTACATATTCTTCGCTAGATTTCTAGTGCTGCTCACAAAGTAGATGTTCAGTGAGTATTTCCAGACTGTGAGTGCATGAACACCTACTCTATGAATATAGGAATCCAGGGTGATACAATATAACTTTAGCTTTTGAGGAATTCAAAATATAGTGGGGAAAACAGCACACCGATAATTCTAAGACAGTGTAAATAGAATGGGTGCAAAGTGCATGGGACCACAGATGTAGGAACAGGTAACGATGCTTACGGTGGGCAGAGGGTCAAGAAAAACCTTTAAAAGCAGATTATATATATGTTTCTTTTGAAGGGGGCATGAGGCTCTTGGGTAGTACCAGGTGTGTTAAAGCATTCCAGAAACAAAAGAGAACTTCAAAGTTAATTATGGCTGGGGTACAAAACACAAGGGCGAGGGGTAGTGACAGAAGAGGAGGAAGCTGAAGCAATAGGCAGGAGCCAGAACATGCTGAGTATCAGATGCCCAGGTTAGCATTTTGTACTTTATTCTGAGGGGAACCACGGGAGGATTTTAAGCAAGAAGTAGTAGGAGCATATTGACATATTATAAAGATTTTGACTGCCATATGGAGGATGGACTGGCAGAGTCCCGAAGATTTGGGACATGACTGCAATCACCTAGGTGGGAGAAGTGACAAGGGCTTGACTGGGGGAATAAATGCTGGAATAAAATGAAGTGAGACAGGTTTGGGAAATGGCAGGAGGACAGAACTGGTAGGAACTGGTGACTGCGATGTAAGGGGCTGATGGAGAGAGAATAGGTAAGCTTTCAGAGGCCCTTTTAGCACTGGAGTTCTAGGATCCAGTGGTCTCTGGAAAAGACACGAACTATTTTATTTTTTGGTAGATCTCAAGTGAAAGGCAAAAAGGCTGTGACGGGAGTAATTTATGAGATTCCACTGGGCTGTTTAAATCCTTTCTTGAAACTGCAGATTCCAGCTGAATGAGGAAAAGGCGTGTCTTCAGTTTTGTTTCTGACAGCCAGGCTACCCATTTCCTTCCCAGGAAATCAACGGGGAGAGGGATGTTCTGGTAAGATCCGTGAGATCAGCTTCTTGTCAAGTTTGGATTAATTTTTTAAAATTGGATTAGCATCCAACTGAAGTGGATGTCAACTGCTTAGAATGCATCTTTGAGTTTGAGTGATTTTGATATGAACCAAATGTGATCGCCTAGTAAAGTTTTTTTAAGTTTTTAGTTTTGCTAAACTATCTTGATGTCTTAACTACGTCCCAAGTTTAACTCTTAGTAACCATCCAAGGACGGGAATGCATTTGTGGATTGCTACTTTTTTTTTTTTTTTAAATCATGCTTCTTACCTGTTCTTAACCATGACAACTCAACTCAAAAACGTTCAGGAAAAGGAAGGAAATAGGTCTCACCCTATACTGAGTGCCTTCTCTGTGGCAGGCATGCCCACTAATACTGCAAAGACCTTCACAATCACATTAAACACAAGAATTATTATTATTCCCATTTGATGGATGTGGAGATCAGGCCTCAAAGGAAACTGTAAGTTAATAAATGGGGGAGGGAATTCCAATACAGACCCATTTGATGTATTGAGTACCTATCATGGCCTGACTATATACTTGCTTTACTCCATTTAGCCCTCACAGCAACATAAAAGTACAGAGACCTAGAGAGCCTTAATAAAAAGAGACTTAGCAAGGTTAAATAACCCCTCCAAGATCACACTCACCAATGAGACCTGAGATTTTATTTCCCTTCTCTATTTGCTAGCCAAAGATACACATTATATGTCTAAGGGTGTGTTGAAAAGTATATGAGCAATATTAGATGTCATTACTAGGAAAATTCTCCATGATGCTATTCAGAGAAAGAGAGAACTTCCTTAGAAAGCGCTGTTTGCTTGGCAGCCAAAGCTTTTAGAAATGAGGAAGAGAAAACGAGACCAACTCCTTTCAGGTCCTATTTTAGATTGCTCCATATGCCACACATACTTCTAATACTCCAAACAGCCTACTTGAGGAAACTGAAGTTCAGAAAGGTTAAGTAAAGGTTACATAACTTGCCCAAGGTTCCTACCCAGGTCTGGCTGGCTCAGAACCACAGGTTTTCAGGATAGTACTAACCCACTCTGAGGACAGTTATTTACAGAAACATGTAAGAAGGAAGAAGGTGATCAGAACACAAGCTCTGCATTGGTATTTCATTTGGCCCATGAAGTTTCCCTGGGTAGGTGGTGAATAAATGCCGTTTGATGAAATTTTCAGATTCTAAATCAGGCCCTCAGTAAATACGAACAGCACACACACATAAAAGGATATAAATGATCTCAAATGAGGGAGGTTAGAAGAGCAAGCAGGAAATAAGATGAGACTGATTACCACACAGGAAATTCTGGGTTAAAATATCTGGGCAGGCCATGTGACTCATATAAACAATTCGATAAGCACCTTTCGGGAGCTTGGATCTCTGCAGGTAAAAAGGCGTGAGTTGTCACTGTTTCCTATTCCTTCATCTACAGATGAGGAAACTCTGACTCAGACAGGAAGAGGAAATGATCCAAGGCCACAGTCAAATTAATGGCAGAGCTAGGACAAACCCAAGGTCTCCTGTCTCATAAATTGACTTCTTCTTCCATTATGGCCCATGGGTTTTGGGGTCAAATGTACTTAAACCTAACTCTACCATTGAGATACTATGTATCTCCGGGCAAGTTACTTACTATTCTTGAAACTCAGTTTTCTTATCTGGAAAAGTGGTAAAATAATACATATCCCTTAGGGTTATTTTGGAAAATAAGTGAAATAAGGGTTAATTCCCTCTTTTATTTACAGCAGAGGAATGCCTTAGGGGCAATAGCTATGGTGCATGGTATGTTGTATCCATAGGCTATGCATGATAGATGCCGAAAGTTGTTCTAGGAAGATCATCAATGATACAGTGGGAATAAGTAATGTGACATAACTTCAGACATAATCTCTTCAAATCGATCAATCAAAAATCAATCATAGAGGGTCATTACATGCAAGTCTGACTTTGTGCCACCTTGTAGCTCAGACAGTGAGGGATGCAGGCAGTCGAGGCAGAGCGACATCACAGTACACTGAGCCTGTTGGGGAAGACAGACTAGAGGAGTGGGACTAGATGTAGACAGAATCTTTTTCAGAGGAAAGTTTCCGCTTAAAGAGCTAATTTGGGAAACGATTTCTACATTGTACATTGGCTAACATGAAAAGTGGGACCCCACTTAATTTGTTTGTATGATAGGATGTTCAGGTGAAAGTTAGCCATGGTGTCAAGATACCTTAGAATCTGCATTCATCACATGTAGAATTTATTTAAAAAAAGCCCAAAATTGATTCGGTGGCTCTTGGATCCTACATTCATGAAGATGTAAAAATTGAAGATCAATCAAGAGATTGAAGGTTAAACAAGGGTTTGTGAGGAGAATGTCTTTGATGTGAGAAGTGCTTTGAATTCCACACTCCCAAGGAAGGGGTGGGGTAAGGGCACACCCTCCTTCCTTCAAAACGAGAGTAAAAGCTTTCCTGGGGCCACTCGGAGAAGCTGGTAAAGGTCATCTGAAATGATGGACTGGCTCTGCATCCTTCCTGGGAGAACCAGCAGCAAAGGCAGCTCGGCTAGCTGCTGATGGCTGAGAAGAACAAAAGGCGGTGGCACCGGATTCACCTGCCTCCCAGCGTCTGTCAGGCCGAAGAGTTTTGTGTATTTCCTGAAGAAGAGATATGGACTATGTGGGAAAGAGAGCGGGCATGGAGCCACTTAAAATTCTACCTAAGCAATCTACTGAGGAGGAATAACTAAAGAGAGAGCCGATATGAACCAGACTGCTGGAAAAAGTGGACTGGGCTTGGGGAGAAGACGTTCAGTTTAGGGAAAACCCATCACTCACTCTCCGGAAATGTCATTGAATGCTCCCAGTGGAGACCTTTACGAAAGCCACAAATCCTGTCTTCCATCTTTAGTCATCTTTAATCAGGCACCAGAACCAGACAACCAATGTTAGTATATGACAATATGCATGAAATAAAAATTTTCCTGCCCTGCGTTTGAATATTTGCTCTTCTTTGTTCCTCTACCAGTCCACCTCCAGGATGTGTTTGTAGACCAAAATTAGCAAGTTGTGAGAGGAAGAGCTGGGGTATAAAAGGAATAAGATGCTATCTATAACCCTCCCCTGGACTGCAGTGGGCCAGAGATAAAGGAGGAAGCATCTATCTTAAATGAAGTTGGGAGCTTTGGTTATTATATTGACTCTACTGAATTGAAATTGTACTTAAAAATTTTAAAGATTTCCAAACTTTTGATTATCTATGTGTAAACAAGGAAATTGAGGGGGTGGCTACCTCAGCTGTCATCCAGGAATATAGGAAGGACTACTCTCACTGAGCAGATTAAAAGGACAGTCAGGGACACATATAAAGTGGCTTATTTGGTTGCAGTCCATGCATTCCACATGCACACTGATTATTTTTGTATATTTGATTATTAGATTGTATTTTTCATTTTAGCTTTTTTGATTTCTTACTAGATGGGAATTCTTGATGTGCATCAGATTTATGGTTATCATCCTAGTGCCAAGCACAGAGTTGGTCCTCAATACATGTTTTGGACTGAGCTACACAGAGAAAAATTACATGGGCAGGTTAGTAGAGCAGAGACTATTGGTTGAAATTACAATTTCATTTTGAAGAACATACAATGAAAACGACAATAGAAAAATTAAGCACAATTTATCTGTAGTACAATAATAAATAAGTAATGTATATCTTTGGGGTAGATGGAGTCAGAATATCTGATGAATCAAAGGGACCAAGTCAACATCCAAAGGTCAACGTGACTTGCACTTAGTCCAGCACAATGGTTTGTATAAACTGTTTGATGACACATTTCTCTAGAAGTTAAGACAATCCTGGCTGGATGCATCATTTTACATCCTAATGAGTTGGTTATGCAGCATTAATTAGCTTATCCTTTGCTACTTGAGATCTCCTTCCCGCCCCCGCCCCACGAAATGTCAAGGTCTTTCTCAGTGCTATTAACAACAAATGAATGGAGTGCAAACACAAGATAAACACAGGCTTTGCTCTGTGCTCTAGTTTCTACAGAGCACCCCAAAGTGTGCCGGCCCAGCCCTTCTTCATGGGCACTGTACATACTTTAGGGGCCAAAATAGGTGACTTCAACAGGTCCTAAAAAGTACCTAAATCTCGTATATGTAAAATTGGCCTATAAAACGTCCTTCTGGAAAACACGTCCTCTGAATGTCTTTTTGTGACTTTAGTCATTCTCTAATCATTGACTAATTATGCTTAGATATGGCTCATGCCTTCTAAGAAGGCAGGAAACAGTCTTTTATACACGTAGAGCATCTGATTGAAATTTTCCATTTCAATGTTAATTTGAATTAAGCTTGACAAAAGCATCACAATATGTTAGTATCATCTGAAACTGCAAAATCTATCCCAGGGTACAATGAATTTAAATGACGCGATCACCACAAAATAAAACTGACAATGGCTCAAACTTCATATGCTAATCTTTGTTAATGAACCAGAAAAATGTGATAGAATAATCAAAGTTTCCCATTAAAATAGATCTGCATTATTTTATGTGAGTAATTGGATTTGGTAGAAATAATAACCATAAAATAAAATTCACAATGACCAAAGCTATAATTAATAAAATGGAATAGAGAAAATAAACTGACTCAGGGCAGAGACCATTGTGCAGATGCTGACCTTTCTGTTCTGTTGTCCAGATTTCATCTCACCCCTTTTCATCCATTTAATGAGCACTTATTGAGTGACTATTATGTCATTCCCCAAATAATCTTTTCTCCTGTGTCTTAGTGAGTGAGTGAGTCCCAACTCAGCTTCGGGACTCATAATGAATGCAGTTTCATTTTCTCAGCTTCTATTATTATTTGTCTTTGCATGGTTCTCTCTGAGGCCTAGGGCAGTGTTGTACATATGTCTGAAGCTCTAGCACAGTATCTAGCACATAGTAACTGCCTGATAACTGTAAAACAAGTGGATGCATAGAAAAAAACCTGAAATCCCTCTGAAACTCTACGCATCAAGCCTACCGAACCAAGAAGAAAGACTATTCCAATATCGCCCTGATATTTTTTGAATGCAGTTTATGCAGAGGGTAAGATTAGGATCTACAGCTCAGACAACCACTTGAGATGTATATATATATATATTTTTTCTAAGACTTAGTCGTGAGGATAATAATGAGCACAATAATAATCACCATAAGTGAGACGTGTGAAAGCATCTATTAAAAGCACATGTTGTTTATTGCCTGGTAAACAACAGATTCTCTCTTTCTCTTTCTCTATTAAAAAGAGTAATATTCACACCTAACTGATAGGGTTGTTATGAGTGGTAAGTGAGTCCATTTCTGTTAAGCACTTAGAAGAGTGCCAGGCCCATAGTGAACATTCAATATTACCCTTGGAGGTACCTAAAGACTTTTTGAAAAATATGCAGGCATAGATAGTTCTAGGGGAATCAATTTCTAGCATCTCAACTTTCATATGTGTTCTTTCCTAGCATTGATCTCCCCAACAGCTGGCAAAAGATTCTCCCTTCTTTTCCTAACCTCTCCTTTCATAAGCTCCCTCTCCTGTTCCTTTTAAACATCTATTGCTTTATGGTTTCAGGAAACGAAATCAATTCACACATCTACACAAACACTTTACGGAAATGTTGGATGGTCAATAAAAGACTAGTTTCTAGCATAAAAATCTAATACATTAGGATAAAATTCCATGGGAGAAGTAAAATAAAAACAAGCTCAGGAATTTTTTAAGAAGAAAAAATAATGTAAAATTTCCAACTGTTTAAAGAAGAGCTTGTTTATACATTTTTCAAATGGATTGTGGTAAGTTTTAAGTAACTACGATATTTAGACTAAATTAGGCACATGCAAAAGAGTGCTATAACTATTTTATTTTAAAATGTCAATATTTACAACATGTTTAAAGTTTGATGAAAATTTTCAGGTGTCAGCTTAAAGTGCGTGTTTTGTAAAATAATATTACAAAATTGTTTTAAGAGTACAATAGAGCAGACCACTGCTCTATTGAGCCTGACTGGCAAAGCGTTCCTGGCCTGGGTACTGGATTCTGTTCTCTGAGCTAGCACCCATTCTACTTACCGTCTAGTACCCTCAAGAGTGGGATCCAGAAGACAGGACCCAGAGTTTCATTCAGGGTTCCCTCTCAGACCCCTTCCTGGGAATTTGTTCCCACAGTCTCAGGAAACTTCACACAAAAGCCTTTCGTCTGAATATTTTCTCCCATTATTATGCTCATTGCTCAGCTAGAAAGACATTAACGGTCCCTTTGAATAAAATCCAAACGCTTAGCAACTCAACATTTAGGTAAGAGAAGCCAGACCTTTAAAAATAAAAATACAATATCTTTGCTGATCTCTTTGAAGAGAGAAAAAAATGCTTTTATTTCTTCATGCTGTGTTACTATCCTTTTTCCTCCCCCAGATTGGATAGAAACACTCTGAATAAAGGTGCAAATAGCAGACTGTGAAGATGCATGTAGGCCAGTGTTAGGTAAAGAAAGAGAAAGAGAGTCCTCATTTATCCTAATGCCACACCCACCACTTCCTAGCTGTGAGATCTTGGGCAAATTTCTCACCCTCTCTGATTCACATCTTTAAGGTGAGGTTATAATATGAAGTTCTTATGATTTTTGTAAAGATTATATAAGATATTTATAAAATGTCAGGGTGTGAAATATACTAGGCAGCCAATAAATATTTATTTGAGCACTGACTATATAAGTGCTATTCTTTATACTGCACTTGGGGAAACAAATGTAGAGGATAAAAGTACATCTTTAAGAAGTTCATAATCTAGTGGGAGAGTCAGATGAATCTAGCAGGCAGTTACAATAGTGCAGTAGTAGGATGCTTACAGCCGTAGAGGTAAATGCGAAGTATAATGGCAGACTATGAAGGGCACGGCTAATTTGATGTTGGAAGAGAGCATGGCTTCTTAGAGACCTTAACATCTAAGTGAAGAACTAAAGGCCAAGAAGGAGTTTGGCCAGGCACAGAGGAGAAATGCCATTGTGGGCGCAGGGAAAGCCCTGAGCAAAGGCTTGGGTGCAAAGATCTTGAGGAGGGTGGAGATGGGTGAACTGCAGTGAGGCTGGAGAGGTAGAAAGGGGCTGTGGGCTACGCTAAGGAGCTGAGATTTATTTCCTCTTCACAAGGAAGAGCCATTGCAAGATTTGATCTGGGAATGACCTGGCCTGCTTTGTGGTTTATAAACTTCCAGCTGTAGTGAGGAGTAGATGACAGGGTGCCAATCTAGAGATCAGGGAGGCCAGTAGTTCCTCTAGTCCATGAGCCTTTCAGAGGCAGAGAATGTTTTATACACCTTTCCAAATTCGAGGCCCACAACAGTGCCTGTTATGGAGTAAGAGTCTGATAAAAATGTTTATTGAATTAACTAATCAATGACTCAGAGAATTTTACATTAACCAGGACAAAAATTATTGCTGAATATAGCTTCTCATCAGTGTCCACTTTCATTGCCCCTTCATTGCTCTCAGCAGGTTTATGCCTGTAAACAGGGCAGCAGATAAGTGATTACAGCTGCCTGCTAGTGTGCTCAGGAATTGCCCCAAGCATCCCTCCTCAATGACCACTTGAATATTGAGCCTTCTTTCTCACCACTGCCCCCTGGTCTGTCTTATTTGTCCTGTCTTCATAACTTCTTTGTCGCGCCCTGTTTGTATTGATACCCACATCTGATCGCAAGATCTACCTACCTCTAATACGACACTCTTAGAAGGTGCCTTTCTTTCTCTTCTCCTGAGACCGTTTCCACTTGTCCAAGGAATGTGATCAGACGATCAACATGCCATTTGTAATATGAACATGTTGAACTGATAAAAAGCCAGACAAAAATGGAGACGACAAAAATCCCTTTTCAGCTCACTTAGCCTGGTGGCCCTATTGTGAGTACAATATGATTTCCTTGAAGCTTTGTGCAATTTTGAGAGTTAGGACCCCTGGGGCTGCCTCACTTTGGGGAATTTTCTCTAGAACTTGCTTCACAAGGCTGAACCTCAGGGCTTGTAATTATACCACAGGACAGCGTGAAAGCAGTTGAAGAGGAGAAATCAGTGAAAAGGATTCTTATCATAAGCTTCTTCTCTAATTTGGGGAAACAGAAATCCCTGCATGTTTTCTCAATAAGCACTTCATCAGAAGCCTTCTTATCCTGACAGGCTTCTCTCTTTCATAAACACAGCAAGAATAACCTCTGGATGCTGGCCTACCATAGTCAAGTATGAAAATGTGAATTCCACGGGTCACTGTTTTTCCAGCCGCCAGATGTGGATGAAAGGAGAAGGGTGTTTTATTGTGTTTTCTCAAGAAACAGAGAAAGGTCTGTCCTGAGATGGTCCTACTTTCCTCCCACACAAGTGGCCACCATGTGGCCAGAGGACAGCTAGCTAATTTGCAAGATTAAGCTTTTCCAAATATTTGGAATTGGTCTATTCTGTCTTCAGCTAATAAAATGGATTTCTGCTCCAAAATGGATTTAGGAAGCAGACACAAGAGCTCCTAAGGGCTTGTTGGCAAGTTACCTGTTAACAGGGTACATCTGTCAAATGGATGTGTATAATGGGGAGGCTCTATATGGATTGTCTCCTACTTGTCTTCCCAAGGATGCCTGACTTTATGCAGAGGTTTTCTGAGAGCAGATAGAGGCCAGTGCCAGTTGATGCTGACAGATGCCCAGGACATAAGCTTCTGCCCTCTGTCACACACTAGAAGTGCCTAAAGAACAAGCACACATTAAAAAAAAAAAAAAATTACCCACCATATGAGAAATATACATTAATTGCAAATATCTTTATTCAATTCAATGATTCATTCATTAATTTAATATTGAGTGTCTATAATGTGCTAAAGACTCTGCTAGGTACCAGGAAAATAGATGAAGTAAGACACAGTTCCTGCCTTAAAGGAGCTGGTAGTTTATTTGGAGAGACAGAGTTATAAACATCTATAATATAAAGTGCTATAAAATATAAGCTGTAAAAGGAGCTTTGCAGAAGGAGGCCAAGAGTCTGTCTGGGGGAGGCAGGGAGTTTCACAGTGGAAGTAGCCCTTGAGTTGATTCTTAAAGAATGAGTAGGAGGTTTCCAGTGAGGGAAGTGTGTTTAAGGCAAAAGGATAGACACTTTAGAGAGAATGCTGTGTTTGGAGAGTGACACGTGTTCATGTGGCTGGATTGTGAAGTAAGAGGAAAGGGAGAGGTGGCTGTGAGGAAGTGAAGAAGGTAAGAGCCATGTCACCAGGGACATTAGTCATGCTGATGCATTTAGAGTTGGTTCTGTAGGCAACGGGAACGGGAAGGGTGGTGGGGCACTGAAGAAAACTGAGTGGGAGAGTAAAATGGTCACACCACAGTGTAGAAGATAGTTTAGAGGTGAGTGAGACAATACATATTTAGTTCAGGGAGGGAAGTATATCTATTGACAATGAACTATAATAAAGCTTTAATATGGTGAGATGGGGCTCCTCCCTTTACCCTGCAGACTACTCTCTGCCCTTCTTACCATCATCTGTGCTCTAGGGGCTTGACCTCTATGGACTGCATTGGTGGCTTCCTAGCCCTTAGAATCTAGTTCGCTTCTGCTAATGGAAGCCAGGGCAAGAAATGAAAAGGAGAGAGGAGAGGGAAGTCAAGTAAGGTGTTTATTCTCTTGGGTCCCTCTCTATGAGGTTACCCTGGACTGATTTTGTCCCTTGATGGAAGTCACAGCTCCTCTCCATATGACCCCTTTATCTGCTGAGTTCCAGTAACCGCTCCTTGTCCTCATTCCTTCAGGTATGGGGACATTAAAAGCCTTGGCGTCCCTTGGGTACTGTGCTACTCCTTATAGTTTTTCCACTTCCTGCCCACACCTTCCTAAATAATTCCTTTATTAAATCCTCCTTGAATTACCCAAATGAATAGGTCATTGTTTTTCTGTGAGGACCCTGACCACTACTGTAATAGGTAGCACAGGAGTAGAGTAGACAGTGCAGTTAGTTCTTTCTGGGCCAGAGAAAAAGGAACCAAGAAAGCTCTAGAGAAGAGGTGGCACTTGATCCCTGTATTGAAAGATGAGATTGAGTTTCCCAGCCAATTCTGAACTGAAGGAATAGAATAAACAAATGAACAACAGAATGAAGGAATAAGGTGTACATACAAAGCTGTGGTTGACTGGAAGGGGAGAGCCAGGAAAGTGAGGCGAGATGCAGCAAGAGATGAGGAAGCAAAGATAACGTAAGTCAGAATGGAAGAACCTTGAATGCCAGCTCAGGAATCTGTGCTTTGATCCTAGGAAAAAGTGACAAGAATGATGGCAACCGTGGGAATTGACTTATATGAAGAGTGATAGAAGGATCTGGGAGTGTTTCGTTTGGAGGAAAGACTTGAGAGCATGATTACTATCTTCAAATATGTGAAGGATCTGGATAACAGTATGGCAATATGTATCCCTATCTAGGAATTTAGCTGAAGGAAATCATCCAAAATGCAGACAAAACCTTCTGGACAAAAACTTTCATTGCTACATTATTTATGACAAACAAGAATTGGAAACAACCTAAGTACCCAGGGAAAAGAGGGATGTTAAATAAATTATAGCAGGTCTTTACAATAGAATATTATGTCACTGTTTAAAAAAATTGTATAGAAAATTTAAAGGCATAGAAACATACTTTTAATATCCCGTTAAATGGAAAAATAGGACGTAAAAGTTCTATACAGAATGACCGAGGGGACATAAAAATTGGGAACAAAATAAGATTGCCAAAATTTCATCTATAGTTAATTGCTGTTGATAAGTTTGTAGGTGACTAACAAATTCAGGATATTTCAAAGATCATCCTAAGAGAGTTGTATACTTATCTCAGTGATACCCCATCACCTCCATCACCACCAGCGCCTCCATTACCACCACTGCCTACTTTAATGATCATGTACCATGTACTAGGCATCTACTACTTTTTTACTCTGTACATTATGTCTTTTAATCCTCTCAATTCTGTAAGGTAGGTTTTATTTCTAATCGTATTTATCAGATGAGGAGACCAGCTCAGAGTGATCAAGCAGTTTGTCGATCACATTACAAGTAAGTTTTAGAGTTGGGATTTGAACTCAGGCTATCTGATTCCAAACTGTTATGCTATCTTGCCAGTCTATTACAGTTTCATAGTCATATCATTGTCCCTAGTTATATATCATTTGCTGGAAGTTTTTCACAATAATGAACTATAATGCTCAAAATGGTCATCTTCTTGGTAATATAATTGTTGACTGCATTTAAATTAGATAGTCCATATGGGAGAAAGTCCTATGAGGAGGAGAGTCGATCAGAGTAAATGCAGTAAAAACGTGTTTAACAAAAGTGAATAACTAATATTTATTGAAACCTTATGTATCAAGCAATGTTCTATGGTTTTACATATATTAACTCATTTAATTCTTGTAAACACCCTATGAATTTAGTACTATTATAATCTTCATTTTACATATGAGGACACTGAGTTTAAATAACTTGCCAAAGTCACACACTAGACAAGATACACAGCAGCAAAGACAAGCTATAAAGCCCACTATGCAATACTGCCTCCATGCATGTGTGTAATAAAATGAAAAAAAATTTTTTTATGTTAATAGCCAGCTCCAGAATCTCTCACAGGAATATGATTGTCTTTCTTATAAAAATACCTTGATAAACTATTTGAGAATAAATGAGTTATCAGGAGTTTCTGCATCAAAAGAGTATTCAAGCTTCTCTGCCTAAGAAACTGAGAAAAATTTGTTTTCTGCTCTAGAAGAAAAGAAGGGAAGGTGGGGTGCAGAGAGTACAGCAAGAGCGAAGAAGCCAGCAAGGGGGAGCATGGACTGTAAAGGGATGGAATTCAGGAAGGCCAAGGACATTTAAGAACAGGTCACACGTTAATGTTGAAGTTATTTGTGTTTTAAATTTAAATCTCTCCCTCCAAAATGTCTGTAAATACTACTGTGTTCACAGACTCTATATGATCATGTCATTATTGCCATTATTATTATGGGTAGAAATCAAAGAAGCGCCTGAATTTTACATCTGATTCAATGCTGTGTGAAATGGAATCAGCAAGTTTGAGTAGGACCTTACAATCATATATGTATGAACAAGGAATGCCTCTGTAATTTGAAGAAATTCATGGGAGACTTCAGAAATTCACTTGGTCTGGAATTTGAGACACTAGCCAATCCTTTCTAGATCTTTCTAGGAAGAGATGCTCCAGCCAAAACCTGAGTTACCTATTTTATTAGCTTTAAACCTCCTGACGATCCTATAATCTTATAATCTCTTGCTCTGACCATTTTTTTTTTTTTTTCAAAAGTATGGAACATCCTCGTGTCTATGACAGTAGGAGGTAGGGCTCAAAGCTGGGCTGGTCTGATTTCAAGGCCCGTGGACTCCTCACTGCCTCACCTGTCTTGGATTTTCTTCTCTGTCGAGCCTCTCTGGGACATTCCTATAGATTTAATGGTGGAGATTCTGAATCTTTAGGTAGTGGGACGGCCCAGGTCTTAGTTCATGGGCCGGACCCTTCGAGTAAATCGACACCCAGGGTGGACTTATCCTTTTGGTGCTCAGTAGGACAAGTGAATCTAGATCACTACTACAGCATGAGCCAATGGTTAATTTAAGGAAACAGTGGGTTACTACCTGGAATCTCGTAAAGATTTTAAAGTAACAGTTTCTTGGTCTTAAAAATGTAAAAGTCACACTTCCCAGCTTTAAACATGTAAATTTAAAATATTTTAAATAAGATCTGTTCAGTATTGTGAAAGGACTCTCAAAACCTTAAAGTATTTTTAGAATTAAAAATGAATACCAAAAATTAGAAAGTACCAAATACCAAAAAGAGTAAAAGAGACACAATCTCTAGGAATTTTAGCATGTCATTATCACTAAAACTATATCTTTGATGATTTGGTTCATAAAAACCATCCTTTGTTGTTTTACTTTGCACTGCTTTGTATACTTGGTAAGACCCAGTATCTTTCCATGTGTTAACTGACAATTTGTCTTTTCTTTTATAAATTGTCTTTAATTCCTTCACCCGCAGTTTTGAATTTGATTCTTATTTAAATGTAAAATAGAAGTCTCCTGCAGCCATGAAAAGAGGGGATTACCCAAACATCTTAGTGTCTTGCCTATAGAATAACTATCTTTCTTTGGCTCACCCTCTAAAATGATGGGGAGGAAGTGAGAGAGAGCAATCATGACAGAGCAGTGTTTCCCAGATTGTGTTTTCTGGAAAAATAATTCTAGGAGAAGTTAATGAATGTTATGGGGGAAAGGGCTCAAAAGAGTTGGAAATGCATTAAATTAAAAAAACGACAAAAACCATAATGGTTTCTAAATTGTGGCTAAACTATAGGATTTTCTATAGGTTTGGGGTGTTGATAGTGATTAAGACTTCTCTAGAAAGAGTGGGTGGAAGGTGGATAACATTTCCCAAATCCCAGGACACCATGCCCTTTGGACAACGCCTGTGTGGAGGAAAAAATATAGGACAGGGTAGCCAGAGTCCTGTTCTTCTCTTCGTTTGACACCGATGTGTTTTATGACCTTTGACAAATTCCAGCCATCCAACCATTGGTAAAATAAACAAAGATATGTCTGAGATGGGGATTAAAGGATGCATAGGATTTTGCTAGGCGGAGCAAAGACATTCCAGGTAGGGGCAATCGAATGGGCAAAGTACAAGGGACTTTCCTATCCAGTGACAGGAAACCAAATAATTCTGGCCCCTGTTTCATAACAACTCTGCCCTCTGAGTAGAAAAGGTGACAGACGTGTTTACTTCTGAGAGATAGACTTTCACCAAGTTCTTATTACTTTTGTTTCAATGCCCAGAAACCCACCTGCCTTTTCCTAAGTATTCCTGCCCACATAGGTAGACCACATCATAAAAATTCATATATGAAATAAGAAACCTCGCTTCTTCAGTCGCTTTGACAGCTAGACTTTGGGCTTATGGAGAAATTACAGATGAATGTCTTTAAAATCCAGCGAAGAACTTTTATGATCCGTTACTTGAATGGCAGCTCTAGACTTTTCATACATGGCTTATTTTTACGAATTGTATAATATATCCAGGCAAACTTCTTAGAAAAGTGTTTTATTAAGAAAAAAGAGCATGAACCAGAACATTATTTAGATTGCTAATTGTGAAATGTTACTCACTTAAAAAAATATCTCAAATTTGCAACAGATCTACATTTCAATTCACTGCCGTTTGATCTCGTTTGTATGTGGCACAGGATTAGAGCTGCAGAGATGGGTAATGTAGGACTTGTGCTATCAAGGAGCTCAGTTTGTGGAGAGACAGGCTAGAACACAGCTAAAGATAATGACACAGTGCCCCCAAAGCTATGTTTGTGTCCATAAAATAAAACCTACAGATCCCAAAGGAAAAAAATGACTGTCTTGCTTGGGGAGATGCCGACTACTTCACAGAGATGATATTTGAACTACCCCATAAAGCTGAATAGAATTTTGTCTTTAAAACGAAGGACATAACAGCATTACTTACTCTAAGAAGACTTCCCTGATCCTCATAACTAAATCAATTTCTTCTACTATTACTGTCATAAACAACATTCCCCCCAACGTAGGATGTACAAACTCTGAGGTTTCCATTTCTTTTAGTTAATGTCTGTCTAGTTAGTCTAGTTAAAGTTAGACTACATTCTTGTGAGAGCA
>NW_011888951.1:896129-899949 GCF_000151845.1 Pteropus vampyrus
CAAAGAAGCAGGAGATAAGGGCATTTTCAGAGAGTGAAGAGTAGTTCATTTAACATGGCTGGAGTAGGATGCAGAGTGGGACATGAGACTGGAAAAAAGTCGAGCAAAAGTTTTTTAGCTGTTTGCCAAAGTAACCAGATGAAAGTGAAAGTTAGCCAACCAGCATTTCTAAATAGCCAGTGTGAATTTTCCTCCTCCCACCTTCACCCCCAATTACTCTATTGTTTTGCGTATATTATAGTTAAATCATTGTTTACTCTAAAGCCAGCCAGGCAGACCTCTGAGCTTTTACTTACTTACTTACTTAATTAATTTGAACTTTTATTGATTCAAAGACATCTCATTCTGTCTACTCATTCATAGTGAAGAAGAGCTTTGGAATAACAAAATCCTTTATAACCTTCAAAATGAAATTCATAAACTGCCTCATGGAATCCTTGAACTTCAGAGTTAGAAGGGACATTAACCGAAGAAATCAAGGCTCAGGTTGAGGAAGTGACTTATGGGGGGCTACACAGCCAGGAAGGAGCAAAGCTGGGACTGGAACCCAGATGTGTCCACTGTACTCCATCTCATCATTCTCTACTTTTTTGAAACTACTTGTCTTTCATTTGGCAAACTTCTGCACTTCCAGGCTTCCTGCCCCAGAAGAGTTTCCTGTTTCACCTCCAAAGTCATCAGCAGCCCTTAGGTCCCTGCCAAACATCTGGCACTTGACAGGGATGTTCCCTGCTTCCCCCTCTCTGCAGGGTGCTGAAGGGGGTGGGTCAGGAATTATGCCTTGATTCCATCCAGCCAAGCAGAGTGTAAATAAACAGGAGCCAGGAAAGCACATGTGTAGATGGATAGTGAACATTATGTATTCCTCTCTGTGCGGCTATCTGCAGGAGAGCCTGGCAGTTCATCTCTGTAGGTGCCTCTGCTTAGCTTCTCTCCTTGCTGGGGATTCCTCAAGACTCTGCTGCGTTCTGTGCCCTAAACTTCTACCCCTCATTAACCCTCTCTTAACTCTCCTATAATACAGAACTGCTATGTGTCCCACGACATGCCATGTTCAGTCTTATGTCATGTTTTCATTCTTGCTATGTTCCTGAACTTTCTCCTGACTTGTGGGCCTTTGAGAAAGCTCAGTTTAAGGAAACTTTCTCTGAGAAGCATCCTTGATTCCTCCAATCTTAAGGGCTCCTTCATCTGTTCTTATTCTGTACATTCAACGACTTTATACTTTCATTATAGTATTTATTTATCGGATTACACTTGTCCATCTCCCCCACTAAGAATATAATAACTAACATTAATAATTACAGTTTATTAAGTACTTACAGTGTGCTAGGAGATGTCCTTCATGTTGCCATATTAATCTTTGGAATAACCTTGTGAATTTGGTGCCCTAACTTGGGTTTACTTTGGGTTCCACTCAAAGTAAAGTCTAATACAAAGACTTGGGTACCTGTACAGGGAATCCTAAGAAGGAATGAGGGAACAAGAAGAGGGAGACAGGAGAAAAAGACAAAATAAGTTTGTTTTGAGGTCAATGTTATAGGAAATCAGGGTGAAATTCTGTTTTCTAGAAAAGTGGGAGGCCGCAGCATTTACCCACCAGTCACCTAGCCTCATTGATTAGAAGCTATCTGGGTTCTAACTCTCCTGTACTTCTGGGCTGAGCTTACCTACACAAGTCGAATAGGTTACGGCAATACTGTAGAAAGCCCTGGGGCAGAATGCAGAAAGATGGGAGAAGCTTGCTTAAGGTGAGAAGCTAACAGCTCAAGATGAATCTGAACTTGCATGGAATACTCATCAGAGTTGCAGCTAAAATCAGAGGTAGGTAAACAGGATATGATAAAAGTACCAGAGACACCTTTGTAGAAAACAACCCCATTTAACAGGTGAGGGAACCAAGACTCTGACTCTGAAGCTTGGGCTGTTCACTAGTATGCTAAACTCTGAGTTCCCTGAGAATGTGGTCCATGCCTCTTTAGTCTCTACAGCTTTAATGACACTTTCTGGGGACTTAGTAGATAATAGATGAATAAATAAATGTATTACCAGAGTTTTAATTTTGGGATTTATAGTGTTGATCTTTACCTCAAACATTCATCCAACTTATGATAAGCAACTCAAGGAGCTTATAACGAATCAGAGAAGGCAGAGAGTAAACAAGAATATAAACACAAATCTGATGAGTGTTTTAAAAGTGAAACTATCTGTTATGAGAGTATAGAGAAGAGACTCACTTTGTTTATAGATCAGAAAGGCTTTTTGGAGGAAATAAAGTTTAAGCTAATATTCAAAGAATAAATAAGTTATGGGGTGGTGGGTGGGATGAGGAAAAGCATGTGCAGAGGTCTGGAAGCATGGAGGGTTTGAAGAGCTAAGAGAAGATAGTACAATTGTGGTATGCTGGGGGTGGGGAGGGGCTGAGTGTAATAATCAAGGCTGGAGAAGTTGATGGGGCCAGATTATGGAGGATTACATTGTAAACCACGTTAGAACAACCATTCTGGTTATAAAAAGAAAAAGGGATTGGAGGAAAGCAAGATTGGAAATGGGAAGACCAGGTAGGAGGCTGTTGCTAATTTTGAGTATGATAGTAGCTTAGTTTAGTGTCATGGGGATGGTGAAACTGAAGAAGTGGAAGGGTTTTGGAGATATGTATGAACTTGATAATCGACTGATGGGAGGTGAAGAAAGGCTTACATCAAAAATGATTTCCAGAATTCTAGCTTGAGCAGCCAGATAGGTAATAGGTGATAGTGTCATTCCCTGAGATAGGAAGCATAGAAGGATAAGGTTGGGGAGTGGAAGGTAGTAGGATCTGTCTTAATCATGCAGACCTTGAGAAGCTGATGGAATATCTTTGTGGATCCCTGGCCAGTACACAGACCTGAGGGTCAAGGGTCAAGACTAGGGTGAGGCAAGCATGGCACACAGGGAGAAAACCTTAAGGAGGCATTCACTCTCAGGGCCCTGCAAATGTACAGTCAGTACTTAAAAATGAGTATCTCCTTAAATTTTGCACCTTAGTCACCTTGCTTGCCTCACTCTAGTCCTGTCTCTGCCTGATTCACAGGAGAGAAATTTGGGCTGGAGTTACAAGTTTGGATAATGTCAGCATATAGGTGATGAATTGGACGTTTGCCATTGTTTAGATTCCCAGCATTGATTTATACTTCCTAATAGCACTTAATTTCTTCTAGGGAATTTGTTTCCTTCACTGGAAACAAACATCTTGGTTAGATATTGTGGGAAATAGGTGCTTGCCTCCCACAATAGAAACTCAAGAGGGCCCTGGAAGAACACACTCTGAATATGAGAGCTTAAATCTAAAGTCCATTGTACTTGGTGTAAATCCTGATCTAACAACTTTAGCTAAACAGTGAAGCAAGCCATGTTCAATGAAGAAAATGAGTAACTAGAGGCCATTTAAGTTTGCTAGCTTAGCTTTCTGCCTTTGGTGTCCACATTGCACTTTTTTAATGCTAATAGAAGACAATTTTGCTCCTCTCTAGAGTGTGTTGTGTGAGGATATGAGATATGTACTGGCTGCAGCAATTTTTGTTAATATCAGGGAGACCCTGAAGCTATTTTTTTGGCTGAAGTTAGGGTGTGTTGGGCGAGTAGGGACCATTTGTGGGTGGGGGACATGTAGAGTCTGAGAATAAGACAAACACCATTGGAAGCAGAACAGACATAGTGAAAGAAACTGGATCCTTGGTGACATTGCTGGAGACTGCTGAGTCTATTCTCACCTGAAATGAATTGTGTTAGAGGCTATGCTGCTATAACAAAGACTCCCCAGCAAAAGGACTTAAAAAAG
>NW_011888951.1:901219-903252 GCF_000151845.1 Pteropus vampyrus
CCTTCCTTGCTCTGACAAGCTTGGGGAGGCCAGTTGAAGAATGGCTGCATCACCCAGGAGTCTGGAATGCCATGTAGAAAGTCACTTAAGGCTCGTCCTGACACTGAGGTTGGTTGGGAGACTGCTGCATAGCAGAGGAAGTGGGAGTTGGAAGTGCAGGGCAGCCAGTAGGGGTAGGAGAAGGGTGGGGAGGCATTTGTTAGCAAGCTAGATTTCCAGGAAGGAAAGCCCACCCTCCACACCACAGGCTGAATTAAAACTGCCTTAAAATTTCTCATTCCTGAGAAGGCTCTCGGAAGAATTCTATTGTCAGCCCTTCAAGACAAAGAGGAAACTTGTTCCTTCAGGGGCACAATGAGGACACGGCAGCCAAGGACACAAGGAGGAAGCAGGGAGTCCTTGAGTTCTCTAAGAACCTGCTGTAGACTGCCTTTTGGCAGGTGTTCAGGGAGCAATGAACACTTGAACCTGGTGGAGCAGCCCAGGCCCTGGGAATGGTGGTACGGTGGAGTCAGCCTTATGACAACTCTCCCCAGCCCAGTCTCTTTGCCTGTAGTTACTCTGACACTATCACCGGGAGTGTGCAGCCTCACTTCTGCTACACCCTGCTGTGCTCTCCTCTCGATCAGAAGGAACAGTTCACTATTCACATACTTTTCCCATCCCAGGTTCATGCTAATGTTCTTTCTTTCTCACCTATATCCGCTAATCCTTCAGGACCTGATCAAACGTCATCTCCTTTTGGAAGCCTACCTTGGTTGACTCACATAATCATTTATGCCTACTTTCTGCAAGCTTGTATGATTCTTACATGGATATCTTCATACCTAGCATATTGTGTTACATTTTGTATGTGCCTGATAAATTACGTTGGTAAACGAATAGTCATGACTTACCTTAATATTGTTATTATTTATAATGGTTATACATTAAATCATTAAATATGATTGCCCCTGTGTATGTTCATGGACAAATTTCATAAAGTCTTTTGTTGAAAATTGAGTTTGCATTTTTCAGTTCAGGGTGTGTGGTTACTGCACCTATCCAAACCTGCATTCAAGTGACAAGTGACATGACGGATGAGTGACATAGCACTTGTTTCTGACTTCGTACTCTTATCAAGTCATCTCTCCTGATTCCTATCTCAGCTATTGCTGAGGCTTCTTCCAGCTGAAAAATCCTATGATTCTAGGTCTAAAGTATTTAAAATGTGACTTTCCAAGAACATTTGTATTTTAATGGGGTCATTTAACTGGAACCAAGAAGGCTTAGTGGTAGAACTTCACTGGAGCATGAAATAGGGTTCCAAAGACAAAGGTTTACAGAACATTCTATACAGTGACAACATAAAGACCCTTCATTTAGCTTCCTTTGAATACCATCATGCAACTTGGCATGAATATACCTACTCTTTATTAACCAAAGAAAACACATGGAGAAAACTTAAATGAATATTGCTAAATGAAAGACATTAAGCTGAAAAGGCTACATATGGTTTCAAATATATGACATTCTGGAAAAGGTAAAACTATGGAGACAGTAAAAAGATGAGTGGTTGCCAAGGGATAGAGAGTTAAGGAGAGGAACAAATAGATAGAGCATAGAGGATTTTTAGGGCAATAAAACTATTCTGTATGGTCCTGTAATGGCCAGTACATGACATTATGTGTTTGTCAGCGCCCATAGAATGCACAACACAAAGAGTAAGCCCTAATGTAAACCATGGACTTTAGTTAATAATGTGTCAATATTGGAACATCAGCTATAACAACAGTACCATACTAACACAAGATGCTAATAATAGGAGAAATTGTGTGTGGAGGGAAAGAGTATATGGGAATTTGTTATATTTTCTTCTCAATTTTTCTATAAATCCAAAGCTGCTCAAAAAACATGTCTATAAATTACCAAAAAAAAACCCCCACCAAAACAAAATAACAACAACAAAAAACACCAAACCACACATCTCCTTAATTATAACTAACATTTATATAGTACTTACCACATATCAGATACTATTCTAAGCACTTTGC
>NW_011888951.1:905402-974752 GCF_000151845.1 Pteropus vampyrus
GGATGAGTGACATAGCACTTGTTTCTGACTTCGTACTCTTATCAAGTCATCTCTCCTGATTCCTATCTCAGCTATTGCTGAGGCTTCTTCCAGCTGAAAAATCCTATGATTCTAGGTCTAAAGTATTTAAAATGTGACTTTCCAAGAACATTTGTATTTTAATGGGGTCATTTAACTGGAACCAAGAAGGCTTAGTGGTAGAACTTCACTGGAGCATGAAATAGGGTTCCAAAGACAAAGGTTTACAGAACATTCTATACAGTGACAACATAAAGACCCTTCATTTAGCTTCCTTTGAATACCATCATGCAACTTGGCATGAATATACCTACTCTTTATTAACCAAAGAAAACACATGGAGAAAACTTAAATGAATATTGCTAAATGAAAGACATTAAGCTGAAAAGGCTACATATGGTTTCAAATATATGACATTCTGGAAAAGGTAAAACTATGGAGACAGTAAAAAGATGAGTGGTTGCCAAGGGATAGAGAGTTAAGGAGAGGAACAAATAGATAGAGCATAGAGGATTTTTAGGGCAATAAAACTATTCTGTATGGTCCTGTAATGGCCAGTACATGACATTATGTGTTTGTCAGTGCCCATAGAATGCACAACACAAAGAGTAAGCCCTAATGTAAACCATGGACTTTAGTTAATAATGTGTCAATATTGGAACATCAGCTATAACAACAGTACCATACTAACACAAGATGCTAATAATAGGAGAAATTGTGTGTGGAGGGAAAGAGTATATGGGAATTTGTTATATTTTCTTCTCAATTTTTCTATAAATCCAAAGCTGCTCAAAAAACATGTCTATAAATTACCAAAAAAAAACCCCCACCAAAACAAAATAACAACAACAAAAAACACCAAACCACACATCTCCTTAATTATAACTAACATTTATATAGTACTTACCACATATCAGATACTATTCTAAGCACTTTGCATTAATTAACTCTT
The DNA here is from genome assembly GCF_000151845.1 of Pteropus vampyrus. Classification (NCBI taxonomy): domain Eukaryota; kingdom Metazoa; phylum Chordata; class Mammalia; order Chiroptera; family Pteropodidae; genus Pteropus; species Pteropus vampyrus. The sequence goes on from NW_011888951.1 coordinate 906,373, forward strand.
TTTTAAAATTCTCGCATCAAGCTTGTGAGCTAAGTGATATTCTTATTTTAGAGATGAGAAAACTAAGGCACAGTGAGGAAAAGTTGCCCAGGTTAACACAGCTAGTTATTGGCAGAGCCCACTTTGACCCCAGGCTGTCCGGTTCCAGAGTTTGCACCACGCTGTGCTACATGTTTCTATTCTATACTCTATCATCTGCTGGATGTGTATATGTGCTTAGGTGTCTCTCTTTCACGAATGCTTACAGACTTGTCCCTGGGATAGGCAACCTTCTTCTGAGCTCTCATAACACTCTGGCTTCAACTCTGCAGGCACACCACAAGTAGCATACGCCTGTTGAGTTTATAGTAAGTGATTGCCAAAAAAGAGTTTGGCACATGTTTTGTTGAACTCCGGAGAAACAACTTTTGTCTCATTGTTGAAAATAAAAATAACATTGGCCAAACTCTTATCCTTCGACTTCGGTCTCAATCTTCATGTTTCCTCAAAGCTTTATCTGCAGCAATTCTCATTTCTGGGATGGAGTTTAATCCAAGCCAGGAGAAGAGAATTCATTTAGGGGGACAAAGAGTTCACTAATTTGTCTCATTCTCCTGAAGGTCATTTCCCTTGCCGGTGAAGACAAAGAAAAGGGGTGGAGCAATTCAGCATCCCCTCGCCATTTCCTAAACACCACACTATTGGTCCCACTCAGTAGACCACTTCCTCTCCCCAATTCACAGTGATTCTTCTGTTCATAATAATCAAACTCTGGAGACATGAATGGGTGTGGTCTGAATTCCTCTCCCTGACAAGTGGGCTGTTAGGACACTGTGCCTAATCTGGGACTCCGGGGGCTGGCTTAGGGCTGGGGTCTCACTGAGGACTGTAGGTTGTAAAGCTCGGAGCCAAAGAAGGTCTGAAAACTGTGTGCAGCCCAAAAAGCTGAAAAGGAGTGTAATGGACAGCTATATTTTATATTTATATGTTATATTTTCTTCTCCAAAAGTTGAACCTGTGTCAGCCATGGCTCACCTCTTTCACTTCCTATTCCCTACAGCCCAGGTATAGTACACTCCTCCTGTGTCCTTAGTTTCCTGCTCCCCCTTCCATAGGCTAACTCAGCTTTCTGTCCAGTCTTGGCTGAAATGTCAATTTTTCCAAAGATCCTCTTCAAATTCCCCTTATAGGTTAGATAGCCTGCTGTATGTCCTTATTGGGTCCTGAACTCCCCCATCATAATATCCATTACATTTAATTTTGACTTTTCAATTAGTTATAAACTACGTAAGGGGAGAGAATGGCTCTGTCTTGTTTTATTCCTCACTGTCGTGCTCAGAATAGCGGGAGTGCTCATTAAGCATTGGTTGAATAAATAAATGGACTCTAAAACACCAGTGTAAAGTGGGTGTGCAGAGAGAGGGGCCTTAGATCCAAGGCCACGGCTAGAAATGAGCAGAAACAGCCTGTGCATTAGTTATATTCCGTGCCTCGTTAATGTATGTTGAATAAATGAAAGAACACTGATTTTACTGTGTCTGGAGGTTGGACCCTCCCCAAAATTAAGCATTCAGTGGGGCAAAGCACCTTTCCCCAAGAATCAGAATGGCCTAGGCTAATACATTTTGGGGGTGCTTTGGATCATAGATTTAGAAAAAAGAGAGCGTTTCTCCCCTCCAAACTACTTCCCTGAGGATGCACACTGAATCACAATGAATGGCCAATTGAGCTGCCAGCAGGCCCCTTAGAAAGCGAGTGGTCAGAGACTCATATTACGTAGGATTAATATTAGGCATCTCTGTCTCAGCCCAGTGAAAGGCCTCAAGTGTCTTTGGAATTTCAGTGACCTTTCTTCATCAATGACGACATTGTTCTCCTGGCCCCGAGGCTTAATTCATAGGAAATGCAACACACTCCTCATCATCACTGCCCACCACATCTGCGCTGGGGGTCCCAGGGCCTGGGAGCACTGAGCTCCAGGCACTGCAATGTCACATTTCCCTTGCACAAAACCTCTCAGGCTTCAGGGGCTCGTGATTGTTGTTTTCTGAATCTCTCCACAATCTTTTCAATGGTCTTAGCTGAGAATTAGGAGGCAAAGGCCCAGGTTCCAGGAGCCTAGCAGGTCTTAAAACTGTCATCAGCAGAGCTCTTCTTATGCAACAAGAAGCCCCTGATCAGAAAACCAGCTAGAACTGAGGCAATAGTGTAGGATTTGAAGCCCAGACATACCACTTTCATTTGGGAAAGGCACAATGGAACTAATGGGTTGTTGACATGTTGCTTTCAAATCCTCTCTTCCACCTTAACAGTTTGCTATTCTACTGTCTCCATTTTACAAACAAGGGGACTGTGGATCAGGGCACACAGCAACTAAATAGACTCTAGGAATTCAAATGTAGGCCTGCCTGACTTCAAACATCATGATGGTGGGTAGTGGTGGTAGTATCTGTTGGATACCTACTTGCATTACACAGTGTATTCAGGGTTTTAGGTTGTTTTCCTTCTACATTTCTCATTGTAGCCTTGTGATGTAGAAACTGAAGCTAAGGCAGAGTTTGCTAATTCTTTTCTGGTGCAATTCAGCATTGTTAGGCAAACTTTTCCAGTTTGGTAGCCTAAGCAGAGAAGATGAGTGACTGGCTGGAGCAGAACAAAGGTCTGGAGGTTGGTGAGATGATAGTCCAGGTTGGGCAGGGAGGGGGTGAGGCTGGTTTGTGAAAGCAGGGATGGATCTTATTCAAGGCGAATCTTTCATGCCTGGAATATGATTGGCACTCAGAACGTGGCTTCTGAATAGATGTGTGAATGCTAGCAGAGGACTCACGGACAGGCAAGTCACTTTCCTGGAGGGCCCAGTGAGGCCTTAGAGCAGTAGTTGTGCAAATGAGCTGCTAGAATTTGGGAGTCCTAGAGAGACATAGCAGACTTTAAAAGTCTCAGAGGAGGAGCCATTGAAGTGATGTCAAAGGCTATTGTGGGGCCATTATTTAGAGGTTACAGAAGCATATGGCAATGGCCACTGGCATTGAGGAGCAAGAGGCCATGAGACCACTTATCTACTAGGTATTTCACTCTGTTCTGGGTGGTTGTGTTGCATAGTGATTGGATGAATGCAAGTCTCCAATACTTTGAAGAGTCTAGTGTCAGTTTTCTCCAAAGCTCTGCTTCCACAGGGGAGAAAATGTAAACATCTCCATAGCAAGTTCCACTTTGCTGTTGTAACATGAATGCCACCTGCAGTGTGTAACCAGGAAGCTCAGATGTGGGCTGTGGTGCCTCCCACTGTGGCTTTCTATGGATTTCGTTGATAGGAGCTAAAGACCGGAGCTGATCTACAAATACATTTTCTTTTTCATCCAGGCACTGCATTTACCTAATCAGCCTCGGCTTCCTGCAGCAGAGGTCTGGGCTGTAATAGAGCTGTTCTTATTTTATTTTTTATTAAGTTCATGAACTTTGGAGGAAGGAACTTGGAAAAAAAGGTCTCATTACCTCAGGAATGAAGTCTCATGCTTCTTTTAGTGCCAGACATTGGCGTGGCCTTGCTTGTTATAGCCACAAATAATTTGGGTGGAAAATTGCAATAGAGTGGCGAAGAGCAAACAGGATGGCCTCTTGGGGTGAAGCAGGTGGGGTGGGGGTAGAGGTCAGTGAAGGGTCAACCTAAAATGGAAAGATCCTGAGTCAAGGTTTGTAGACTTCAGCTATGGCTAGTCATTCATATAGATTGATTCTGTGAGGACAGAATTTACTATAGACTCTTCCAGAAGTCAGAATAGTGGGAAGAGCATGGGCTCTGTATTCAAATAGATTTGGTTTCAAATTCCAACTTGGCTACTTACTGTAAGCTTCATGACTTACACAACACCCAAATCGCTTGAGTTTTGGTGTCCAAATCTGTACAAATGCAAAAAATATCTATCTTGCAGGATCGTTGAGGAGATTAGATGAGGACACTGAGGGAAAAATGTCAGGCAGTGGGTCTATAAAGAGAAACGTGGTAAAGATCGCTGACTTCACAAGTCACATTCTTTAATGAAATCCATCCTCAAGTTCTCCAGGGTGGTGATTCACACAATTTAATTGTTACCTGACTATGAGGCTGACCGTTGTGCTGGAGTCTACCTCCTCTGCAGAGATTTGTGAGAGGAGCACTGAACTTCAGGGCCCAAGCTAGCTCAGTGTTTGCCAAGCTTCTCTGATGGTGAGAATCTCCTGGGGATATTTGTTAAATATTGTGAGTTCCTGGCTTTATCTCAGACCTATTGAATAAGAAACTCCAGGGAACCTGGGAAGTTGATTTTTTAATAAGAGCCCAGGACCATTTTCATCATCAGAGAACTTGGGGAAACACCATTAATTCTAACTGTATCGCTGGTTGATTAGTGACAACAAGTTGTTTTTTTTCTCTTTAAGGGCAAACTAAAAATTTATTACGAAGATGATCTCTAAGATCCAGACTTAAAAAAAAAAAAAAAAAAAAACCCCACCCTTAATCGAGTGATATTTGGAGGAAGAGTATATCATTATCCTTTTAGGAAAATGATGCGCTTTCCTTCCTCCCTGACTTTGCTGTTGCTGTTCTCTCTACATGAAAGTCTCCCCCAACCTTGTCTACCTGGCAAACTATGATCTTTCTTCAAGAGTCAAGCTAATAATCACTTCCTCTGAAAACCTTCCTTGACTCTCCCAGCCTAATCTGATGCTTCTTCCTCTATGTTCCCTTTGCATCTTTGTGTTATGTCCATCATAAGATGAAACACATCATATTATGTGTTTGTTTTAATGTTTCTTGCCACGCTAGTTTTTGTGTGAAAGGGTCTGGAAGGTGAGTTCTGGAACCAAAGTCCCTAGATTTGAATCTCTCTCTTCAGAGGGTGTTCAGAGAAGATAAAACAGAAGAAATCACATTGAATGGGGTGTTGGAGGATGAACAAAAGTTGTCCAGATGGAGAAAAGAGATTTCCAGTGAGGAGCAGGTGCAAAAGTGTGGAGGTTATAAGAAAACACACTTTTCTCATCTCAAATCATTTTTGATAAGAAAATAATTTTGCAATGCAATCTTTTGAGGTCTTGAAAATTTTTCCAATAGGCCACATTTGGTGTCTTTTCATTAGGTTTTATTTACAAAGGTCAGAAAAAAGACTCTTGTAATTCTAAAAATATTATTTTAAAGTGTTGAACTGAAGGGAGTCCTTAGATGCCGCCATATACTGCATGATTTTGCACAGCATGCTATGATCCTCTGTGTGAAAGGCTTTGACTTCAGACACACCTGGTTAAAAGCATACATCTTCCACTTATCGTTGAGTGGCCTTCAGCAAGTTATTTAGCTTTTTTGAGCTTCTATTTCTCATGTGTAAAATAAAAAATTAACACCCCTTTCTTTTCCTTCTACTCTCCCAAAATTGAAAGAGGCAACTGAATTATAGAGAACAGAATAAAAATTTAAAAAATAATCTTGATAGACCAGGGCACTGGGCTAATACAATTTAGATGGTATTTTTTAAAAATAAATGATAAGTCCAGAATTTAAGTTCATATATATAATGGAAATACTGTTTGAGGGGAATTAGTCCGGCAGCAGCTCACATCAGAAACACTAAAAAAATTTTTTAGAAATCAAGTTAAATCAGTTCCAAGGGTAGTGGGACACTAAAAATATACTTTTTACTTTGGCATCATAACTAGGTTAGTAAAATTTTTTAGCTACCTAATACCAAGGGAAGAGAAGCTCAGGAACCCTCATGCACTGCTGACTGGAGTATAGATTTGTGTAGTCATTCTAGAGAACAGTGTGGTACTACTTAAACAAATTAAGTTTGTGTCTGCCCATGACCCATCAGTTCCACTATTGTTTTGTAGCAAATTCTACAGACTTGTTCACTCAACTTCTTTTTGTTTCACTGCAGAACATGGTTTTCTGCACACTAGGTGATAGGAAGGTAAAAATCTATATTTTCCAGATGCATTATTGCTCATGTCCCATTAACGACTTAATGTCTTCCAAGAAAGTGCATGCATATGATATTTGGAAGGTGAGAGTGATTATCATGAAACAGAGGTCTTGTTTATGCTGTGTCTGTTATTTTTGCTGGTATACATGGTGACAGAGACTTTTAAATTGCTGTAATTTATTTTGCAGAAGGTGTAGCAGAGGTCTTAATCTTTGGTCCTAACATGGTGAGTATTGAGAAGCTAGGCAATGGACATCCTCTTCTCAAGCCCTGGTCTCAGAAAAGTAGTGCTGATTTCCAGGTCCTCTAGCCTCTGATGATGACCATTGTTCCCAGGTGGGCCGATTATGCTATGTAGTTCTGGGAGTCATACTTGGAAGCTCGGCCTAGGTCCTACTTGCTTCCAACCATTTAAAAATAAGTTCTATTACATACATTTTTGGCTCAACTGGCTCGAGAAGCTTCTGACAACTAAAACTAATCCAAGAGAATTTCTCATAAGGGATATGTAAATGAGAGTATGTAGCAGCTGGGAGTAAGAGATCACCTGCTTACCATCACTGAGGGGATGGATTTATAAAATGAAGTGGATGTACACCCAGGAATACTGTGCATCAGTTAGAAGGTAGGAAATAGATGTCTGTATGATATGGTCAGATTTTAATAACAGTTTTTAGTTTAAAAAAGAGAGAGAATGAAGTGTATACCATAATACCACTTATACAAATTAAAAAATAAATATGTAAGAACAACTACATGATTGACAAAACCTCATTTAATCTATCCTACATTAGAATGAGTGCCTTATTGGAGGAGAAAGATAAAAGTAGGGAATACAGACAACAAAGAATAAATAAACAAAGAATAAATAAATGTAATGACTCCTGAAATTAAGAGAATGATTTACAAAATCATTGCACCTGAGATGGGAAAAAAAGAAAAACCAATGTCATATATCACAAAAGAAAATATTTGTAAGTGCTTCTTCCCCCACATCTATAATGCACTATAAATTTTGTTCTGTGTCATACACGAAGAGGGACATTGACAAAAGATTAATGCCTATGGGGAGGTATAATAGGGTAATGGAAGGGCCACACAATGTGTCACAACAGTAGTATATGAAGGCCATGGGGATATTCATCCTGGAGAAGAACAGAGAGAGGGGTAGATGACCATTTTAGTTTTCCTGGAACTTTTCCAACTTTAACACTGAAAGTCCTATATCCTAGGAAACCCCCAAGTCCTGGGCCAACCGGGATGGTTAGTCGTCCTAGGGAGGTATCGCTATTATCTTTGACTGCCTGAAGAGCTTTCCTAGGCGAAGATAGGAAGTAAACCACTCTACCCACCTTTAAAGGGCAGATTTTAGACCGCTGGGAGGAATAAAGCTAGAGGATGAAAAATTTTGGTTCAATACGTGGAGGACTTTCTAACAACCAGCTGTGAACCAGTGAACAGCCTGTTTTTGATGATACTGTTGACCACTATCATTCAGTGAGTTCCTGCCAGGTATGTAATCTCATTAAATTCTCACAATCCTGCATTGAATTTATGAGAAAACAAAATAACTATCCAAAGGATGGATAGTTACTGGTTTGACCATGGGACTGTCTGACTCCAAAAAGCACATGCTTTTAACTAATATCATTTAAGATAACCTTCAGATTCCTTTCTACTCCAAGATGGTAAAATTAAATGCTAGATTGTATGTTATAGACTAACGATGCTTGGAAGTCCAGAGGTGAGGAATTTCAATGAAAGCTGGTCTATTCAGGGACTAATCATGACTTGATTTTAAAAACACTTGATTCTCCTAAGAAGTCTAGCAGCAGACACCATCCTGAGAGTGTGTCTCTGGCTGGAACTCTCAATGACACTCGATAAGGAAAGAGCTCTGAAGAGGTTTACGATGTGCTAACTACAATATCCCGTGCACAGACCCTCTGATTGTGGAGCCTTAAAAAGCAGGTGCAATGTCTGTCTCGAGAGTCAAGATGGATAACCAGGATCATTGCAACTGGGATTAATAATTGTAATAACAACCAGTTTTTGGTACATATACTATGTGCTAAGCATGGTGCAAAGTGCTTTACACATACCCAGAGCCTATCGTGGGAATATGGTAGTCACTCAATAAATATTTAATGAGCAAATAATTTCATTTAATTTTCTCCAGTACAACTCTACCTGGAGATCCTATACAACCCTTCATGGTAGGTCCTATTATTATGCCCATTAGATAGATGAGGACTCTGAGGCTCCAAAAATAAATGTATTGCTGTTGTCACACTATTTTTATCTATTATTATGGTAAAAATAGTAAGTTGGAGAGCACTTACTGTTAACAGACTTAAAAGATATCTGCTTTTAACAGACTTACCAAACCAGTTCATTTATATTATTTTGTTGTATAATTGGATTAAGTCTAATTTTTGCAATATTTTAGCATCACTGATTTTTATATTTCTTCTTTTAGCTTTCAACCCATTGTTCTTGCCAGTGGAGGTATTTTCAAATTTTACTCTTTTTTCTTATTGTATTGTATTTATTTATTTTTATAGAGATATGATTGTGTCATATACCGTGGTTTCCTAAATCTTGTCTAATGACAATAAAGATTACCTGGGGCTCTTATAACAACAATGATTTCTAGGTTAGCATCTTGAGATTCTGCTCCAGAATCTGTGATATTATCCAACACATTGTAGTATAATTAGCTATTTACTATCCAATGATCTTTTCAAGAGAAAGCACAAAATAAGTGCTTAACAGTTGTCTGTTGAATGGATGAATGCATTTGATAAGCTTATCTTATGAAAATTTACCAAGTAATTTGTACAACTGTTAAACAGGAAAGGCAAAGAAGTGATGACAGTATTCTCCCTCTACACTAATCTTAATACCTCAAATTTGTCTAAATAGCATTATCTTCCTGCTAATGTTTCTCTCCTTTTACATAAATATTATACAAGATTTGTCAAATGCTTGAATGGGAGAGGGAGTTTTTCAGGATTTATGACTTGAAAAACTGTGTAATCTCAATGATCACTTCTTTGTTTTTAAAATGCTCTTAATTTTTTCTCAGTCAGTTACAAGTTAATCTGTTCATGTTTTCTTAAATTCAGTTTTAGTTGCTTTTTGAAAAACTAACACTGTTATGTATCTCCTATCTTGTGGCATTTCTATAATCCTCCAACATTTTAGAAACTCTTTGAAGGTTTCAATATTTCAACTGAGGGACATACTTCACTAGAATAGATGAATAACTTATATCTGCTGGTTAAGCACTCATTCATTCATTTATTCTGTTCTTCTGCCTTTGAGTATCTACAGTATGTCACATTTGTGCAAGATGCCTGGGATATGACGATGAGTGAGATACGGTTCTCAGATGAGGCAGGGATGACAAAATTTAATGGTTGATTATATTATGATGGAGATAAGCTCAGTCTGCTTATAAGAGAATAGAGAAGGGACTTTCTGCAACAGCATGGCATTAGAAAAACCTTCCCCGAAGAGTTGATTCTTGAACTGTGGCTCAATGGATAAGCGGGACTTGGTTAGGCAAAGATGTGGGGAAAGGACATTTTAGACAGAAGTAGAGAATTTGCTAAGCATGCAGACAGGGAGGAACAAGGGGGCAACTGAGGAACAGAATTGGCAGGAATCTTGGCCCTCACTCTCCAAGACCCAATGTAGGATCTCTTAGGCAGCATAATCATTCAGTGATCATCTATCTGTCCTCTACTCGAACTCCAATGGTGGGCAAATCTAGGCTCATGATACAATGACTACCCATCACTAACAATATGTTGGTATGGGATAGGGAATTGGATGGACGCAATATTACTCCAACCAATAATCTGGCAGATTCAAACAGATTCCTGTGGGGCTGATGGGAGAGAATGAGAAATTCTATAAATTGGACTCCAAGGAAGCCCATATTCATTTGTCTTACTATAAGCACATGCTTTGCATAATCATGCTAGTTAGTGCAGTGTGCTCCTTATCCCTCTTAAACAGCCGTCTGGAAAGCTAGGATTTATACTTATCCATGGCTGTGCTGTCTGTAATCAAGAAGCTTTTCTTTTGACTCCCACAGAAGTTTCCATTTAAATAAAAATAAAATTGAAATCAAATGCTGCATTTGAAGTTGCTCTACTCCCTTTGCCATTTACTAATCAGCCCTTCTCATTATTTAACCTCAGAAATCAGAGCCTCTGAAACTGATGAGTATAACTGCGTACATGCCATCCATTTGTTTATTGACTGTACTTATTCCCAAGCTCCCCTATGAAACTGTTCCATGTGACTGTTTAATAGAGTCCAGAAAATTAAGTGTTTCTCAAGGTGTGGGTTCCAAACCATGGGCATGAGACTCACTGGAAAATTTGCTAAAAATGAAAAATTTCCAGACCCCACGCAGACTTTCTGCATCAGATTTCTGGAGTTAATGACCAAGTGTCAGCATTTTCAACAATCTCTAGTTGATTCCTATAAATATTCACTTATTATATGCATCTACTCTGAGCACTGGACTATATACTAGTGCTGGGGATTCAATGGAATAAGACACAGTTCCTGCTCCTAAACCACAGTCTGGTGGGTGACAAATGAGCACACTCATTTCACTCAAAGCAATTTGAGTAGGGATGGAGTACACACAGCATTAGTGGTTAGCACATTCAATGTGGGTGATGAAACAGGAAATTTTTTGCTATTAATAAAAAAAATCAAAGTTTGCAAATACGTTTTAACAAAATGTGTATTAAGTCTGATTCAAGGCTTTCCTATGTTTAAAAATATTTTTATTACAAAAACTTTTAAACATAACACTAAAGTGATGAGGATATAATACTAATGTTAATAGTATTATATAGCATTATATAGTCTAATAATATAATAAACTCCATCTACAAAGTATATATATCAGGGTTTTGACTTTTTTGCTTTACTTCCACTCCTTCCCCTGCAATTCTGTTCAGTTACTATTTTTTTTTTTTTAAATCATAGATCTCGAGTAATTTCACTCATGCATAGTTCAGGATATCTCTTTTAGGAATACAAACATTACCTTGGCTAACCATCATGTTATCGTCACATCTAAAAATCTTCACTGTAATGCCTTGGTATCATTCAAGTTTGTTCAGTTATCTCAAGAATGTCATATTACTGTTTATTTGTTTAAATCAAGATCTAAATAAGATCCACACATATTGCATTTAGTTGCTTCTTAAGTCTCCTGTAATCTAGAACAGCCTCTCCTCACTGCCCCTTTTCCCTGACCCTTCCCTTTTTTATGTTGTTTTCTCATTGAGCAAACCAAGTCTTATAGAAAGCTCATTATTTACAATAGCCAAGATATGAGAGCAACCTAGGAATCCATCAATAGATAAATGAATAAAAGAGATGTAATACACACATACACAGTGGAATATTATGTAGCAATAAAAAAGAATGGAAATCTTGCCATTTGCAACAACATGGATGGACTTAGAGGGTATTATGCTAAGTGAAACAAGTCAGACAAAGACAAATACTGTGTGGTTTCATTTACATGTAGAATCTAAAAACAAAACAAAACAAATGAACAAAAAAAACCAAAAACAGACCCATAGAAACCGAGGTCAAGGGAATGGTTGCAGAAGGGAGGGTAATGAGGGGATGGGAGAAAAAGGTGAAGGAGAATACAGCCAATAACACTGTGATAAGTTTACATGGTAACAGATGACTACTAGACTTAAGGGGGTGACCACAGTACAAAGTGTAAAAATGTTGAATCACTGTACTGTATACCTGAAACTAATATAATCAACATAATATTATATACGAACTATACTTAAATTTAAAAAAAATTCCCACGTTCTAAGTTTGCCTCTTTTGGTGTCATTTAACTGATTTCTCTACCCTTTTTATTTGTAGTAAACTAGAAATGAGTTTTCAAGTCTCGATAAGATCCAAGTAGAAGGTGTTTTTTTCAAGAATATTTCATTGTTATGCTGTGTACTTCATGTTGCATCACATCAGAAGGCACATAAAATCTGGTTGTACCATTTTTAATAATGTTAATTTGATCTAGGGTTTCAGATGGTGACAGTCTGATATCTCCATTCTAAAATTTCCCTTTAAACATTCATCTAATGGTTTCATCACTGGATAATCTTTGCTTGAGTCAATTATTTCATTAGGAGTTGAAAAGTGGCAATTTTTCTAATGCTGTTATCTTGTCATGTTTATTGGCTGGAATTCTTCTGTAAGGACCCATTATGCTCTCAAACGGTGAATATCTGATTACTCTCAAACATATTTCATTGAAGAAAAGCAGGATAAATGCTTCTTTCCCTTTAATTGCTGATTTTTCAGTTAGGAATTGGTGCCTAGTTACCACTAATGGTGAACACTGAGAATGTTGAGGTTATTGATTTCTTTTCCTTTTGAGTCTTAATATGAGCACATAGGTTCAAGCTAATCATTTGCAATCCAAATATAGTAAATAAAGTTAATTTAACTATTGAATTTATACTTGCATATCTTTTTTCATACATCAATACCTTGGTTCCTGATAAAATTAGCATAAGTACTTATTTGCTATACCATAATATATTCCTTTGTGGTTGGAAAGATGCTTGATATGATTTCAATCTTCTTGAGTTTATTAAGACTTGTTTTCTCTTTTCACTCTCACTTGTGTTCCAATAAAGTTTTTTGAGTGGGAGTCAAAGGGGTGGCGTTTCAGCTGATATAATGCTGGCTAACATTTGTTGGGTGCTTATTATATGGTGGGAAAAATGTAAATGGCTTATGTTTAAACAATTAACTCATTAAATCTTTACACCAACCCTATGAGATCGAGTACTGTTATTATTCCTATATTACAATTGAGGAAACCATGGAATCAAGAAACTTAATAACTTGCTCAAGATCACACAAATAGTAAATGGTAGAGCTGGACTTTGAATGGATGCAGTTGGCTGCAGAGACCCTGCTCTTAACCATGAAGAAACCCCACTTCTGTGAAGCCATATGCTTTAGGTCATAGTAAAAAAAGAGTTTGGGAAATCTAATATCCAAGGTATTCTAGTGTACCACTTATTTCTCCTTCAGTGACTCAAGTTTCTCCTTCACTGACTAACTCTAGCCTATTTTGTTCTTTATGCTATACTATTGAAGGGAATAGGCATTTAATAAATACTTTCAGGTCTGCTTATAGTCATTCATTCAGCAAACCAGTAACTCTGAAGCACAATTCAATTCATATGTAAGAAAGACAGTATGTTTGGTTGTGAGTTTTTGGAAACCAGAGTATTCCTGTTTGACTTTTGGCCCATATTCCAGCACAAGAATATTCTTATGCCCTCCAAATCCTTTTCAAACTTATTAGATGTTAGAATTAATGCTGGGTGGTATAGTGGGAAGTGTTTAAAAGACTTGGGCTTGCCACAGAAGCTGATGGAGCTCATTGGAGGCACTAATCACAAGGGGTGAATTAGAGCTGGAGGATCCTGGGCCACAGTGGTAGAGGGAGAGTATTTACTATCAACAATTTCAGGCAGCATAGTCGAAGTGATAGCGGGACTGTGCAGGGTGGGCAAAAACTTAGCCAAGGAAGAAGAGTGAAGCTTTAATCCATCTTGTTAAGGCAAAGACAGAAAAGAGAGCAATGAGAAAAAAACATGCAAACTCAGTAGAAGTTCAGTAGTGGGATAGAATCAGTTGTAAGTGATGGACGAAGGGAACTATTCTGATCTAAGGTGATAGAAGAAAAAAGTGTGTTGAAGCCTCATTTATGTGGTGCTTAGTGTGTATTTCCAAGGTGATCGTGATGGTTTAAAGCCTTGCTATACAAAACATGGTCCACAGACCCCCATCTCTGTCTCAGCTCTCATGTACTAGATCAAAATCTCCTTCTAAACAGGATTAGCAAGGAGAATAGGAACAGAGTTTGAGGAGCATAGGTCTAAGAGACTTTGCCAATGGCAGCTATGTAACTTAGGGAAGTTCATTTCCTTCTCTGGGCTTCCAATTCCTCATTTCTAAAATGAATAGGTCACATTTAAGGTTTCAAAGTATCTTTCAAATATTAGAATGTCACTCCTGGGCTGTGCTATTGATTCCGTTGTTTCCCCTGCACTTGGAGGAGCTGGGATGTTCTGGTGTCACAGTGGTGACAGCTCCCTGAGCTGTCTGGGGTCACAATGCCAAGGCCAGCCTGGCCCACATGGAGCACAGGTCAAGCTGGACCACATGGAGGCACCTCTCCAGTGAGACAGAGGAAATGCTTCCTGATCAGCTATTAAAGGGTCAAGTGATACAACCCAGAGGTGTGGGGAGTTAGCTTACCGTGAGGTAAAACTTGACCATTGGTATAGACCAGGATGAGCAAAGCAGATATATGTCTCTTTTTTCTCTTCTGTGGGGTGCTGAATTGCAGAGTTTGCTTTCCTTCTGGAAAGTCATATTGGCTGAAGGAATTAGCATGCCTTTGCAGGATGAACATCTCTTGGCAGTTCATCCTGAAGAGTGGCCTCCAAGCAAAATACACATCATATTAGTTGACATATTTCTTTTCCTTCCTTCTACTTTTCTTCCTCACATTGGCCTCACGTGGGTTTTGCCTCTAAAATGAAGTACCAGCACTTTAATCCTTGCCTCAGATGCTTTCTAGAGGATGAAGACAAAATTAAATGTCAAAAGCATTACGCTGTTTAATAGGAGAAGGTACTGTAATCCCATTTTATAGAATATAGACAAATGTTATATGTGAGTTGTCCAAGACCACATGATCAGGAAATGCCAGAGCTGGACTTTTATCCTAAGTCTGTTGCCTGCGAGTCCATGTACTTCTTTACTCAGACAAAGAACTGAGATTTTTGCAACATTAACATGCCAGTTCTCCCACTCAAGCCTCATAATCACTCTGGGTGGTAGGGATTACGAGCTCAATTTACAGATGAGGAAACCAAAGCTCAGAAAGTTATTGAATTTGCCCAAGATCACCCAGCAAGTAAGTGGTAGAACTCAATCTGAGTTCTGCTTCATTTCATAGAAGTGAATCAATAATTCCTGATGCCTACATGCCTGTGTAAGGGCTCAGCCTCCACATCACTGTAATGTCGAAGGCTGATTAAATAATACCAAAATCACTACTCTGTACAAAAATCTCAGAGAAAAGGCTCAAAGTGATTTTTAAACAAACCTCTCTCATAGCTATCACCCTCATTTTATCAAAATGTTTCCTATAGAGTCCTTTACAGTAAAACAGGCTCAAAGTATTTTCCCTCCAGTCCCAGGCTTAAAAAGATAAATAACTGGAATTCCCAAAATACAATCATTTATATCCACAGAATGGATTTTGATGTGGTGACTTCAAATCAACATCAATCTATTTGCGTAGACTTCCTTATCCACCTCAGTCCTGGATCCCCTTTCTGTGGATGGTGCAGAATTATTCAAACAATTGCTGAGTTTTTTCCCCCCCCTCTTTCTCTCTTCTTTATGACTAATCATTAGTGGGGAAAAAAATACAGGAGGGAAAAAATCCCTGATCCAGCTGGAGTACTTTGAAAAGCTGGAGGTTTTGAAGTCTGGCCTGGGCTGGAAGAAAACACAAGAGGAATATGACCTTGATACAAATCCAAAATTCTTCATCAGGGCAAAGCCTTCGACCATGATTGGTCTGTGGGATAATTCCTCACAGCCAACAGCTATAAGATGAAACTGAAGCCACAATAGATTGCAGGAGGCCAGGCTGGTAGTTCTCTCAATGGCTGGGCCACAAAACTCCTCTTTTATATGGAGTCAAACAAACCGTTCCATATGCTGGTCCATGGGGAACTGCATGTCTGTCTTTCTATTTGAGCTTTCTTTGGTCCCTGTACTAGGCTTTGTTGCCTGGACGTCACACCAGCTGCTTTTTTCTTTCCCTGCTTCCAGTACAGTGTCATAAGATTCATTAACTTTCCTTCAGGATAAAATCCAAGTGCCTGAGTATCTCATAAGCCTTTCAATAACTGCCTGCTGCTTCTTTCCAATCTCCTTCCATTTCATATCCTAGCAACAAGAAGCTCGTAACAAGTAGGAGAAGTTATACGTCAGTAACAAACCAAATCTCTGTGACTTACAGAAACAATGGCTTATGTCCTGATTAGCTATGTGTTCACTGAGTGCTGGCTGGGCCTCTGCTTTGTTTCTCACTAACTGGCCAAGGGTCATGAAGTCTCTACCACGTAGCTACCAGCTACTTCCAACACAGTATCTACCAGCCACTGTGCCTACTGAGCAATTGAAAAGGGCCTAGTCCAAACTGAAATGTGCTGTCAAAGACTTACTACAAAAAAGAATATAAAATAACTCTAATACTTTTATATCGATTATATGGTAAAATAACAATATTTCAAATATATCAAGTTGAAATATTTAATATATTATTAAAATTAATTTTATTTCTTTCTCTCATCTGAAATTTCATCCATAAATTCACTTTTTTAAAACAAAATGTGGCTACTAGAAAATTTAAAATTACATTTGTGGCTTGCAGAAATGATAGCAGTTACTTCTACTCACATTTCACTGGCCAAAGCCAGTCACAGGCCCCGCCAACCTTTAAAGAGGCAGGATAGTGCTGTCCTAACGTGTGCTTGAATGGAGAGGAGGAGAGGATACATGTGGCCATGCTCAATGACTACTCACAGCTATTAGTGGTTTTCCGAACTGGATACAGATGAGTTTGATAGTCTGTTCCTTTTGACTGAAAAGTCTTCCCTTCCCACATACATCTGGCCAACTCTTACTTTTTCTTTCATTTGAGTAGTGGCTTTAATGTATCCTTTACTGGGAAGCCTTTCTGGACCTCCACCTACCCACCCAACATACCTACGTTGTGTAGTTGCGTAGGGTCAACCACACTATTCTCTGGACCTATTTGACCTTGAACACCTCTCATCTAGTTTTTCAACGATATGATTTTGCATTGTTGCCATGGCAAGGCTCGTGTACTTTAGAACAGGCTCCCTGTCTCACTCATTGCTATACCCCTAGTGCCTCTCACATGACCTGCTAAAGGGTAAGCACTCAGTCAATGCTTAATGACCAAATGAAGAAATGAAAACTGGATTGTAAAACACTGTTTATAAGCTACTTTTACATCTGTCCATCTTTATAAGCCTCATGGTGCCCATGAGGGGTAGACTGTACTGTGTTTATCATGTCCATTTTACAGATAAGAAAACTGATGCTCAGAGCAGTGCAGAGATTAGTCTAAGTCTCACACAGAAAATAAATTGCAAAACCAGGAACACAACACAAGCCTGACTCCAGCCCAGTGCTCTTTCCTCAAATGCCTCTTATTCAGATTTAGATCCACTTAAATAGCAAATTTGGATCTGCTTAATATAACATAAGTGACAATTCCATGTCTTTAGCATTTTAATATTCAGTATTTTCCTTCATTCACTCATCTACCCTGCTATCTTTATTTCATAAATATTTATTGAGTATCTACTACACCAGGGACTGTTTTCTAGAATAAAGGCTCTTGAATCAGACTGGATCAAGTAGCTTTGCCACTTAGTTGGACGATTTTGGGTGAGCTTAACCATTCTTTGCTTCAGTTTCTCATCAGCAAAATGGGAATTACAATGACTTTTTTTTTCCACAGGGCTGTGGTGAGGGTTTTCTATTTTCTATTGCTGCTGTAATAACACAGACTTAACACCCTAACAAATAGCACCATTTATTATTTCACAGGTCTACAAGTCAGAAGTCTGGGCAGAGCATGACTCAGCTGGTACTCTGCTCCCAGCTTCACAAGGCTGACATCAATGTGTTAGTAATGCTGTGCTCCTTTATGCAGGCCCAGGAAGTTAAATCTACTTTTAAGTTCTTCTAAACTGCTGACAGAATTCAGTTTCTTGTGGTTGTAGGACTGAGGTTACTGTCTCCTTTCTGACCATTGGCCAGGAGTTGCTCTCAGCTTCTAGAAGCCACTTGCATTCTTTGGGTCATGTCCCCACCCTCTTCCTCCAGTTTCAAAAACAGCAACATGTTGAGTTTTTCTCACACTTCGAAATTTCACTTTTTGTCTCATTTCTCCTGCCTCTGGCTAGAGAAAGTTCTCTGCTTTTAAGGTTGTGATTAGACTGAGCCTACCCAGATAACCCAGAATAATCTCCCTATCTCAAAATCCTTAACTTAGTCACATCTGCAAAGCCCCTTTTGCCATATAAGATAATAGTTACAGGTTCTAGGAATCAGGGAATGGACAACTTTAGAGGCCACTATTCTCCCTTCCACAAAGATTAAATGAAATAATGCAAATAATACACTCGATAACATGCCTGGTCATATTGCCATCACTCAATAAGTGTTAGGTACCAAAATTAATATTGTTGTGTTATTAATTTTATCATTAGTTCTATGAGTAAGCCAGGGAAAGGAAAACTTCATATCTTATGGATAAGGTAATGAATACACAGAAATATGAAATAACTAATGAGCACCAATGGTAGGGAGAATCGTTGAGTTTTCCTCTTTGCATCCCCCAGTGACTAGTATGGCATCTGGCAAATAATAAGACTCATCACTTTTTGAGCATTTACTATGTTTCAGATGCTTTGCAAAAGTGTTCCTAATTCCCATAGCAAACTTACAAAGCAGGTATTATTAGCCTATTTCATAGTGAAGCAACAAAGGGTTAGAGGAGTCAAGTGAGGTCTCAAAGTCCCGGAGCTTGCAAATAGTAAAGTAGAGACTTGAACCTAAATCTGTTTAATTGTAATTATTTCTGTCACTGCATGCTGACCTACAGGTTTGCTTCACTTCAGCAAATCTGATTAGTCCTGACATGAGCCAGTAGGCCTTGTTATTTTTGTTTTTCGATGAGGACCCGAGGTTCAGAGAAGTCGAATGACTCGTTCAAGGTCATAGAGGTATGAAATGGCAGAGATGGGATTCAAACCAGGTCTAGCCTATCTCTGAGGTCCTTAATCCTCCCACCACTGTGCCACCAAAGCTGGGGCTCAGTAAATGTGTGTTGAAGGAGTGAAGGTGACTATTCTAGGCCCACCTCTGTCTTCTTGTTTCACATGAAGGGCAGCCAATGGGTGCTGTTGCTTTAGTGGACCTCATAAATTGGGAGGGAAGCTAGTTTCTTGAGGGCTGAAAATGATGGACATTTTTCTCTGGGAATAAGAATTCTATGAAGGGAACGCACAACCAGTGGTCTGGGCCTCTCTTTTCATTTTTAGGATTTTACTCTGAGACATTATGAGGTTGCCCATCATGCGCGCTTGTAGGACACTAAATTGTTCCTCACTGGTTGGATTTTCCTTTTTAAAGGCCAGTTAAAGAGTCAAGGAAAAGGAGTTTGTGAGGCAGTGAAGGCGTGTGTTACCCATGACTTAGTTACTTTTTCCATGTTAATTCTGTCCCTGAAAATTCAGTTAGGCTAAGGACTCTGGTGCTTCTATTCAGGAAAATGGTTTCAGAAGATTTTAGTCATCAAAGAGGCAAGAACAGCTTTGTGTCAGTAGCTGCTGATTGATCTAAAAATATATTAGAGGGTTTTCTTCTGGCGATAGAATGGCATATTGTCATAAACATTTCTGTAATAATAATTGACACTGGTATTACTTGTTGCCAAAACAGTAATACCTCTGAAATCTGTTCATCATAAAGAACTGCAGTAAGGTGAGTGGGACATTGCATATTAGTTAAGGTCACAGGTAAGAAGTCAGCATACTCTGCTTTGAATTCTGGCTTCATCACTTACCGTGTGACCTTAGATAACTCAGTTTATCCCTCTGATCCTCAGTTTCTATATCCCTAAGTACAGATAATAACATCTAACCAGTAGGGCTATTTGAGAATCACATGACAAAATATAAAAACAATAATTAACACTGTCTGACACAGAGATACTCAATCAGTGTTGCTCTTCTTTTATAAGAAGGCAGGGCCACATAGCAAGACAGCAGCAGTGCAGATTGGCTCTCTTCTTCCCAAGGCTTTAACCCAGATTCTTACTGACCGAGAACTTGCATCCTCTTCTCTGAGCCTGTTCCACTCATCATTCTCACCACCTCTTTCCAACTGTTAACACAGTGGAGACCTGAACTGTAACCATGAAACAGATTGGATGAGGCAGACCCATCTCCTGGCATCTGTCTCCACTGACATGGCCCCGTTTAGAGCTACATCCTTGACCTAGGTAGTTGCAATCCTTACTTAACTGCTTTCTCTGTTTTGTCTTCACCATACACCACTGCTACAGCAACATGCTTAAAAATAATATTTGCCTTTAAAGCCTTAATAACATCCAGGGCTGAATGCACTCCAGGCCCACAGTGGGAAGTAGTGTTTCCATCTCTCCCAACCACACACCTTCACCTCCCAACACTGGCTGAGGGATGTGGCCTTCCCAAAGGATCTTTAGCATGGAAACAGACCATTCGCCTCTCTGGATGCTCTGGCTTCTCTTTTGGAATCAAGCCGAACCATCAGGAGGTCAGTGGGCTGTACTCTCAGGGTGCTTTGCAGAATCAAGTTGAGTTATGTTCTTACTGCCTTTGGTACAGGGTCTCTATTATGGATGAATTGTGCCCTCACAAATTCACATGTTGAAGTCCTAGGCCTCTGTACCTCAGAATGTGACTGTGTTTGGAGATAGGGCCTCTAAAGAGATAATTAAGGTAAAATGAGGTCATTAGGGTGGGCTCTAATCAGACGTGATTGATGTCCTTATACAAAGAGATTAGGACACAGACACACAGAGGCAAGACCATGTGAAGACACAGGGAGAAGAAGGCCATCTACAAAACAAGGAGAGAGATCTCAGACAAACAACCCTGTAGGTTCCTTGATCTCAGATTTCTAGCCTCCAGAACTATTAGAAAATAAATTTCTATTTTTTAAGCCATGCGGTCAAGTTTGTTATAAAGGCTGAGCAAAATAATCTAGGCACCACTGCAAATATTGTCCACTATGTCACGTAGTGCCTCCTATGTGAAGCCTGTGAAAGAAATTCTTTTAGAAATTCTGTCCTGGGAAAGTAATTATGGATTGGTTCTCCTTTTTGCTTTGGCTGCCAGAAAACTGGATGTCAAACTTGAAACTATACCAAGCAGCCATGTGAGGCTTTATAGTCTGTATTTTTGTGTTCTTTCTCCCATATTAATCAACGGTTCTTATGTATATTTCTTCTCATTTTAATTCTTTATGTGTATTTTGCCAGTCAATAGAAATAATTGAAATAAAAAATAAAGTGGCTAGAATTGTAGAAGTTGATGCTTCAGGTAATTATCATAATACTGATTATAAATAACACTTATTAAATAATTGCTATATGCAGGCATTGTTCTAAGTCCTTTACATGTATTATCTCATTTAATTCTCACACAAACCTCATGTGGTAGGTACTATTATTGTCCCCTATTTAAAGATAAAAAAAAACAGGCTCAAGAAGATAAATTATTTGCCCGATTATAAAGTAAATATATAAAGTAAGTGGCCATGCCAAGCTTTGAAAGTGGGACAGTCTGACCCAAGGCCTGAACCATTAGGCATTTGGCTAAGGAAAATAGGCATCATCTATTCAAGATTTGGGCAGCTTGTCTTTGCCTAAATGGGGAGTGAGTCGTGGTGTAGATAAGGGGTTGTTAAGGCCTGGTTTACCCATAGGAGCAACTAGAAAAGTTAATGGATCTGAGGGAGGCCGAAGGTAATTGAAGGCTCTAGAAGACTCCATGATGTTTCACTGTCTAGAATGAGGACATTCAGGAACAGAGCCAGGGAAGTTATTTTAGCTCTGAGAGCTTCACCATACATGTCCTACTCTCTGCTACAACTTTAGCCTTCAGCCAGGTCAGTCGTTTGCATTTCCCCACCACTGCCAACTCACACATCCTCTCTGCCTGGGTGTGAATGCCCTGCTCCTCTTTCATCCCCAGGCTTTGCCTGGTTGACTCTAGTTTTTCAGAAAGCAGCTCAGAAGTTTCTGCCTCCAGGAGTGCTTTCTTGAGTTAGGTCCCCTCTGTCACAGTCCCCAAACTTGCAACTTGCTGTGTTTTTCTTCTCTACAGAACTGAGCTCACTCTTCAAGTGGACTGTTTATTATTCTAGACTCTTCTAGACTCTGAGGTCCCTGAGGACAAAGACTGTGTTTATTCATTACATATGTACTACACTCAGGTTTGGCTCAATGCAGAGTTTAGTAAGTTGAGTGAATGATTTTCTAAATGTGAGACTGGAGCCTTTAGGTTTTGTTTGTACTTGCAGAGTCTTCCTGCGTGAAGACTTATCAAGCAGAGAAATTTATCTGTACATCTGCACTGGTGTTCAGGTTATTGTACAGTGTTATTTTACTGTGTGTGGCCTCATGTAGGCCTTATTGTGGAATGAAATGGCATATAAACAAATGAGCAAGCAAATAAGCAAATGCATGTAACTCGAATTTGCATAATGTTTTATGATTGATGAAATCATTTCATATAGATTATCTCATTGGTTATAGCATCTTTATTTTATAGATGAGAAAAGAGAGAGTGACTTTGCTCAGGATTGCTTAACCTGGAATGTGGTTTGGGGTAAGCTCCAATCCAGAAGAGGGGCTTTGGATCAGACAGGTTCTGGGCATAAAGCTGGCCTTGATCACTTGTGAACATCCTTGAAATTCAATTTCTTCATTTCTAAAATAGCAATAATAATAGAAACTAGGATAGTTGTGCAGATCAAGAGAGCTATGTTAGGTACAAAGTTTCCATAAATGCTCAGTTAATAAATTAATATACAACTTGACTCTATAAATGACAAGCATTGGAACTCCTTGTGTGCTCCTGATCACACTCATTCTTCCCCTTAACTTTCTGCTCATTTACTTCCCTCTACATCTTTCAATTGCTAAGATCTTTAGTTCTTGCCACGTGGACTTTATTTCATGATTCTTGGCTTTGCTTTGGACTCTTCCCAAGATCGCTCTCCAACACTTGTTCTTTTGCTGAGTTGGAAAACTTATTCTTGCACAACTTCTCTGATTCCACAGCTGTGACACCCTACCTGGCAGGGAGCTCTGCTGTGGAGACAGAGCTGGCTTGGGGCCCTCAGCCAGGAACACAGAGACCTCACTGCCTTGGCCTGGAGAACATCTTCCTCCAATTCTAGGCAATGCACAAGAGAGGACCTGTATCATTCCGAAGCCAGCATTTTTCAGGCGTTGGACAGTTCGACGGTGGAGTTCATTCCTCCCTCCCATCTGGCCTGGCTCATTGTGAAGCTTGGGGCCAGAAGGACTGCCAGATTGGGTAATTTTCTCAGAAAAGAACTGTAAAGATGAGGGTTTCAGATGTGCTTTCAGCATGAATCATAAGTCACAGGCACCAGGGCCAATGTGAGACACATGTCCATTAATGGTGGTGGGACAAAGCCAGGCTGGGGTTAGGTGTGACTCCATCCTTAGGGCTGTTATATTTCCAAGGAGAATTTGGCACCTGCAAATTTTTAGTGCTTGTTTTAGGTATCTCCACCAAACCTTTAGATTGAATTCACATTAGTATTTATTCAACACTTGTTGATCCTTTAAACGGATAGATATGGTCCTGGCAGTCTACTTGGGGAAATAGTCATGTAAAGTGACAATTACAATATAGCGTGAAAAAGACTGTGGTGAAGAAAGTACAGAGAGCTATGGGATGTTGCATAAATGGCCCCAATCCAAACTTGGTGGCGGTGGTGCAGATGGGGGCTAGATATCAGGGGAACCTTGAGAGGCATTTATCATGTAGTTGAGATCTAAGAAATGAGTAGAAATTAGCTAGTTTAAGATGAGAGATGAAGGGTAATCCAGGAGGAGAAAATAACATGGGCTAAACTCTGGAGGTGAGAGAGCATGGCTTCTTTGAGGGACAAACATAATTTCTCAACGGAACTGGGGTGTAGGTAAAAATGGAGTCAGGGCAAGTGAGAGATAGGGATCTCACTCCTGACTTTTTTTCTCTTCTCTTTTTTCACACCTCTGCACGGAGTGCTTAACACCCTGGTATCTTCCTACTCACTCCCTTATTTCCTTCGAGTCTTTGCTCTGCAAAGAACTTCTAATACAGGCCTTGTAGGAATACTCCTTAAAATATCACCTTACCCTCCAGCATACACCATATTCTCTTTCCCCTTTGTGCTTTATGTTTCTTCATGGTATTTTTTTACCACTTCATGTACTTTATATTATACTAACTTATTTATTTTTATTTTTTGTTTCCTGCTTACTTTAATATAAGCCCCAGAAGGGCAGAGATTTTTTTTCTGTGTCCCCAGTGCCTAGAAAAGTGTCTTAAATATGATAGGTGTTCAATAAATATTTGATGAATAAGTAAGTGATCAGAATTCTAGTTTTCAAGAGGAAAATATCTTAATACTTTCCTAGTGACCCACCACGGGATGGGTGAAACAATAGAAATAGATATCCTGTGTGGATGTAGGAGGACATTTAGTCCAGCCACGCTTTACTGAGCACTTATGTCAGGGGCAGTTTCAGAGCTGCCTCTGACCTGTTGGAGCTTGCAAACTGCTGGAAAATAATGTGGATAATGTGATATTAAGCAGAATGACTTACACTCACAGAAAGGAAATCTCAGCATGTAGAGTGGAAGCAGAAAGGAAGGAGAGATTCTTTCAGAGGAGGAAGGGTGCCTTACCATAGATGCTTCCACAGAGAAGATGTCTTCTGAGCTACATTTGAACCAAATAAGAACTTCAACAGAGGGAGAAGGGAGGAAAGGATACAGCGTGGGAGCAGAAAAGAGGAGGATGTGTCTGGTTAGTGGAGAAGAGACCATTGGGACTGCATCACAAAGTAAATGAGCAGACTTAATATGACATGAATATTGACAGATGGCTGAAAGCCAGATCATGACAGAGGGTGGGGGTGGGGCAGTTTCATACTGGAGAATTTAGTTATTCTTCAGTAGGGAGCTCAATGCATTTTGGATACATTAAATGATGTGATATATCTGACTTTGTAGCATAATTTTTAGCCTAAAAAATTGGAGAGACTAGAAATTTTGCAACCAGTTGGGATACTGTTTCTCAGATAGGAGATCAAGAACTAAAGAAGAGACATTTGATTGCCCATTTTCTTCATCCTTCACTTACCAAAATCCTTACCACCCTGTAGATCTAGGAGCCAAGTGCAAATGTGATTGGTTGTTTAACAGACACTCCAGAATCTAAGTCCAATGTGGCTTCATTCCAGTGTGTCTTATATTTAATCAAATCATTGATCTGTGCAAAAACAGTGGTCATTTTTATTCTTGAATATAATCTGGGAATAAAGAGGGAAATTTCTTGTATGTGTGTGCATGTGTGTGTGTGTGTGTGTGTGTGTGAGTGTAACAGAACTGTAGAGGTACTTGGTTGATTAGTTCTTGTTCATGCTCTTATACTGCAGAATTATTCTTCCTGGAAATCAGAGAATAAGGAGGATCAGAGCTGAAATGTTTAGAGATCAGTTCCCCCAATGCTTTGTTATAAACTGAGACCTAAAGAAACTCAATAGTTTGTCTGTGGTTGCACAATTAGTTATGTAAAAATCGTGGACAGGGATATTGGAGGTAAGAGGAAGTTTTTAAAGCCTGAAAGTAGTTCCTCAATTCTCAAAAGGCAGAGCTTTCTAAAGAATTCTAAGGGGGAGACGGAAGATTGGTGGTGGTAAATGCTAAAAAAAAAAAAAAAAAAAAAAAAAAAAGCTCCAAAAAAAAAAAAAAAAAAAAAACCACGTTTTGGATTTCAATCTAAAAAAGGGAATTAAAAAAGAACCGACCTTTTCAGATATTACCTTTCTGCCTCTGAGGAATAACAGAAAACCCATATGAATCTAGTTTTCTTCAGAGAGCTGTAATAATTTTACATAGTAATTTTCATTAAAGTCTCTGTTTTTTCTCCAAGACCCTAGTGACCTACCACCTGGTAATTACTTCACCAGCAGAGCGACTCCTACAGTCAGCAGTCTACTTTGTTCTTCTATAGATTATGCTAGCGTTGGGTCCAAAGAATCTTTCCCTGACCTAAGGTCACAAATGTCGTCTCCTATGGTTTCTTTCTTCTAGAAATTTCATATAGGTTAAGATTTTACATCATTTACTGTGGTCCATTTAGAGTTACTGTCCATTTAGAGTTACTGTGGTCCATTTAGAGTTAATTCTTCTTTATGGTACAAAGTATGGATTCAAGGTTTTGATTTTTCTGTTTTTTGCACAGCATATCCAATTCCAGCACCATTTATTGAAAAGATACTAGTTTTCTTGACTGAATAGTCTTTGTACCTTTGTTCAAAATTGTGTGTGTGTGTGCATGTGTGTGTGTGTCTATGTCCTTATACCTTTGGACTTTATTTTGTACCATTGATCTATTTGTTTATCTTTGTGCCAATACCAGTGTTTCAATTAATGCAAATTTATAATATGTCTTGAAATCAGATAGGGGAAGTCATCCAACTTTGTTCTTTTTAAAAGTAGTTTTGATTAATCTAGATTTTTTGCACTTTCATATAAATTTTAGAATGAGCCATTCAATTTATTTAAAAAATTCTGCTGGGATAGTGATTGGAATAGCTGTGAATTTATCCATCAGTTTTGAGAACTGATATCTCAATATTGAATTGTCTAATAGTAGTCTCTCCATTTATCAAAGTCTTCTTTAATATTTCTCATCAATGTTTTGCAGTTTTCAGTGTCTAAATATTCACAGCTTTTTTATATTTTAATGCTATTTCATGTTTTTATTTCCCTAAATATTTCATATTTTTAATGCTATTAGAAGTGATATATTTTTAAATTTTAAATTTCTGACTTCCATTGTTAGTATATAGAAATATAATTGATCTTTGTACCCTACAGCTTTGCTATACTCACTCTGTTCTAGTAGATTTTTTTTTGTAGGTTTTGGTGAATTTTTTTTACATAGATAATGGTGTCATCTGTTAATAAAGTCATTTCCATTTCTTCCTTTCCAATCTTGATATTTTTTTATCCCCCTCTTTTTTTTTCCGTCTAGAAACACTTTAAAAGCAGTAAACTGGGGCAACTGTGGGACTCAACTTGTTTGTTTCCCACATTTTAGTGACCACTATTTTTTTTTGTCTGATGCTCAGTTCCTTGAAAACTATTGTTTCATACATATATATCAGACTATATATATATGATATAAATATAAAAGATATGTATCTTTTATATATATATATCTTATCTTATATATATATATAAAAAAGATGTATATATGTCTTTTTTTCTGGTCGTATACAGAATGAGAGTGAATCCAGTCCCCATCACTCCATCTTGATTGGAAGCAGCAGTTCTCACCACTTGGCTTTAAGATAAAGACAAAAATTGAGATTTTAAAAATAATTTTCAGCTACTTTGTCAAGATCATGGCCATGGACAAAAGAGCTTTTTGAGCCCATTATACTTAATTTCTCATGGGAGCTGACCAAGTATGAAGAGATGCTATTACTAAGGGAGCAACAGGAGCCAACAGGGACCAACAGATCTAAATTATTTTCAAGGTCAATAGTGACAGTAACAAAAACAATTTCTCGCATGGATGTAGCCCTTTATGATTTATAAAATGCTTTTTTGCATTGTGAACTCATTTGGCCCTCCTAGCATCATTGGAAAATAATAGAGGCGGGGGGGAGGGATTATCTCTATTTTATTGGTAAAGAAATGGAAGCTCAGAGAAGTGAAACAAATTTCTCAAGAACATACAGTTAAGGAGAAGGGACACAGGAACTGCCACTCAAACCCAGGTCTGTTTGACTGCTTGTCCAACTCTTTAAAAAATAAATAAATATAAAATACTTATTATGGAGAACTTAAAACATATATTAAAGTAGCCAGAATTGTATAATGAATTCTCAGGTACTCATCGCCTGGCTTCGACAGTTATCAGCTCATGAATATTCTTGCTTTGTCTGTACCCCCATCCACTGACTTCCACTCTGTATTAATAAATTTCAGCTATAATATTATTCACCACGTAAATTCCTCAATATATACTCTAAAAGCTGAGTCTTTTAAAACTATATAACCATAATACAACTTCATGTGGAATATTAGCTTTAATCACTTAATTTTTTTCAATTATGCAGTCAGTTTACAAATTTCCAGCTAATCTTATAATGTCATAATTTAAAAAGTAGTTTATTTGAATACAAATAAGTCATACGCATTGTTATTGGTCTCTCTTAATGTCTATGCTATTTAACCTCTTTTGCTCCCTTATAATATATTTATTGGAATAACCAGATTATTTTTCTGTAGTATTTCTCAGTCTGAACTTTGCTGGTTGCATTTCTGTGGTATGATTTAACATATTTCTCTTTTTTCTGTATTTCCTAAAAATTGGTAGTTGTAGCTTGAAGATTGATCAAATTCATTGTTTATTTTGGCAAGACAACTTTATGGGTGATGTTGTGCTCCTTCTCAATAGGCATATAACATCTAGCTGTCTTGGTTTTTGTGACGTTAGCAGCCACTGATGATTAAATCCTGTATCTACTAATTCATTATGGGTTATGAAATGATAATATTCTAATTCTATCACCTGTCTGGGACTCTTTCTTTTATATTCTCATACATTTAACCAATGGAGAATCAAAAATCTAAAAACTTAACCCAAACTCTCTTAAGACCAGTTGAATAATACAAATATTAGAACAAAAATGAATGCTCTTCCATCTGTATGACATAACCCTTTACTATTTACAAAGTGTCATTAATGATATTAGCTTATCTGCATGTATATAACCCTGGAGGCAGGACAGATGTGCGTCAGATTGTAACAAAAAAGGCCCCTCAATGAATCATGCTTTCCTGTGACCATGTCCCTTTTTGTAATTTGACTTTGCCTTCCTCCCATAAAAGGATGGAGTATGTTTCTCCAATCCTTGATTCTGGGCTGATCACGTAACTTGCTTTGACCAGTAGAATCTGGAAGAAATGACACTACTTGAGGCTATGCCTTAAGAGACCGTATATTTTCCACTTTCTCTTAGAACTCATGATGCTGTGTCAAGAGACACAGTCTAGCTCCTTAAGTATGAAAGACCTTGTACAAAAAAAGAAGCTCAGAACCCTAGCTGTGTCAGTTGGGCCCAGGTTTCAACTGACTCATCAGCTGAATGCTGCTCCATAAGTAGACCTAGGCAAGATGAACAGAACTGCCTAACCAACCCACAGAATTGTGAGAAACAAACTTGATATTTTATGTTACTAAAGTTTGGGGCAATTTATTATATGGCAAAGGCTAACGAAATGGAGAAGTTATCCACATTTCACCAAGAATACTAAAACTCAGGGAAGATGTCTAAACTAGAAGGCTGTAGAACTAGATTAGAATTTAGGATTTCTGACTTCTAGTCCAGTGTTCTTGCCATCTCTGTAGTTCTGTTACCAAATTTACTGGCCATCTTAATCTAAAGTTCCTATTATCCTAAAGTAACCTCTGAGATTGAGCTTCCTGACATCTCTGTGAATTGAGCTGCATTTAATAACTTGGCTATTAGCTAGGACTCTAGAAACTCCCTTGAGAGAAATAGAAACTGCAAATCTTTAGTGAAGTTTTGCTCTTAGCTGTATTGTTACTCAGTCTTTGGAAAAAGAAACTTGAAAATTCACAAATTAGGGTGAATGTGGAAAAAAAGACTTGCAATATACATAGGGTTTATAAGGGCTTAAAAAAAGACCCAAGTATAACAACAGCTTTTTGTGTAATTCAAGTAGGTTTCGACTGATTCTAACAATTTGTAAGTCCAAACAACTTCCAGATGGTTCTGATGATGGTAAAAGTATCTTATATTTGATTAGTGCCTTTCAGTTAAGAAAGTAGGTTCCCATCTGTGTCCTCCAAACCCCTATGGAGCTTGTGGGGAAGTAGGTGAAGGGTTATTAGTTCCATTTCCAAGATGTGGAAACTGAGTCCTAGGAAGGGGAAGTGACTCGAACAAAGCCAAGGTCTAAGCAAGCAGCAGAGCTAAGATTTAAACCAAATCTGATTTTGTGGTTCATGGATTTTCCACCCCTACTGCCTTTATTCTTGTCCACAGTTTC
The DNA here is from genome assembly GCF_000151845.1 of Pteropus vampyrus. Lineage (NCBI taxonomy): Eukaryota > Metazoa > Chordata > Mammalia > Chiroptera > Pteropodidae > Pteropus > Pteropus vampyrus. The sequence continues at coordinate 936,404 of NW_011888951.1, forward strand.
CTTAAGAACATCCTCCACTTCCATTTTAATAAAAACAATGAAAGGAGCATTTATTATGTGACAAGGACACAAAAAGAATTTCACGATCTGTCAGAGCAATAGATAAGGAAACACTTACAATAACAAAAATAATAACATTAATTGAGTGCTATGTATCTCATCCTATTTTAAAAGAATTACATATTATTTAATTCTCAAAATGATCCTTTAAGGTCCATGCTGCTAGTATCTTTATTTTATACATGAGGAACTGAAGCATAAAGATATTTTAAATAACTTCTTAAAGAAACACAGTTTGTGAGTAGTGAAACTGAGACAGTAAGTTTCAGAGTGGAGGCCTGGAGAGGTAAAGGGAGCATTAAGGAAAGAGACCCCTAGTCCTCCAGGAAAAATCCAGGAAGATTTTATTGAAGACAATTTACATGAACCAGGGCATGAAGGATCTGGGGTTTGTCAGGAGTCATGGGCAATGTAATCAGGCGGTGGCATTAGGGAATGGCATGGTCATGGAACTATGAGAAGTTCAATATGATAAAGCTTAATGTGAAAGTATTATGACACAGGGATATACATACATATGCAGCTACATGAATATTGCAACTCAGATATTTATGTAATAATAGATACTTTTAGTGTTTATCGGTCCCTTTTACCTGAGCACAGCAGAACTTTCATCCAGGAAGAGCAAGGCTAATCTGATTGTCTTGCTCATTAGCCTGGTTCTCTGGACTTTTGCCAACTCTCGCTTGTGATATTTACTCCCCAGTTTCATGCTACTCCACACCTGATGGGCCACTTCTCAGTATCAGTGCTAATTATTATTATTATTGAGACTTTTAATTAACATGATTACCATCAACATACATTTTGATTAATAGTCATTAACAGTAATTTCTAAGATTCATTATTATCACTGAGATTTAATTACTTAATTAATATAACAATTAATAATAACTTATATTTACATGGGGCTTGATAGTTTGCAAAGTGATTTCAAATATAAAATCCTATTTGATCCTCCCCGAAACTCCAGGTGGTAGGCAGGGTGTGGATTATTATCCCCATTTTATAGACAAGGGGGCTTAAGTGAGAGAAGTGCAGGAACTCGGCCAGTTTTCTGACTCCCAGTCTGGTTCTATTTCTTTCTCTATCTTTCCATCGGCAATTATTCAGAATTTCACCTCAAGGTGTTATTAGAACAAAATCTTAGGAGATGAATTATAATCAGCCATCTGTCAAAGAAAAGGAAGATGTATTAGAGGCAAAGGGAAGAGCAATTGCAAAGATGGTAGTAAGGTATAAAGAGCATGGCCCATTCAGAGAACTGCCAGTATTTCAGAATGGTCATGTGGCAGAATGGACAGTGTTTGGGAGGCAGGTGGATTTAGGTCTCAGCTCTGTTACCTGAGTGATCAGCTGTGTGATCCTGGGAAGTTTCCTTAATTTTCTGACTCTCAGTATAATGATATATAATTTATCTCATAACAGGTTTCTGAGAATTGTGAAAAAGTGTTATGCAGAGTCAGATACACAATGGGCCTTCAGTGAAAGGTAACTATGTTAGTAAGTGTCATTGCCATGATGGTAGAGCAGGTGGATACTGACGGTGTGGTGGGCAAGAGCGGTGATGTGATGATGTTAGAAGGAGATGCAGAAGTCCAATTATGAATGCCATTGCATAAGTTCAACTTTATTATCTAGCAAATATTATTTAGAGCCACAGAAAGGTGATTAGCAGAGCTGACATGGTCAGATATTTTTTAAGATCATCCTGGCAGCAGTACAGAGACAAATGACTGGTTAGGAGGCTGTTTATACGGTCCTGGAGTGGAAATGTGAAGACCTGGGCTAAGTCTGTGACACAGTGGAAAAGGACACGGATTAGGAGACATTTTGGGGAAGTTCATCACCTTGCCTACTGCCTGATTGCATGCTTGGGTTTAGGAATTATGGAGAATTATAATTACTGGAGAATTACGCTGCACTTTCTAGTTTGGACAAATTTGTAGCTGATGGGCCATAAACAGAATAATGGCTGACAAAGTCTTCCATTAGAATCATGCATGCAATTATTTCCTGACGATTGGAGCTTATTCCATAGAGTCTCAATTCCTTGAAGGACTGCCATCTGAGACACTGCAGCAGTGCAGACTTGTTGACCAAATGAAAGAAGAATTTCATTTTTTTGTTAATCAGTACTTCACAGCATGAAAATGTTCAGCAGAAACAAATTATAATTTAATGTCACTGAGCTGGGTGAAATGATAAAATAAGCAGAAACCAGGTGGTGTCAGCGCAGAATCAATCCAGAGGAACAATGTTTATGTCTGTTCTAAAAACCTAAGAGGAGCCCAACATTTGGATTCAGGATAAATTAACTCTATTTTTGTTTCCTTAGTTGAATTCTGCCAATCTGGAGTTCTAAAACAATATAGCCGATGGGCTTCTGTGGAACTCAGGACAAAACAGTGACAAAAATTATAATTCCAACCAACCGTGGATTGATGATTTGGGGATAATGTGGAAAGAGTAGAGGTTTGGGAATCATAGAATTTTGGGTAGAGATCCTGGCTTGGCCACCTGCTCTCTATATGATCGTAGGCAAGCAACTGAACCTTTATGAGACTATTTCTTCATCTGTACAATGGCAAAAAGCGATTGTGAAGAGGATAAGACATGCTCCATATATAAAGTGCTTCCTGTGGAGCAAGCCCTCAATTTTGGTCATTATGACCTGGATAGTTCCTATCCAATGTGGTCAGTTTGGCCTTGCCATCTGAATAACTTTCTTTATTTTTCACTGTTTGGCATAGACTGGTTGTAGCCTCCTAATGGGCAGGGAATTTTTCCATCAAAATCAACTCTGGATTTTCCAGGAAAGACTTTTTACTGAACTGGAACAACTTTGGCTCTAGGCACTAAGGATCAATGTGTCCCCATGGAAAGAAGCTATATAAGTACTTTATACTTCAAGTGTCCAAAATGAAAGGAGATCCAAATGATTAGAGCTGCCAGAAATCCAATGGCTATAAAAGTGAGTTGTAAAAGAGAGAATGGTTCATAATAGATTTCACTATTACAACTTCCATGAAGGATATAGGGGCTGCATCCAGGCCACCAGTTGTATGAAGGTTTCTATTATTGGATCGGTCTCAAATTGTCTCACTATGGCCAGGACCAGTTTCTTAGATTTCAGAAGCAGTGCTAAAGTTTTCTTATCCTTAGACAAGGCTATGGGAGACTGGCAGTGCTACTGAAATTGTTGGGTACCAGACGGAGACAGCATGCAATGTACCTCTGTGCCTTTGCTTGTGCTTGTGCTATTTTTTTTTTCCTGCCCAGAACAGTGACTCTAATTTACCCATGTGTCAGACTCTTGTGCTTATTTATAGAAGATACCATACCAATAGTCAATAAAAGAGCACAGGTTTTGGAATTAGACTGACCTGGGTTTGAATCCTAACTCCGCCAATCTAATAGCTGTGTGGGAAAGTGACCAACCTCTCAAAGCCCATTGTTCTTCTTAAAAAAAGTAGCTAGTAATGGTACCCATCAAAAAGGGTTGCTGTGAAGATTACATGAGACAATATGCATAAAGTCTTTAGCACATTTTAATATTAAATAAATGAGAGCAACTTTTCCTCATTCTCAGATTCTCAGCTCAAATTTGATCTCCGTGTTTCATATCCCCCTTGCTTCTTGTCCAACTCTCTATCTGAATACTTCTCCTATTCTATCGGGACAGTCACAGTTATATAATGCAAGCCTTATTCATCAAGAGCTTAGGATATGTTTTCATAACAATCACCTCACTCTGTGACTTTGACGAATCATTTTTTCCTCCTTCTTGTGATCTGTTTACCAATTTATAAAATGAGGCTATTGGGCTATTCTCTATGGTCTCTTACAGTTTCAAACCTTCTAAAAACTGGAACCAAATTACTATGGGATGCCAACAACCTCCTTTCCCAAATCACAAAAATATCTTTCCTTCTGGAACATTTATTATTTATACATCACTGAGCCTAGATCAGCCATTTCTCAAAAGAGCCACACAAAGTGAATTCTTCATCAGGGGAAACAAACGACCAATTGAAAGGGATTTCACGCCTGAATGCTCTCATTCTGCTCATGCCTGGACATCATGGCTGCTACCTTTCTGTACATTATCAAGGGAACTGGGGTTTGTCACTTGCACCAGACCCTGGCCTCTCCCAGAGAACCTCCAGAGAAGGCCTCAATGGTTACCGTAGAAACGTCTTCCTTCCTGGATGCAGACCCATGAAGGCTCATGCAGCCATGACCCAAGAGGGGCCTTATTTAAACAGGAAAGAGAAGACAGTTTAATGGGTAGCTTTGCAGCTCAGATTCCTACACAGTTTACAGTAGTTGGAGTAATAAAATTCATAATGAGTGTTTCTTTATTTTACAGCTAAATTTTTGAGTTTGTTTTTTTTCTTTTTTTTTCTTTTCTTTTGTTTGTTTTCATTTTTTTTTTCCTGTACACTATCTAACTGATGGTAGGCAGGGAGAGTTTTAATGGTCTTTTATTTATTTTTTAATTACTGGGGAAATGACATTGAGAAAAATTGTGCTGTATGTATGTTTATCTCATTTACTCTTCATGATATTTTTATGACATCTGTAATCATGATGTTGGGAAAACTGAAAGTCAAAGTACTTAAGTTACCAATGCAGGGACACATGACTGTTTGCAAGAAGTGAAACTTTCAAATGGATGACCATAAAAAAAATTCTGACTTCATTAATAAATTATTAATTAAATGTGGAATTTCCCATAGGTAAATAGCATTTATAATTTGGTCCACAAAGAAATGTAATATCTAGCTTTCAGGTACATTAATAAGTTACGAGTTCAAGGAAATAGTCAAAGAAGATAATTATTAAGCTCTCTTTTAGAGAATTTTGTCCTTGGCTGCCTTTAGAGACTTGAGATCTCCCAATTTGTCAAGAAGTACATATATCATGATTAAAACTAAGGGAAATCTATTACGATCACTGAACACTGATTACTGTATACATTAGCTGCTTTGCCCAGGCTGTCTTATTTAATGATACTAATAACTCTAGGGGATAGAGCCTACCATCTCCATTTTACTGATACAGTTAATAGAATCTCAGAAAAGTAAACTAATTTGTATAAAAATCAAACTCAATTATTTCTGATTATCAAGCTCAGGGCTTCATTGGCACTTACAGCTGTGTCTCCCCAAAAGAAATTCTCATGAGAAAAATGAAGATCTATCTTCTCAAGGTCGGTGGCACTTCTTTAAATCTCAGAGGTAGGCAATTTATTAAGGATTTAGGCCTGAGGTCTAAGATGAATTTTTGCATTTCTGAAAGGGAACTAGAATACTGCAGTATCCAGTGGGCACACTGGATGGAGACTGAACTCTCTCACATTCGTGGAGCAGGAAACCAGCAATCATCTGCAAGGCAGTTATTACTCTGGGAAGGTCCTGAGGAAGAGTAGACAGCTGTAGGGAGTTATGAACCATGAGAACTGCCTAGAGCCAGGAGGGAAGGTAATTTTAAAAGCCAGTAGAAAGTTTTAACAAGCCATGGGGAGTTTTAATCAGAGTCTCTCTTATGCTGAAGACAGTCACTAACTCTACTATGCTCATACTATGCCAGGAACAAGAAAATACTGAGGGCGCGTGTATGTGTGTGTCCATGTATGTGTGCCTGTGTAAAGAGGAGATGAGTAGAGATTTGGGGACAGGGTGGCTGAAAGCACCTGTTAATGTATTCCAGAACCCATAGTAAATGCTAATTAGTATTCATTGAATGAATGAGCAGGTGAATGAATTAACAAATGAAGAAGGGTAGGAAAGGAAGTGACAGATCCCAAGGTTTAGAAACACCATAAGCTTCCCCCTCTGTGCTCAGTTACCAAGTGAGACACATTAGCAACTTTTCAAGCTCCCCAATGCTCTCTAAACGCCTATGCACAGCCTGTCATCTGTCTAGGATATCCTCTTCAGTCCTCCTCCCCAGATCTTAATCACATGGTAAGTCCCTGTTTTTCCTTCCACAATCTACCTCTTCTGGGGAATTTCTCTTATTTCTCCATTTTTTTTACTTTGTTGTACATACTTCTCTGAGATCAGAACCACGTTGTTCTCTATTTGTTCATTTACACAGGAGGATTTGTAAATGAAGGAATCAATGGATGGATGGATGCACTAGGCAAACCCTCTTAATTCAATCCATGGCCTAAGCTGAAAACAGAAGGGCTCTGTGGTTATGAAGAGAATATTGGCCTGGGGGCTCAGGAAACTGGATTCAGGTCTAATCTCTGCCACCAGCTTACGTAGGAGCTGACTATGGGAAAGTCACTTGCCATCTCTGAGCTACATACTCTCCATGGGTAATGTTGAAAGGTTGGATTAGAGAATGATCAATACCTTCTTGCCTCCTGGGTTCTAGAGCTTAAGGTTTTAGCAAGGGTCTCCATGGATTAGAAGCCATTTCCATACCCAAGTTATTACTACTGAGGCTACATTTCTGAAACTGCATGTCATATGCACTGGTCCCACAAAATGTTATTAGGTCCTTTGCAAAAAGAGAATTATAGTCAGTACTTGGAAATGGTGTGGAAAACAAAGTTAAGGGTGTGACTCTATTGCAGGTCTTTTTAGTTTATTTAATATACACCTCCCAAGAGAGACATATGATTCCTGGTATTGCACTAGGTAATAGTCCGTGGAACAAGTGAGCTGTAGAACTCATCTTGGGAATGTTCTGAACTGGATGTCTATGAAGGTCCCTCCACTGCCAAGATTCTAGGAATTTGAGTTTTGATTCAGACTGGGTTGGAATCTCTTTCCAAAGGAAGCTAATAGTAGTGAAGGAAGTTAAGATTTCTGGGTGGTATCAGAATGGTCAGGGAGGCAGAATTAGGATTCTGAGCTAGTTGAACTGGGATTTAATTCTCGGCCAGCCATTCTTCTCTGTAGTGAGTCAATTAACGAGGGACCAGGGGTAAGAATTTGACATCATGACCCAAGAAACCCTTCACTTACAGATAGAGAAGACTATGGAATACGGTGAGGAAGTGGAAAAGAAGGACTAAATTATTAAACTGCCACTGCATCCTTTACCTCTTTTAATTCTCATAAGTCTAAGAGACAGGTGGCGCTTTGCTTACCATTTTATAGCTGAGGTGATTGAAGCACGCAAAGGTTCAAAACATGCCCAGAGTCACACAAACAATGGATGGCAGATCTACAATTTGAACTTGTATATTTTGGGCTCCAGAGCTTGGATTCTCTTATACAGCATGGCTGTCATAGCAGAGTACTTTTTTGGGGGGGTCACAATTTTGTTAGTCATTGCTTATCTGTCTTACTCTGTTATCTATGGGCCTCATTATTTGTCGTATGTAAAATGGCAATAATGCTTTCTCTATTTCATGGCAGTCGTGGTGGGGATAAAATACATTTTTTCCTTCCTCATACTTTCTCCTCCCTCCTGCCCCCCACAACCATTCAGCTCTTTAAATGGAGATTTGCTAAAAAAAAAAAAGTTGAATATGTCATTTGTTTTTATGTAACTGTGTCAATCCTAAGCAAATTTATGGTTAGTGTAATTTACAGTTCCCATGACTTTTCATGAATATTGGGAGAATATGCACACATTGCTGGTTTTATTAAAATACATACGTCAAGTAGGTGGTAATCAAGTATAAAAAGCACCTTGCAGTTTTTGAATGGGTTATAAGCACAAGTAACAAACCTTGTCTTTTTATTTGTGTTATAAATAAAATTTATGAGAAAAAAATAGCTCAGAGGGACTAATACCATATACATTAAATTTTAGCTGTCCCTACTGGTAGAGTTTGTGAATGGAAGAAATTTCTCAATGTAGTGTTCAGGATGCATAGTCTTGTGACTAGTTCAGGTAGAATCATTTGTATTTCCTGAGTAAAATTCTCAGAAATCCACTTGACTTAACACTTTCTTATGTTGCTTTCAGTGGGGCAAACTTGGTGGCAGGGCTTCGTCTGACCTTGCAATTAATGTAATTGTTGGGGTTTTAAAGAACATTGCCAGGTAGTGGAAGTGAAAAAGCTGACGGAAAGAGAATGGAAGTGAAATCCCTTTATGTACCGTGGGGACAGCAATATACATTATTAACGTCTGTCATATATATATATATATTTATTCATTTAATTTATTTATTTTAATGAATTAATTATTTTTTTTATGCCTACAGCACCTGGTCTTCCTAGGTGGTCTCCCATCCAAGTACTAACCAGGCCCGACCCTGCTTAGCTTCCGAGATCAGATGAGATCGAGCATGTTCAGTGTGGCATGGCTGTAGACTAGTGTCTACTGTTGTTTACAGCAGAACTGTGGTATCCTGGATATTATGGCCTGACTCGAATCTCATTTCAAACTTCCCCTCATTCTTTGTGTGGCACATGGCTGTCATCTCCTTTATGAAGTAGTACTTGACTTGCTTTCTCCATATTTTTTACAGCTTCTGGAGGATTTTCTGTCCCAATTATGAATTTTCTCACAGCATATTCTTCTCCACAGCCACAGGTTTTTCTTGTTCAGACACATCTATTGTAACACTTAGTAGAATTCCTCATGGGAAGGGCCACCATGCCTGATCTTTCTCCATGTCCCCAAGGGTGTGGTGCAAGGCCTAGAATATGGTAATGTTGGAAACAATAACTAGCATTTGCTGAATGGTTGAAAAAGCCAGGTACTCTCCTAAGCTTTTAACATGGATTAACTCATTTGATCTTCACACCACCTCTCTGAGGTAGGTATTAATGTAATTTCCATTTTACAGATGAATAAACCAAGAAAACATACCATTAAGTGACTCATCTGAAATAAAGGGCAGAATTCAGACCTAGGCAGTGTGGCTCCAAAGCTCATGTTCCTAGTTACTGCCCAGTATTGTCTTATGTGGGGTTCTCTGGAGGAAGACATGGAGTTACAGGTTGGAATGTGGAATGTCTACTAGAGATCAACACCTGAGAGGAAGCAGGATGGAGAAGAGGAAGAAGTCAAACTGGGCAGAGCTGGTGACAAGTGCTGGAGCGGATATTGCTCATTAGAGTTGATCTGACCTGCGCTCAGATAACTGGACCTTTATATCCCCACTTTGCCTTGTCTCCAGATATGGGCTTCTCTGAGAAAGATGTGACCCTAGCGAAGCAGCTCCTTCCACCTAATAGAGACCCTGATGCTGCCGACAGCTGGAGGCTGTCTATTTATCACATCCTCCATGGATAAGTCAGAAAGTTCCTCCTTGAAGGCAATCTGGATAGCTCATATCCATGACTATCATATATAACAGATGGCCTGTCAGAGGAAACATCATAAACATTGGCTAAATTAACAGAAGTTTTATTAATTATAATAACTATAGTAATGGCTATAACTTATTAAACAGTTATTATGTACTATTTAAAATTGGCTATAATTGAGCCATTAATCATCATTAGAATATACTGAGGTCAATACTATATTACATAACCTCATTTTACTAATGATGAAATAGAGATCTACTGTTGTTGAGTAACTTGTTCAGTGTTATGTAATTAGTAAGTAGGAGAGCTAGGAGCCTCTCCCAAGGCCTTCTGACACTGGAGTCTACACTCTTGACTTCTAGGTTAGTGTATGTATCTTCCAACTCAATTGCTGTGAGCTTTTCTATAGCAGACACCATATCTTCTTCAATTTTATGACTTTCAGCACCTAGTAATGCCTGACACATGGTATATATTAAATATACATTTGTTGAATGAATGATAAGTTGGTCTTCCATTAAAAAAAATCATGGTTTTGATAGAAACTAATGAAATGATTTAATAACTTTGTGACTTTGATTAGAAGCAACTGAGTATTTAATAAGGCACATTAAAGCCATAAATCTTTATTTATTTAATAAAACTTGTCAAAGCTAAGAGTTGTTAGTGGAAACAACAGGAAGAACACACATGTGGAGTGTGCACAAGTGGCTAGCATATTGAGTAAATTAATCAAGATGGATGAGAGCCCACATGCTGTGTGGCAAGAACATTGGCCTAGAATTGAGGTTTTAACTTCAGGCATTTCACTAATGTTCAGTTTGCTTCAATATTCTCACTTCTGAAATGAAGGTATTGTAGAAGATTCTTAAGTTTCACTTAATACTCAAATGCTATGATTCTGTAAAAAATAATATGGAAGTGAAAGCTGACATTCTGTGAAGCAACGGAGATCAGAACCAGACCTAGTGGGTGGTAGACACAGCAGGAAGATATTAGTTGAATATGATACAGGATATTCTAAAGAATATCTCTGTGAGGAAGTGATTCCTCCTTTATTAGAAGTGTTTAAGTGAAGGCTGACCATGGTCAGGAGTGCTTTAGGCAGACTCTGTGTTGAGTCAAAGGCTGAATGAGATGACTTCGAAGGTCAACTAAATCTCAGAGCTTGAAAATATAAAAGGCAAAGATGAAATTCCAGATATTAAAAAGTGTCAGAAAGTAGAGTAGGAAATTATACTGAACAGTGCTTAAGACAGAGTAGCTGCTTGGGGAATATTTGTTGAATGAATGAATATTCACATCTATTTAATAATGATCAGTGCTTAAAATTAGGGTTGAATGTAATTAATACATGCAGTTTTGGGTAGTTTGAGGTAGAAATGAGATAATCAGCATAAAGGTGTTTTGCAAGTTTTTAATGTTATAATTTGGGTTCCCTAAAAAACAGAGCCTGAGGCAAGAACTTAGGTACAGATAATACATTTGCATTCTTAGTAATCAGATAAGGGTGAATCAAAATCTCTGAGAAGGTATGATAGATCCTAAGGTGAAAGTAATCATGGCAACTATTCTTCACTGTTTAGTAATTTTCTGTGAAGGGGAAATATTTTTAATTTTGTTTTCTGATTGCTATTGCCAAATATGTCTGGCACAAAATAAGATACTGAGTAAACTTCTGGTGAATGAATATGTAAGCATTATCTCATTAGTTTATTATAACAGCCTAGATTTCTAGATTACTATTAGCTTTTTCTTTTCTAAGGAGGAAATGAAGACTAAGATAGGTTATGTAAGGAACCAAAGTGCTCCCAGTTAGAGAATGATGGAACCAGAACTCCAACAAAGCTCTGCTAACTACAGGTTGTCTGTGCTTTTCATTTTGTTTGCCTTCCAAAACCCAATTGTGACGCAGGTTAGATCTGAGGAGTGCAGAGATTTTTTTAAAAAATTAATAAAATGCAACTATTCCTAATGCTGTATTTAAAAGATTGGAACTTTGCAATCCTAGCCTTAGAGAACACAGACAATATAGAGTTGCAGGAAATCCTTGGTCCTGAGAGATTTGGACCACACTCCAGACTTTGACGTTCTGCACTATTCTCACAGCTGAACAAATAGGACATATATAATTGTCAAGCCCACCACTGATTTTATGAATTAATTCTTGGGATTTATGGTATTTTGCGCTCTCTTTTCAAAGCACCCTACAACCGTTAATTATTTAAGCCTCCTTACATCCCTCAGAGGAAGGACAGGGATGTTATTCTGCCCTGAGCCTGCGGGGAGGTGGAAGTCTTGAGAGATAGAATAGCAGTGGTTACCAGATTACAGGGAAGGAGGGATCAGACTGCACCTGAATGAACTTGAAGGGTTTTATTATGGAGGAAATCCTGCCGGGGAGACAAGACAAGGGCTCCTCTTGTGGATTTTTGAGTCAGAAGATGGGAGTGCAAAGACTATTTTTGATAGCTAATGATAAGATAATAGCTATCATTTATTGAATACTTACTATGTAGCATGTAGTATGCTATGCCATTTCCAGTTTTTTCATTTAATTTCATAAGAGGAATGTTATGAATGTTAGATAATGATGACAAAAATACAGCAGCTACCATTTATTGAGAACTCATTCCATGCAGGCACTTTACACGTCTTGTCTCTTTAGATTCTCACAGCGACCTCATAAAGCATGTATTATTATTCCTACATTACAGAAGGGAATTAAATAACCCAAGTCACTTACTCGATACATAACAAAACTAGGATTTGAATCTAGGACTTTCTCTCCAGAGCTCGGGTTCTCTCCATTTTGTTCTACTGGCAAATCATTGGCTTTTTCTGAACCACAGTTTCCTCATTTATAAAATGGGATGTTAATATCTATATTACAGTATATGATGAGGATTCTTTGTGATAATATTCCTGGCAACCACTTAAGGATGTGTTAGAAAGATCATGAGTTTTCAGGCAAGAAAAACCTAAGTTTGAATTTCATCTAAATATTTAATAACTATAACATCTTATATTAGTTAACTTTGCTTTCTGAACCTCAATTTCTTTATCTGTAAAATGGGGATAATAATATCTACCTTGCATATTTTAGCAAAAATTAAATGAAAAGATGCGTACCAAGTGCTTACTTTAGTGCTTGGCACAAAAAGGTTCAATATAAGTTGTTTTATTTTCCCTTCTCTTCTAATTTTAAGATTAGGCATTGAGATGTTGGGTAACTTGTAGCAAGTATAACTAACCTGTATTTTAACTCTGGAAGAATGGCTTGAGATTTGGAGTGCTAAACAATAATAAGTACAGAATAATAATGGTAATGTTGCTTGGATATTCATAGTTTGCACATGAGTGCTCACATGTATTATCTCATTTTATCATAAGAATCTACTGGAGTAGACAAGGAATAGATATCATTTCTTCTTCATTGGGAGGTTGTAGCATATAATAACTGAGAGCATGAACTTTGAATTAAGAGCGATATGGATTTGAATTTTAGATCTGAATTTTGAGCCTGAATTTCTGAATTTTCTTCACCAGTAAAATAGGAATAAAAATAACATTTCATCAGATTATTGTGAAGATTAAAAGAAATAATGTAAACAAAGCACTTCATATTGCATTGAATACATGTTAATAGCTGTAAGTTAGTCTTCCTTGTTTTCCTCCTTTTCTCTTCCGATAAATATTAGGAGATTATATCTATCTCTCTAGTGAACTCAGAGATCATGATGTGAAAATAGATAAGACTCCATGACGCTTTGATGATGAGAGAGGAATCAAGGATCAGGGAAAGTTCAGGTTTGTGGCAAGTCTTCAAGGTTGAATTTCTTCATCTAAATAATGAAAATAATATATAGAAAGTGCTGTGTAAAGTGATGTGTAATATTTTTGTTACCTGTGGAATAAAGTGCTTTATTTATTTATTTTTCTGTGCTCTTTCTATTATATCCAGGAGCGAACTATATACAAGTAAGCTTAGCATGAGACAGCCCATTTCCCAAAGTACAGAGGACAGAGATTAAATGTACATGACTGGATGTCTCTAATTCATGTGATGTTATACTCATCACATGCTAATTAGTTTTGCCCTCTCTATTGGTCTTTGACCATCTAATCCTCAGGTCCATTCCTCATTTTTCCCTGATTACCTTTATGTTACAGAAGCTCCTGGCGCCTGAAGTCTTTGTTTCCTAGGCTCTGATACCAACCTGCCAGCTTCTGACTGGGTTTCCCCAAGGGCTGGACTGGCGAGAGATTGGAGGGTGGGAAAAAGGAAAAAGGCAAGGTGTTTCATCTCTCTGTTTGTCTTTTATCTCAAACCGACACTTTATCTTTTCCACGGCCCCTGGTTCATGATAATTCCAGTTTCAACCAGGTGACCCTGACTCTTGGGCATTTTGCTTTGTCCTTCCAGTCCAGGAGCAGTAGCAACTTCTAGCCATTGTGAACCTCTGAGTGCCTCATGGTCTCCTGTAGCTTTTCACTCATCCATTACCTGTGCAACCAGCTTCTTATATTAAATTCCTCCTGTTTTAGACACTTAGAGTAGTTTCATTTAATAGGTGACATCCTGAGTGATATATATACACACACTTAGGCCAAATTTTATTAATGATCAAATAGCATTCTTTCAACATGCAATATTTTCACATAAATAAGCTTTGAAGCTTTAAAACACATCATTAAAAGAAAATATCCTATCAATATAAGCACATTTCACACTATAAACAAACTTAGAATAGTCTTCATTGTGATTTAGCAGTAAAATTAATTGTAATTAATTGAAAAATTAATTGTGATTTAGCAGTAAAATTAATTGTAATTAATTGAAAAATTAATTGTGATTTAGCAGTAAAATTAATTGTAAATTTTTTCAACTTTATTTTTTCAGCTGACTGAGCTTTAGAGCTGAGATAAATGTTGTCACTTAGTATTCTTTAAATAGTTTTTAGCTAGTTCTAATTTAAAGAAAGAACATTCTTCAGTAGAGACAAGGACAGGGATTACCAAAATATAAAATAAACAAATAACATACTTTGGAAACTCTTTCCATTATGTCATAGTATTACATGCTCTTTTGGCAAATTTATGGATAGTTTTAATTTTTTTGATTTCACTTGGTAATGGTTTGACACAAAACAGTGATATCATTGGCAATAATTCTGTTACATTGCTTGAAAATTTATTTGGCATCTTCTCTCTGTTCCTTACAACAGACTATTTTTCCAAGATAATATTATTAGTTGATTTATTGATGCACTTATTGTTTTATTTAAAAAATTATGAGATAACAACTATATTTTCTTTAAAAAACAAAAATATTTAGATAGGGAACAATTTTTTGATAAACCTTTTTTGAACATTATTGAAGTTATCAATCTATTTAAAAAATAATTTATTCAGGTGAAGTTCACATAACAAAATTAACCATTGTAAAGTGAACAATTCAGTGGCATTTAGTATATTCACAATGTGGAGCAACTGTCACTTCTATTACTGAAATATTTCCATCACTACAAAATAAAACTCTTTACCCCTTAAAGCAGTTTCTCCCCATTCCAGCTCCTGAACCACTTTATATTTCCAGTAGCAATGTATAAAGCTTCCAATTTTTCTACATCTTTGCCAACATTTGTTATTTTCCACTGTTGTTATTATTTTTTTATAGCCATCATAGTGGGTGTGAAGTGGTACCTCACTGCGGTTTTAATTTGCAATTTCCTAATGACTAATGATGTTGAGTATCTTTTCATGTGCTTGTTGGCCATTTGTAGATCTTTGGTGTAGTGTCTATTTAAGTCCTTTGCCTCACCTCCCCCCACCCCCACTTTTTGTCTTTTTAGAGTTTTTAAAAAAATCTATTCTAGCTACTAGACTCATCAGATATATAATTTGCAAATATTTTTACATATTCTATAGGTTGTTTATTTTCTTGATAATGTCCTTTGATACACAGAAGTTTTAATTTTGATAAAGTTCTATTTATCTATTTTGTTGTTGTTGTTGTTGCTTATGCTTTCGGTGTCATATCTGAGAATCCATTGCCAAAATCGATCTACTTTTAATGTTTGTAAATTTTTTTAATATGTTTTTTTATTTCATGTACAATTTGATATATATTTATTTCAAAGCAGTTTTAAATTTATTGATTCATTTGATCCTTTTAACAATGCTGTGAGGTATATAAAGCAATGGTGATTATACCCATCTGTAAGATTAAATAAACTATGAACTTGAAGGAGGAAAACTGTCAAAGTATCATGGATGGTAAATAACAGATGTAAGATACAAATGCCAGCTGTATAACTGCCATCATGTGTCCCGTCCCATTCCAACATCTTGCTCCACAGAATGCCTCAATGTTTGCTGAATTATGTGAAACTGGGAATGGAAGAAAAGAAAACCAACACTTGCTGTGTTCTTACTATGTACAAGGTTTTTAAAAAGTACTTCTGCATGCATCATCACACAGTTCTCACACCATTCTACAGGCAGATGTTGATATTCTGATTTAAGATGAGGAAAGTGAGGCTCAGAGAATTTGTAATGTCCAGTGAAGCATAGAGATAGCCAGTCGCAGAGCTTTTGTTCAGTCCCAAGTCAGCTTGACTCTGTGATAATCTAGCACTTAGTGGAGAGCCCAGTGGCAGGGTATTGTTTCGAAGACATATAATAATGAATAAAACCCCAAAATGAAAAGTCATATTCGAATTTTTATTCTAGATCCCCAGAAGTCTGTTTAATGAAATCTGAGCATCTGTTTCTCACTCTTGCACCTCATCTGCTTAAATGACAAGCCTTGATCGCCGCCCCCCCCCCCTTTTTAATAACTCCTTCAACTGGTGTCCTTGACAATATTAAACATCCGACCACAGAAATGTGGAACCATTTCTCCACAGCTTCAGCCTCTAGGCTCAGCTTGGCCAGATCCTGTGGTACAGCCTCTCTCAGCTACCACGGATCTTCATCTGGTGTTTAACAAATCATGCCCCCTGGCCCCTCCCTCCTCTCCTGCCTGCCCTTGGCACACAGACAGGAAATTAAGGACTAAGAGAAATTCACCTCTGACCTTTAATTCACTTTTTAATAAAAGCATTCAGTCATTTGCATGCTTTATACCAGACACAAGGGAGAGCTGACTTAATGGCCCTTTGAAGAAAAATCCATCCGCCCTCATGCACTGGCATTTTTTCAGTGTATCAGTCCTCAAAGTCAATTGCTGGCTCAGAGCATGCCCATGTTAGGACCTGGCCCAGTGTCTAACACATAGTAGGTCTTCATAAATATTGACTGTGCTCAATGAACATAAGTTTTTCTTGAAAAGTGAATGATAATGCTCTTATCCTACATAATTAACAAAATAAATTAGTAGATGGAATTGTCCTAATTTTATATTTTTCTCCTATTAATTGTTCTTGAACTATTGGTAATTTTGATGTGATCATTTGTATTAGACATGCTTCTTGATGTTTTGAGAAAGAAACTCTTGAAACTGACTTGAGAAAACAAAGGGGAAATTTATTAGCTTACTTACCTGCATTGGCTGGACCCAGATTATCTTTAGTGACCTGCCTCACTCCTTGTCTTGACCCTCTTTCCTCTGACTGGCTTCATTCTCAAGCAAATTCATATGGCAGCGAAATGGCCATTGGCATCTTCAAATCAGGCATATTTTACATGGCCAATATACATGGTAATTTCAAGTGAAAGACAGAGATGTTGTTCTCATAGTGTAACTCAGGGGTCCCCAATTGCCAGGCTATGGACTGGTACTGGTCCATGGCCTGTTAGGAACCAGGCCTCACAGCAGAAGGTGAATGGAGGGCCAGCAAGTGAAGCTTCATCTGTATTTGCAGACGCTTCCCAGAGCTAGCATCACCACCTCAGCTCCACCTCAGATCATCAGGCATTAGATTCTCATAAGAAGTCTGGTCCCTGGTGCCAAAAAGGTTGGGACTGCTGGTCTAACTCAAATCTTGGGACTGCTCATCTCTAGGCCAATATAGTGGCCAGGGTGCTGTTATATTTTCGTTCGTTGAAGGGTCACACGGCCACCCTGGAGCCAGGAGTGGGGATCAGTCCTCCTTGAATGATATGGACTGAGACTGGAGTAAGGAAGTTCTCAAAGGAAAACTGGTCTGACACACACAGATGCTGAAGGAAAGGAAAATGAATAGGCAAAACAACAAATGTCTACCACATATCTTTTTGTACATGATCATATGATCATTTAGGAATTATAAATTTGTTACACAAAATTATAAGTAATTTCTTGGTGTTAGGCAAAAACCATATTATTTTCAAGCATTCTACAATTGGAGCAAAAGATGAATTTCAAATTAGAATAAACATTCAAAGAGCTTCTTTTGAAGCCGCTTTTACAACATATGAGTAAATGCTGTAGTTGGCTACATTGATATTTTTACTTAGTCCAATGCATTGTTTATTTTCAACCTTCTCTACTACTCATTGACAGCCCATTATGTGGCAAACATGGTATCTTACATTGAGAATAAAGTGTTAAAAAAGAAAAATATTTTTGTCCTCATGGAGATTATAACCTGGAGAAGCTTATGTTACAACTAATTAACTCATAACTTGTGACTTACTAGAGGTTTGAACTAATGCAATGGAGTTGTTACATTTGCAAAAAATAAATATGTAAATATATCCATTTTAAATAAGAAGAAGCCTCTTTGAATAGTTTAAATAATAATTATTTGCTTGGATCTGTGTTAGACACTTTGTACTGATGATATTGATGATCACCTTCATCCTTAAAATCATTCTGTGGTTCTCCTCCATAGATGAAGTGAGAGAAATTGGCCCATGGTCCACAACAAGAGGATGGAAGAGCTAGGTGTTCACCTAGGTCTGTTTTAAGCTTTGCAGAGACACCATGCCTATAATGGATGATCTATGACTTTTCTTATGTCATGGTCATTAGTCACACCCAGAAATATATACACATGTATAGTTTGCTTCTAGAACCCATTGGAAAAAGTTCTCAAGACCTTCTGGGAAAGCTGTGATGACAATATCATTAGTCTGGTTCCTTGTGCCCTTTACAGATTCTCTGTTCCTTCCCCAGGCTTCTCATCTTTGTTTCTTCACCCCTAGGACACTACAAGTATAGAAAAGGAAGTGTGTGTATGTGTGTGTGTGTGTGTGTGTGTGTGTGCGCGCGCGCGCGCTCATGATTGTTGTAGGGCGCTGGTGGAAGGCTGCTGGCCTCAGGACCTTTGAGTAGACTATAGGAAAGGAACTTGTGGCCTACTAGGGGAGTCCATGGAGAGAGAGAGTATGCTGCCCAGTGGGAAAAGCATTGAATTTAATCTTGGCCCTACCATCTAGGAATTGTAGTTACATAATATCTCAGATTATATTTCCATTACTAAAAGTGGGAATCCACTTCTGACACTTTATACATCCCAGATGTTTTGTAACAATCCAATGAAATTGTACCTATGAAAATTGCTTTGAGAAGTGTAAAAAGTTGTAATTTGTAAGGCTTTATTTTGTATCTCACTGCCCCTCTCAATATTCCCCTGCTTGCCCTCTCTCATACACATACCTCGAGATTTCCAGCACTCCAGAGGTGGCATAGCTCATGCTTAGTGTAAATACAATTTTTCTTTCATTTTCCATTCCTTAATTTATTCTTATCCATAAACTATTTCCTCCCAGATTCCTCATGTTCTAGATACTGTGCTAGAGATAAGGGAGGAAGCATAATTTTGGGGAAAGAGTACAAAGCCTGGACTCAGATAAGTTATGAATCTGGAATTCTCTTTCTCTGGTTGATTGTACAATTTTAAGATAGTCAACTAACCTCTCTAAGTATTCAGTTTTTTCATCTCTAAAACAGGAATAATTTTCATGATTTATAGGGGCTTTATTGAGTGCTAGAGGGAACACGTGTTTCAATAAATTAGCCTTTATTTTATTCAAAATGTTTTCCCTGCCATCTAGAGTTCACAATTTAGAAGTTGACATAAGACATTTTCAAGATTATTCTAAATGAGGGGAAAGATTAAGTAGCTGAGAAGAGCCAGTCTCTCAGTGGATGAGTAGGACATGACTTAACCAAAGGCACCCAGTTGGTACTGGTAGAATCCAGTCTTGAATCCAAATTTCTTAGGAAATTTCTGAGAAGGTAGACATGTTTAGATTTACTAAACTATCGTTTGAACCTTGACTGAAGAAAATTTCCTGAAGTACTGAATTTGCAAGAGAAAAAGTGAGCTGAGAAATCTCATATCTATTTTAAGGAGCATATGCGTAGTACTAGCGGGGATGAAAAGTATGGCTTATTTTTTCCTTAAAAAAAAAAAAAGTTAAATGTATTGCAGGGAATTGGAAGGGCCAGAAAAGGAGCATTCTGGCACCAAGAAGCTGTTTGATTTTACAACAAATGGTTAATCTAAAATTACTCTAGGGCCCTTTGATGGTCTTGTCCTGGCTTGCTGGGGGTGCAGCCTTTAAGTTAGTCAGCATGGCACAGTTGTATCATTTCAGATAGCAGACATTATCTCCATTACACAACAATCCCACTACAATCAGCCTCTCTTGACCTTTTTTTCTGCTTCCCCCTCACCCCTCTATCAAATATCCACAGTGTGTTTATATTTACCTCTGCTTGGCCCCATGTTGTTCATGGTTATGTTCTTGAGAGATCACCTTGAGAGTCATCATAAAGCAACTGAAATGAGGTTTCAGTGCCCCTCTGTAGTAGACTGAACAATGGCCCCCAAAGATATCAGATTCTAATCCTTGCAATCTGCAATGTAACCTTGTTTGAAAAAGGATTGTTACAAATATGATTAAGTTAAGGATCTGGAAACAGCCTAGGTTATCTGGGTGAGTCCCAAGTACAATAAAAAATGTCCTTATAAGAGAAAGGCAGAGGTACATTCAACACAGAACTAGAGGAGAAGGCAGCATGACTACTGAGACTGGAAATATGTTGGAGCGATGTAGTGGCAAGCCCAGAATGCCAGCAGCCACCAGAAACTGGAAGAGGCAAGGAATGGATTCTTCCCTAGTGAGTCTGGAGGGAGTATAACCCTGCCAATGCCTTGATTTAAAGTCTGGTCTCCAGAACTGAGAGAATACATTTCTGTTGTTTTAAACCACTGAGTTTGTGATCAATCGTTTCAGCAGCCAGAGGATATTTATACACCCTCCATCGCCTTTCCCCTGTCATTCAACTATTCTGAATACTACTGTGAATGTTTAAATTTTATTGTAAATAAGTGATCTTATAAAATAAGCCTATCCACATTTTAGGAAGTCATGAGAGACATGTTATAGTAGGTCAGAATTGGAAGGGTCCTCAGAGACCACCCAAATTTCTCATCATAAATACGAGGAAACTGAGATGCAGAGTGAGGGTACTAGCCCAAGACCATTCAGTAAGTTGGTGGTGTAGCCAGGACCTAACCCAAAGTCCAAGCTTCCTGTTTTGGTCAAGTGCTTTGTCTATCACAGATAAGAGGGCATAAGTATGAGGATTTCTGGCTCAGCAAGGAGATAGGAAAGAACCTATTTAAACCTACTTGAAGGATGTGTCTTTTTAAAAAAAGAAATTGTAGATTGGCCCCTCAACTCTTGTTAACTAAACCTAAGAAACATTTAGGAGACTAAAGAAGATAACAACCTTTTTTTTTTTTTTTCAAGAAACAGACATGATTGACTTTGTCTGACTTAGAAAGATATTCCTGGAATACGGTTGTAGTTAGGTGTGTGGGCTCTGAAATCTTAGGACCTGCCAGAATTCTGTCTCTGCCGCTCAACAGCCCTGGTCAAGTTTCTCTCTGGGAATCTCAGTTTCCTTATCTGTAAAATAGAGGAAATAACAGACTTGTTTGAGATTATTGTCAGGATTAAATGAGATACTGTATATAAAAGTGCCTCCCCTAGTACCTGACAATTATTAGAGGCTCCATCAATGTTAGTGAGTGTTTTTGTTTCATCTTATCAAGTGAAAAAGTAGATCGAAATAGAGTAAATAGCATTTTATCTTTTAAAAATGTTTTAATTGGTTATTTTACAATGACCCCAGAATTTTTACAGTAATCAGGAAAAAACAGTAAAGACGAAAATCAGGTCTGATTCACAGGGAATGAAGCCTGTTGTGAGGCACTGGGGTCTCTGGTGCAGCAGCTGCTGAGGCTGTTATCAGACTCCCAGAGCTGATGGGAACCACCTGAACTCTCTTCTGGGAAATGCATGGCTATAAATGTTCATTTACATAAATATGAATAGATAAATAAGGCCAAAGACTGCTTGATCCTGGAAGAGTGAGGTGAGCCATTCCTATAACCCTAACTCCAGGTTACACATGGTCTGATGCTGTTTGGAGGGCTTAGAGACGGTGGTCAGGAAACATGGACTCCAGCCCCAGTCCAGCTGCTCCCAGCATATGTAACTTGGGCAGGTCACCTCTCGTCTGTTTCCTTATTTAACACACAATTTTGTATGAGGCTCAAATGAGGTACAGGATATAAAAGTACTTAGTAAACAGAAATCAGGTCAAAACAAGATGCTATTAAATATCTTAGCAATTACCAAGCTCAACTGAGTATACCTTTGTCATATATTTCAATTCTGTTCATTCTGTTCCAATTTTCACTACTGTAATGCTTGTTCTCTTAGTTCTCTCTTATCTGTTAATATCTTAGCTGGTCTCCCTAATTCTTATGTGGCTTATCTCCACCTATTCTAACAGACTAATACGCCTTAAGCACACCTTCTGTCATGATATTCCACCAGTACATTTATCTCTATAGCTCCCTGTCACCTACAATGTGAAATGGTTGGGAAAACAAGAAGAAGGAAAGTGTTTATCAAAGTACAGAGATGTCTATTTTAACTACATAACCCTGAAAAAGCTGTGAAATTTGTTTTCCTGGTCCTGGTGTTGGGATACCAGTCTCCAGCCCCTAGAAGGGAACATCTTGTGACCCACCCAGCTGGAAACAGAGGCTCTGGATCTCTTCCCTTGCCTCTGGTTCTGTTCCTGGATCCTAGCCCCCAATTTAGACATAACTACAAGTGGCTTACATCGATTGACCAGCTGCTGATCTCTTGGATATGTTTTTGTACTTATTTTCTGGTGACCTCTGATAAGTCTTCTCGTTGATGAGTTGACACTCTCTGGCCCTTTCCAGACTTCTCCATGAGAGGGAATGGTTTGTTCTTTCACTCTATACATGTATTAAGTGTCTAATAAGTATTAGAGACTGTGCTAGCTAGCTGAATAGTATCCCTGCCTTCATGGGACTTATATATTAGCAAAGAAAAAATAGTAATTAAAAAATTTGTAAGTATGGCAAGTAAATAAGAAGAACAATATGCTATGGAAACATAAAAAAGTGAAACCCCTCACTTAGGTAAGGGTGTCAGGGAAAACCACTTTGAGAAAGTGACATTGAACTGAGACTTAAAGACGAATTAGAGTCAAAGAATCAGCATGTGGGAAGAAATGAAATTTAGCAATGTCTCAAAAGTACCCTCTTGATTCTTCTGGTTCATCCCCCAGAATGTTTATTGGTACCAAGTTAGATAAAAATCTGGGCTGGCTGGAGGCAGTGGTTGAACATTGAACAAATATGTAGTTCTATCTCTGCCACTGTGGGCTGTGAGATATTTGGTAAGTTACTTATCCTATCTGACCCATAGTTTCCACATCTGGAAAACACAAATGATAACCCTTCGGGGTCATTGTGAATGACTAATGAAATAATGAACATGAAAGCACTTTGAAAACTGCCAACCATGTGAATGAAAGCGAGGAAGTTGATTATAGAGTATCTGACTAAGCATTGAGATGGAACAAGGAATAGAAAATGCTGAACCTATCAGGAGCCAGCCCTTTCAAAGTCTCATACTTTCTTGAAACTTCAGGAGTTATATATATGCTATGGCTACATGTGCTCTCTATATATTATTTATGGGGGAAAGAGCAGTTTTTGATTTTATCTACATGGCTAAGTTGTCCCAAAGGAGATAGCCCTCTCCCTAAATGATATCACTGAAATTCCAGTTGCTTTACTTAATGGAACCCAATGCCTCCGTAAATCTCTGGGGCTATGATGCCTATGTCCTACCCTGATAATGTATAATAACATGGGTGGATTGTCAATGCTGCACCTTTGCCAGCATAAGTCCACAACTTTCTGTCAACCTAATGGTCAATGATAGGCTGGCAGAGAACAGCTGGTTTGTTCTCTACACAAATTGCTTTGTGCTTTGAGAAACAAAACTATGTTCACTGATTCAAGTTTGGAGCCAATAGTATCAGACGTTGCATGGGCTCTAGAATGACTGTAAGCTGCTGAGAGATGTGAAGCATTAGCAATACAGACATTAGCGTTTTTTGCAGTATGATGAGATGGCATAGACATCCATGGCCTCTGATCCCTGAATGCCCACCTGTTTCTTTTGGGATCATTTATGAATGAAACACAGTAAGACTTGCACTCACAGTGACCTTCATCTGGTTAATCGTTGGTCACTTTCAGCCTAAGGTACAATTGCTCTTCTAATTGCTAGTGAGCGAGGCTGGGGTGGGAAGCCTGGCTGTTGGGTGGATCCCTGATGGTGGAGAGTGTCTGAGGATGGCAACTCCCCTACAAATTGATTGCTTAATAGCTGCAGGTATATAGGTATGTTATAAGGGTTAAATGCACTCTGCAAGTAATGCACCAGTGTGGTGCCTGATAGAGGGTGAATGTTCTATATATACGTTACCTATTAGTTACCTATTAATGACTTTCACCACTGGGCATGAGAATAGGGGCTAGGCTCACTAAAGAACAAAAGGCTTTAGAAAAACAACGAAGCCCTTTTCTTTAGGATGTTTTCCACAGTGTTTCCTCATAACCTCTTTGTTTCGAACACCAGGGCTGTTTTCCTAGTTATAAAGGCCAAATCACAAGAGTAGAAAAGGGCAGGGGAGACAAGCCATCCTTGGAATTTGAAATGGCATAGGTCCAAATGACCAGTTTATGGTGTATGTGTGTGTGTGCATGCGCACATGAGTGTGTGTATTGTGCAGTGTGGTGTGTATGTGTAGTATGGTGTGTATGTGTCTGTGTTGTGTGTATGTTGTGTTGTGTGCATATGTCTCTGTGTGTGTACGTACTGAGCATCTGAAATGGGAATTTTCAGATGACTCTCAAAAGGCCATGCTTACTCTGAATTCTATGTTTTCATCGTACTAGTGTTACAAAAGGAGGAAGAGATCGAAAGGGAGGAGGAGAATCTATGGTTCTTCAAACAGTTCAGGACGAATTCTCGTGTAGTGTCTGCCATACTACATAATTTAACCTCACAAGTATCCTATGAGACATAGGTGAGTACAGTTTTATCACTGGGAACACTGAGGCTAGAAGGTGAAAGAGTTGTCCAAGGTCATGTAACTAAATAATGGGGCATGGTGTGGATAGTAAATGATAGGTATTGACCTGGTGATACGAAGTCAATCAATCAACCAGAGGGAATGAAGAAAGAGCTCAGGGAATGATGCAGTCAGAGCTTAGGGAGCTATAGTCAGAGGATGTAGTAAAAAAGATGACAGTGAGATTTACAGGCTAGTGTTAGGCCTTAGCAACCCAAGTAGAGGTCTTCAGGGAATAACATTCTTCAAAGGTCTTTTATTTTGGCCTTCTGGGAAGACTAAGGGAGAATAGGGAAATCGGCTCCCAGAAATGGATCCTTCCAAATACTCTGTATTCAACAGCAATGGGTTGGGCCAAGTGAAGAGCATTTGTGACTAAATTCCCTTGGGTGTCACTTTCCAAGGACAAGTTTTAGATTCTATATTGGACAAGAGTTTGAACTTTATTTTTTATTGTTGCGCCCGGATTTTGATTGCTATCTGAAAGGGAAACAGACAGTGGAAACTATTTCATCAAGACTGATGAGAAAAACACATTTTCTCAGTGCCTTGAATAGCAATGCTTAGTGTTTGAAGTCATTATCATAATAATAGGTTAGCTGAGAGAAGAAAAAGACAGTACAAATGACTTTTGACAGAGAGAGAGGGAAGAAAAAGATAGTCCTGGAAGTCAGACTGGGTGTTGATTGTTAGTGAGAAATTTCCACTGAACATTAAGCTCTTCCTGAAGCTTTCTTTCTGAGTCCTGCCTGGGCTGTCAGGTGGAGGAAAGTGAGTAGATGTGATTAGACATCTGCTGGATGAAGCAGATTCAGGGCTTGCAAGAGCTGGCTGGAGGACTGAATGCCTCATTAGTTCATTTATTTCTTTATTTTTTATTTTATGAATTTATTTAATCAGTTTTTCATTTGTTACATATTTTTTCAGCACTTCCTAAGTGTCAGGCTATGAGTTTAGTGCTAAGATAGCAAAGATGAAGAAATAAGATGAAACTTACAGACTAATGAAGAATAGTATAGATAATTATAGCTTGAGTGACAATGCTAGAAAGAAAGTATTGAGAAATTTCAGGAGGATGTAGAGAACAGAATATTTTGCTTAGTTGTACCTACTTTGTGCTAGAAATACAGAATGATCAGAATGTGCTTCCTCCCTTCTCCAGGCCTCACAGTCTAATGGAAAAACGTCTACTCCAGAAGGAACTTGAATCAACAACTCTAAGCCCATAGAAGATAATGTTTTTACTATTGGCAGGTCCAATGGGTAGGAGATATAATAAGACAGATCTAGATTCCATTTAACTCAAAATGTTCTAAACCTCAGGATTCAAGATTCACAATAAGAGTCTAACAAAAAGCTGGGAGACTTGCAGTGGCTGAACTTGATGTCTCTTGATCCAGTGTCTTTGGATCTGCTGGGTAGGTGGCATTGCTCTTTACTGAGGTGAAGAATGTTGGATGGGGAACAGATGTTGGAGGAAAATGTTAAGTTTAATTTTGGACATATTTAGTTGGAGATGCCTGAAAGACATCCAGGTGAAGATGTTAGGGAGCCAGTTGTAGATATGAGACACAAAATAAGAAGAAAATGTAGTCTGTGGATATAATTTGGAAGTTGTTATTGTGGAGGAGATTATTGAACCAAGGATGAAATCATCTCAACAATGGTTACAAGGGTAGTCAATGAGTTTTGCAAGTAACTCCTCAGGACTTAAGAATGGAATAACAAGAATGCTGGCTAAAATGAATACTTAAGGAATCCTGCAGTTCATTTTATGCAATTATTGGCATTGGCTCTTGACTCAAAAGGAACTATTTGGTCACCAACTCAACTCCTACTTGATGCAATAATCCAACCCATAGCATCTCTGTCTTAGACTGAATACCAATCATAGGAAGCCTTGTAATCATTGCTGGACAACATAGTTTTGTGCAAAAAGAACAGGTTTCTGGTCACAGACTACACTACATTTAAGTCCTAGATCTGCCATTTAAACTATACTCCCATCAAGTCTCATTGCGTTTTATCTATCAGACCATGCTAGAAGACCTTGTTTAATGTAGAGCTATTCAAACAGTAGGTCTGGTCTAGTAATTTCATGATTTTATCAACCAAAGAACAAGGCTAATCTAGGATTTCTTGATTTTCCTGAACTCATGTGAATTTCTAGTGACTACATTTCCTTTTTTTTTTTTTGTCAACACAAAACATCTTCTAAATTTATTTTATTAACATGTCCAATTTTGTGTAATTTCTTGGTGACAACAGTGTCCTTTATAAAAATAATGGGCTTTACCATATCACAGAATTATTTTTAATCAGTTCGTATAGAACTGAGTTGTCACTCAGTTGAAACCCTCATTTCCCAGGAGGGGAGGCCCATACTCCAGAAATTAGGGACACACTCAGGGCAAACAGAGAGTTTGTAGCAGAGCTGGAACTGCCATGTCGGGCCCTGTGTTTCATCTTGAGTGTGTCTTGTCTGTCTGCTGACTAAACCCATTCCCCTGTTTCTAAGGAAAGACATTGGGAGATATATGAATTGGAACTTTTTACAAGTCAATCTGGTATTACAACACTGCCCTCTGATGAGTTAAGTGCAAATGAATCAGAACCAGATGGGCGAATTTTCCAAAAAACAATGTGTTTAAAAGTGGAGGAGAAGAGAAATTTTCGGCAGAGCTCTCAAAGATCTCTGGCTACATCAGATGTCTCACTTTCAGATATCCCCCAAACTACCACCTGGAGAAAGAAAAAAAAAAAGCTTGTGCTGCAAGGGGAGGCAGGGCAGACAGGGGTAGAGATTATGCTCACAGTCCTATAACTAGCATGGCTGTCTTCAGCCCTCGTTTTCTCAGAGGTCATTCTTGGCAGGCAAATGAGGTTTGGATGAACAAAGCAATCATAAGGAATCAATTCTGGAGAAAAATCCAGGCTTAGACTTTTAACATGCATTTCTCTTGGACTGTTATGAGATTCATATTTTCAGATTCAACTGAAGTCTCTTGAGTACTTATTAAGTGCGAGGTTTTGTGTTAGGTACTCATGTGGTTCTTTTCTCACTTTGTCAATCCAACGAAGTTGTGAGGTGGCAGGATCATGAACAAGTGAGTGATCTCATCAGGCTCAGAGATATAAAATGACTTGTTTAAGGCCACACAGCTAGGCAACAACAGAACAGTGCTGTCTGACACAGTGGCCACTAGTTGCATGTGGCCACTTGAACTTAAATGTTAATTCTAAATAAAATTAAAAACTGAGTTTCTCAGGTGCTCTAGCCACATTTCAAGTGATATATTCTCACACATGGCTAGTAACTATCATATTGGACCACAGCCATAGAACATTTAAATCATCGCAGAAAGTAATATTGAATAGTGCTGCTATGGAGCCTGGGTTTCAACTAATACCTTTATAACGAAGCTCTGTGCTCTTTACATGGTATCAATCTGAGTTGTCTCACATAATATAGGCTTCTAAAATAGAAGACAGTTCTTCCTACGCACAACTAAAACCGTTCTACTAAAAACTTTCTCCTCTTCACTTAGGATAGAGCATACACTAAGACTCAGGCTGATTCTTTATGAAACCTACTCTGTCCTTTATGTGGCTTCTGTGGAACAGCTATGAATCAGGAGTCAGATGGGAAGGGATGAGAATGTGAAACGGGTGTACTGTGCCCTCCTTGGACTCACACATATTTCAAGGACATCATAACGCTGTGGCAGAGGCTGTTGCCAAGAACCGTGTTAACACTCAGCCAAGTTAGAAAGAAATACAAAGGGAATCAGCATGGTTGAAAGAGAAGATAGTGCAAATTTGGCCGGAAAATTTTGGGTCTAAATTTTATAGCCATATGGACTTGGGCAAGTTGTGAAGAGGAATGGTGCCAACTCCCCTATAGGCATGTGAGGATTTAAATATGTTAGTATCTGTAAGACACTTAGTACAGTGTCCGATGCATAGTGGGTGTTCCACAAAATGAGGTACCTTGGCCAGTCATGCCTTCCTTTCCTGGTAGGAGTTACCACCCATTTATCAGTGTTCAAAAGAGCAATCTGATTTTGATGCTTTCCTTTCATTTTTAAAGCTGTCAGGAAAACCGCTGATATTGTTCTTTACAATATATATGAATTACAGCAACCTTCCCAGAGTGACATCTTCCTTTTTAGTTTTTTTTGCATTTTCTAATCTTATAAAAGCAAGCATCTCTATTTCTCTATTTTAATCTCATATTAGGATAGGTTTGAGGTTGGGTAATCAGAGAATGACATCAGATTTACTTAGGCAAAGCCAGTGAATTTTAATCCTGGAATATTTCCCTCTGCTATTATTTATTTGATTATATGTCATCATCATATTTCATCCTACAAAGTATTTGCAACAGCTTGCTCACTATGGCAATACTAGAATAGGAAAGTAGAAATTTAAAATATTTAATATTCAGAACCTGGGAAAATAGAAATTAAAATATGAAGTTAAGATCAAAAAGAATAATGTAATCTTGAAATGTAGATCATAATTTACCACATTGAAATGATGAAATTGTATAATTCACATAATTAACCAGTCGTAATTAGTCAATAATATAATGTTCATCCCTTATGTTTGACTAACACTTTATGGAGTAATTCGCATTACTTGCCACATGAGAGAGGTTTTGTGACTATTTCTTGAGTGGTATGAGGAAAATGAAAGTCTAAGAGCTAAATTATTTGTGAAGGTCACCCAGCTACTTAATGGCAGAGCCTGTATCCAGGCCCTATGTCTCCCAACTCTAATTCATTGACCTTTGGAGTGATGACAACTCATATTTATTCAATACTAAAAATATAAAAGGCTCTTTTATTTCCAGACTACTTTCACAGAGACGCCAAACAATCCTGGGAGGTAGGCATTGTTACCCCGTATTACAGGTGAGAAGTGACTCACACCATGTGACATAGCTTTCATGGAATACAATCAGTATTTGAATTCTAGTAGCTTCACTTCAAGTCCAGTGTTTTTTCCACCACAGCCCAAGTATTTCTTTTTCACACTGTTCTCACAGGAGCAAAAGTAAAATAAAAACAGAAATGTAATATTTCTCAATCCAGGCATCTCCCCATGATACAAAAACAAAACAAAAACAAAAACAAAAAACCAAGGGAAGTTCCCTTTGGTCAATAACTTTTGCAGTCTCTTGAAACAAATATTTTCTTTTGTTAAGGGATGTTTAAGTTATGAGTGCTCATTCAGGGCTGATTCTAGACTGAGCTTATGTGTCTTGGTGTATAGAACGTGTGGAAAGGATTCAAGAAACGGGCATGGCCATGTCACCAGGGTTGCTCAGTGACTCCATTAAATCAGCTCTTTCCAATTGGCTATTTCCTTTCTTAAAGACACTATTAGGAAGGGGTGTGCTGATATGCCCTGTGTGTGTGCGTGTTGTGTGTGTATCTCAGTGTGTACGAGGGGGATTTTTTTCCAATGTGTATTGGGTGTTTTATGATCTTCACAGATGTAAGACTTCATCATGATGAGAAGTGTTGGGGGAGAGGCTATTATTTGGGAGAGAGGAAGAAAGAGGTGAAATTGATGGGAGGCAGGAAACAAAATTGTGTAGATTTAATTGGCCTCATTTTATAGCATTTAGCCCTGTTTTCACAAGGTAGCAATGAATAGGCTCATAAAGGTAAACCGTTTTTCACTATTATTGGGCCAGGAGTTGAAAGTTTCATTGTTATTCTTCCTTGGAGCTCATGTGGCCACTCCAAATATTAACTCCTTTTTGCCTCAGCAATTCAAAATTTCAGTGAAACCATTTGAGCATTGTCTGGATTTATAGTAACGATCTTATATGTTTGTAAAGAGATTCTGTTTACAAAAAAATTGGTCCATGTTATCCCATCTTCTATTTGACCTTCACTATAATCCCAGGAAGAACCCAGTACAGATCATTACTCCCATTTTCCTAAATAGAAAACTGAGGCCCGGAGAAGTTTAGTGGCTTGGTAGAATCTCAGGCAACACCAGGCCTAGAAAGGAAGAGAAGGGCACCAATATTTGCTGATTATCAACTCCGTGCTACTTACTGTGTTGAAAGAGAGGGGTCATTATTGGCCTCAAGTCATTTAATTTAGGCTCCAACAACTGGGGGAGTCACAATCAGAAACTGAGCCTGCATCTCTCTGAAACCAGTGCTCCTTTCTCCTATACCAATTCTGTGTACAATAGCCAGGGGCATGTTTTGAAGGAAAAAAACCTTGGCATCGATTACCACAAACCACTGACAAACCAAACATTATGTAAATCAGGACCCACCATGTGAATAATAGTTCACATGTGTAAGGCACTTTCAAAAGAGCTTTGTGTTGATTTTTCTTTAACCCTCACAACAGTCTTGTGAGCTAGACTTTATTATCATTTCCATTGTACAAATAAGGAAGTTGAGGCTCAGAGAGTGAGTAACTTACACCTAGTAGGTAGCAGAGCTAGAATTCTAACATAGATCTGACTAGAAAAGATTGTCTTCTTTTAACCCATGTTTTCTATGGGCTAATTCCTGTTTCAACTGGGTCATTTCTAGGGTCACATGTCTTAAATGGAATCTATTCCATCCCATCCTCATTACCTACAACATGAAATTCAAACTGCTCAGCCTGAAGTTCAAGATCCTCAGGTTTTCCAAATTCATTGCCCTCTACCTCTAGACTACCTCTTGCCCCAGCCACGTTCCAGTGAATGCTTTCCCCGGACATACTACCATTGCTCTCCAATCCTTCAGTTGTGTCTGGAATAGCATTTTCTCTCTGCTTCTCCTTTGAAAACCTTTTTCCTCTTTCAAGGACCACCTCAAATGCCATCAATCTTAGGTACCCATCCAGGAACCCCCAACTGAGTATGATGGGCCCACATAGTGCTCTCCTATGGCCCACATAATAATGTTTATCTTGTCTTCCCTACCCTTCCTGGATCCCACCTTGAGTGCCCAGGCAGAGTCTAATTTATTGCTTCATCTTCAGCACTGACCGCAGTGACTGACAAATGCTGAGCACTACAGATAAGGAATAATAGATAAGAAATGAGTATTTTCTTTAGATATGTAAAACTTGACTTATACATCATAATGCATAAGTGGCTTCCTGTCATTCCTTTTGTCTACTAGAACAATTCAGGACTTTGGAATCAGATAGATCCTGGTCCAAAGTCTAACATGTTTACTTCTCAGCTCTAACTTGTCTCGTTACTTCTTTAGGCCTCCTATTCTTCCGTTTGCCCATTGCTAAAATGGTGATGGTGCTTGCTGCCTTTCCTCAGAGAGAGTAGCTGTGATGACTGAACAAGATGGAGGACAGAGGTATTCACAACAGTGCTTGGTACACAGAGACTCTGTAAATGTCAGTCGTTAGGCAGAGCTATTATTATTGTAGTTGTTTATAATATCTCCCAGTAACATGATTAGATTTTCTTTGGATTTGTGTATGTGATTCTGCTTTACAGTTTAACTCCTTATCTGGACCAACACTCAACTCTTCTGTTTGACTTCTGCCATTTCTTGTGTTTGTTCGTTTTACTGTAGCTGGTATTATTTATTTAGTCTGGCTTTGTAAACTGTTTCTTAAATGCTCCTGTGCTTTAAGAGGTAGCATATTGGGGAAAGAAGATTAGGCAGAAGGGAGTAGGGGAGGAAGAGAACAGGGTTGGAATCTATTTCTTACCAAAGCCACTCAATCTCTCTGGGACTTCTTTCCCTCATCTGCCAGTTGAGGAGTATTTGGCAATATAGAGTGTAAAATTCCTTAGTTCTTAAATGTACTGCATATATCAACCTTTCACTTTCCAATCCTGATAGCAAATGTTCTTAGACATAAAGACAAAATGTATGCAAGTCTATCTCCTCCTGCCCTCCTTCCAACACACACACACACACACACACACACACACACACACACACACACCAAATGCCCAAAGCAAATCCACAGTTCTGTTGTTGGAACATGTTGTTTTCTTTAACCAAGTTGTTGTTTGTAAATGTTTTCTGATTGTAGCAGCAGTGAGACCGCCTCTCCTGGAGGAGATTGAGTTCTTTCTCTTTACAAAATGCTGTTTACTGAAGTAAATTCCTCCCTCTTCTTTGTTTGGCTTTTCCTTTGTAAGCAATCAAAGCCAACTGGCAAGCTTGTTCAATTCAATGTGGCATCTGGCTTTATTTCTTTCTCTCTCTCTCTCTCTTTTTTTCCTAAGCTGAAGTACAGGCTGCACTGTGAGCCCCAAATTCTTTTGCAAATGGTAATTAATTCTGTAAACATTGACCAAGAGTCCACCATGTATCAAGCCCTGTGGGGTAAAGGAGGGAAAGATGATCTTGATTCTGAGTTCAAGATGATGGAAGGTCAATGCAGGGCATGGAGAAGAATCAGAGACCAGGTAGTCCAGTGTCCTCAATTGTTTTCACACACTTGTCCCATGAGTAGCTCCTCTGAAAAAAGCCCAGTGGCAGATACAATTGATAAAAAAGAAGAAATAGCGTAGCTTTTAATTTGCATTCACAATGTACCTGTACATATGAAAGATTCCGAGACTTGCAACTTAAAAAATTATCTTTAATTTTAATTGATTTCTCAAGTTTATATGACTAGGTGATGTGTATGTAAGCATGTATATGTAGGTAACACTAATTAATGGCAAAGGTAAATCAGTACCAAAGTATTTTGACCTCAAAGATCTATTCTCACCATTCTCCTATTTGTACCTGCTAAAAAGTCAGCCATCCAAAATGAAGCTATATCTGGCTCATCGACAGAGTTTGGTTTGAACTTTGCAGTGTTGGCCTCAGAGGGTTTTACATTTTCTAATTATTTGCCAACTTTTAGAAGTAGAGTGTTTTTTTATAAAAAGCCGAGACTCCTTGCTTTCCTTAAGAAATTGGAAGACCTGGCAGTATTTGGCCACAGTTTGCCACAGTGACGGCAGGGCTGCAGCTCTCCCCTTGGACAGGGCACTGGCTCTTTAGTTCATTGCATTTTTGCCCAGATTGACTTTATATACCGGTGTCACAGGCTTGGCCCTTGTTGTTATTTGAGCTAGCGATCCCCCTTTAAGAACAGCCCTTAATGAGGCCACAACTTTGCTCCTTAGACTCGTCTGCTTTTCAATTCCGAAAGCTGATTGCTGGTTTTGATTAGACCATCTTTGACAGGTGAAACTCAAGGGCACCTGGCATAGTTGAACCATTGCATATTAACAAACAACAAAAGACAATATTTATTGAGTGTTTATTCTGTGTCAATCTTTGTCTTTAGCATTGAGCAATAATTCTCTTATTTAATCTTCATAACACTCTTACATAGTAGAAATTATTATTCTACTCATTTTTGAGTTGAGGAAATTGGAGCACAGACAAATTAGTACAACTTGCCCCATATGATACAGTTAATAAGTAGATGAATTGGAGTTTGAATACAGGGAACATGATCTTAACCACAATTCTACATTTCATAAAGCATTGTTTTACATAAGTGATATAACAATTTAGTTTTTTAAAACTTTTTATTTTGCATTAATAGTAGACTTATAGAAAAGTTGAAAAAAAATTTTTTCTCATATTCCTTACCCTGCTCCCCTTAATGTCA
This sequence comes from Pteropus vampyrus, assembly GCF_000151845.1. Lineage (NCBI taxonomy): Eukaryota > Metazoa > Chordata > Mammalia > Chiroptera > Pteropodidae > Pteropus > Pteropus vampyrus. Next base: position 970,725 of record NW_011888951.1, read on the forward strand.
ACATTTTAAATAACCATAGTACAATTATCAAGTACAGGAAACTAACATTATTAACTAAATTACATAACTTTTTCTGATTTTACCAATTTTAACACAGATGTTTTTGCCTGTTTGTTCCAAGATCTTATCCACGATCTCACATTGTGTCTCATTGTCATTTCTCCTTCGTCTCTTCTGATCTGTGACAGTTCTGTAGCCTTTCCTTGTTTTTCATCAGCCCGACACTTTCAAGGAACACGGGTTAGCTATTTTCTAGAATGTCCCTCAATTTCAGGATGTATGATGCTTTCTCATAATTAGAATGAGAAATACATTATTTTGGCAAGAATACAAAAAAATGATGTGTCCTCAGTGTATCATATCAAGGAATTTATGATGTCGAATGTCTTATTGCTGGTAATGCATCTTCATCTCTGGGTTAAGCTAGTTACTTAATCCAGTAGTAAAGTTACTACTTTTTTCCTTTGCAGTTGATAAATTTCTTGGGGAAAATAATTTGAAATCATGCAAATCCTTTCTTCTCAAAGTTTCATCCACTACTTTTATCATCTTTTAGTGGATCTTACCTGCAACAATGTGCTTTTTTCGCTTTCAGTAAAACAATTACAAAATAAATAGAAAATACTGGAAGGTCATAGCAAGAATCAAGATTTTCATGTAGAATGTTTGAAAGCTACTTCTTTACTTAATAATCAGTATTGCCTTTTGATTTTATAATGGAGTTGATATCCTAACTTCACAGGAGTGAATTTTGTGACTTTGAGCAAGCACTGAGAATTTGGAATGTTTCTTTATTGTTAATAGGGACAACAGTTGCAATTTGAAAGTGTTGCCATATGGGTAGAAAGTGGTTAAGAGTAGGTGCTCCAGTCAGACAGGCTGGGCTAGAAGCCAGAAGCTGTCACTCATGAACTGTGTGACTTTTGGTAGGTTATGTATCTGGCTATGCCTCAGTTCCTCTAAGAGCCGATGCGAACATTAAACAAGATAATAAATGTCAAATGCTTACTTAGCTCAGTGCCTGGCACATAGGAAGTAATCAATACATATTTGTTGAATCTGAACTTCATATACTTAACCATTAACCTTAGAAGTAACACTTGTTAAGAACTGTACAGGATCTGAGATTTTACTCTACTTGCAAGTTAATGCAGGTTATTCTGCCTTTGGATGCCGACAGTAATCACAAGACTCCTGGATCAGAGACAAAGGACTTTATTACTCACAATACAGCAAGCAGCATGACCTTTTCATTCCCGTTGGCTCCCTCAGAGGTGATGTGGCATGACCCAGTGGATGCTGTACACAGAGTGAGTTCGCTTCACAGCTGAAGAATGCTGAGCTTAGGAAACCTTTATCTTTTATACTGGACGGCAAAAGAACCTACTCCCTGCTTCGGAGGGAGACACTATCTATTTTCCCTGGTTTACTATGTAACTATTCTTGATGAGTTAGTCCAGAACAAAAGATATCAGTGCCTCTGCTCAGAACATGTGCAGAAGTGGGAGAGACCCATGGAGAACTATCTCCTCAAAACACTGAGGGGAGATTTATGCTTCCCTTGAAAAAGATGAAATCGACCTAAAGGGATTTTTACCAGGATTCCAGAAACCGACAGAAATTAGTCTACTTAGTTAATTCCATAACTACTTGTTTATTTCTTTTGCCACTGTATTTCAACTTCTGTCGAGCTTTTCACTATAAAAATCCTACATGCTTTTTTCTCTTTAATGAGGCTACAAGAGATTCCAGTGATTGATTCTGGTCTAATTCTTAAATATGTCTCAGAGCAACCAGCTCCAGAATCAGTGTTCTTTATTATCTATATGGAGAAAATGATCTCTGTATATTTGGGGTGGAGGGTGGCGATGAGCTTTCTTTTTAATAAGGGTAGAGGGATGCCTGTAGAAGTACACTGTAACTTCAATGCCCCTGCTCCCTCTTCATCTTTCTGCTTTTCATAGTGGAAGTGTTTTAAATGTCACATCTGTTTCTAATCATTGCTTTTAGTCTTTTGCTGTATGATCAACTCAGCAACCTAACTTGTAAAGGGATCCAGACTATTTTGTAAGACAAACCAACATATGTTGAAGAAAATTGCCTGTTAATATTCCACTTGCAAAACAAACAAACAAACACATAAGACAAGTTCGAGTCACTGTTTATCCTCAAGACAGAAAGAATGAACTACCCTTTTATGACAAAGGATTTACTGTCCAACTTAATCATAAAGAAAATTGTTTTAAGCAATACATTATCCTTTTTAAAAAGAAAATATTTTAAAAATGATCGAATGCTTCATGCATAGAAAATCATCTAGCAGAACACCTGTTATCTATGACAAAGATCAAACAGATATTGACATTTTGCCCAAATTGTTCAGTTCTTTCAAAAAAAAAGAAAAAAGAAAAGAAATATAGTTAACCCCAACTCTCCTCCCTTTTCAAAGATGTAACTTCTCTTTTGTATGTTTTTAAAATTCTCATAAATGGTATCATATTGGAAGTATCCTTTTGCTGGATGCTTTTTACATTCGACATTATATTTTAGGCATGTATTTCTGATGATATATTTTCATCTGGCTTATTCATTTTAAGTGATTTAAAATCATGTTAGGAACTGAATTCTGTCATCAGATTTTTTAGGTTTAAAATCTGAGTCTACTATTAACTAAGCACATGAACTTGGAGGAATTTACATAATCTCTTTGTGAGTCTTGATTTTTCTCATATGTAATATGGGAATAATAATACCAACATCATTGAAGTTTTATAAAGATTAAGGAGGTAACACAGTTAGAGTATAAAGAATGATGTATTAGTTTTCTAGAGCTGCCATAACAAAATACCACAGACTGGGTGGCTTAAACAGTGGAAATTTATTTTTTCACGATTATGGAGGCCGGAAGTCCAAGATCAGGTGGCTGAAGGTTTGGTTTCTTCTGAGGCAGAGGCTGTGTTCTTGCTGTGTTCTCACATGGTCTTTTCTCTGTGCACATGTATCCATGTTGCCTCTTTGTGTGTCCAAACTTCCTCTTCGTATAAGGACCCCAGTCAGATCAGATTAAAACCCAACCTAATGGCCTCATTTTATCTTAACTACCTCTTTAAAAGCTCTACGCCCAAATACAGTAACATTCTGAGATTCTGGGGGTTAGGGCTTTAACATATAAATGTTTTTTAGGGCGACACAATTCAGTTCATGAGAAATAGGTATAACTGTTATTATTATGGTTTTATGTTATATGAATGCTCTTTAGTTTATCCATTTCCCTAGTGTCATCACTGAGAAAAAGTTGAATTTTCACTTTTGGATTATTCCAAAAAGTTCTGTAATAAACATCTTAGTGCAAGTCTCTTTGGACACATGTAAGACAGCTTTTGTTGATTTTAAGGATATAAATCTAGAAGTGTAATTGCTGGGTTATAGAGTATACAAATCTTTAATTTTACCATGTATTGTCAAATAACTCTCCAAAGTGGTGGTATTAATGAATGATTCTGCCAATAAGAGTTTGGTATTTCTCTTCTCCATATCCTTACCAATATCAGGTGTTACTAGATTTATTAATTTTTGCAAATCTTAATGCTCTAAATTAATATCTCATTGCTTAAATTTATATTTTTGATTTTTAATTAATTTATTAATTTTGTCATTCTGAATTCTAGTAAATAACATTTAAATGTCCTATCATAAGCATGTCATTCAGCTTCCCTGCTCCCTATGAATCAATAGTTCATATCCTTTGTCCATTGTTCTGTTGGAATATCTTTATAAATTTGTACCACATTGTTATAAGTTCTGAATAACAGTCATTGGTTAGTTGTATGCCTTGTGATTATATTTTTTGAGTCTGTAGCCTGATTTTTCATTATGTAATATTTTTTACTACACAAAGAATTTAATTTAAATAGAGTGAAATTTCTTAATCTCCTCATTACTAGTTTTTGCTTTTTTGTCTTAAGAAATCTTTTCCTACTACAGTTCATCAAGAGATTATCCAGTCTTTATATGCAGCAAACTGAATC